>NC_045439.1:65084979-65163141 GCF_002776525.5 Piliocolobus tephrosceles | reverse complement strand
TCTTTCTTTCTTTCTTTCTTTCTTTCTTTCTTTCTTTCTTTCTTTCTCTCTCTCTCTCTCTCTCTCTTTCTTCTCTTTTTAAATGTAATTCATTTCAGCTCTCTAGTGTAGTTCAGTAGGTACTCTTTGGTAAATCAGAAGTATATCCTATAACTGTGTTTCTAGTTTAGAGTGAAAATCACAAGACTTAAATGATTTGAATGAGAGAAGGATGCCTTGACTAACAAATCCTCTACTGTGTTTATCAGTCAGGGTTCGACCAGAGAAACAGAATCAATAGAAGATATACATTAAGAAATTTATTTTAAGGAATTGGTGTATGCAATTTTAGGGACTGATTGGTCACAAAGAAGAGAAGGTTTTGTTTTGACTCTTGAGCTGAAGCTGAATTTTCTGTCCATAGATAGGATTTCTTCTTCAAACAAGCTTTAGCTCTGCTGTGCTCGTGGTGGACCTGATTCAATTAATTGAATCAGGATAATCTTCCTTACTTGAAGGCAATTGATTATAAACTTAATCACACCTACAAAATTCCCTTCAAGCAATATTATCTTGGATTTTTTTTTGAATAACTGGGAATTGTAATATATACAAGTTAACACATGAAACTACGCATCACAGTTTACCCTTTGTTAACTTGGCACCCCTGTGCATTTTCTTAAATCACATATATTAGCCAAATAAAGACAATTACAAAGTCTTACTTTCATCTTTCTGCATACAACTGAAAATACACAAATGCTTTCCACAGAAGAGAATGCAAAGCCCTTGGGTGATGCTTCCTCTTCTTTGATATAACTGTAACACTGCATTATTATAATACAACGTCCATGGGATGACAAGAGGAGGAGAGAAGAAATAAAAGAACACAATATGTTTGTTTAAAATATGCTAACATATTCCTGACAAAATAGGGAGAGGAATTCATAACTATTACATTCCTTTTTTTCTGCAACATGGTCATAATTGCTATTTATAACTACCTTCTTTCATTACATATTTCATATTCCCTTTACCCTTGCAAGCATCTGAGCTGGTTGTGGTTTTTGTATGGTGGGGCATATTAGTTTCCTGTAGCTGTCATAGCAAATTACTGAAGGCTTTTGGCTTAAAACAATAGAAATTTATCGTCACAGTTATAAAAGCTAGAAATTCAAAGTAAAAGTGTTGGCAGGGCCCACTCTTTCCAGGAGCTCTATGGGCGATCCATCTGTCATCTCTTCCAGCTTCTAGTGGTTGTTCTAGCATTCCTGAGCTTGTGGCTGCATTGCTTCAATCTCTGCCATTGTGGTCACATTGATTCCTCCTCTTTTGTGTGTTTGTTTCAAAGTTCCCTCTGTTTGTCTTCTTTAAGGATACATGTGACTGCATTTAGGGTCCACTTAGAAAATCCAGGATAACTTTCTTCTTTGAAGATTCTTAATTACAGTTTTTTTCATAAAGGTTAGTATTTTCTCAGATGATAGGAATTTGGATTTGGACACATCCTTTTAAGTGTCCAAAATTCAGCCGACTCCACGGGATAACCCAAACTTTCATTTCTAAAGGGTCTGTTCATTATCAGTATGGTCTGAATTGGTTTGTTGATGTTTTCCATTGACTTTATTCACAAGTCATGGTAGTACTAATAGATACCCTAAAAGATCACCTATATTCCAGTTATATTTTATTTTTAATACCTCCAATTTTGTTGTAACAGTTTTATTTTCCATTAGTAATTAGGATCAACACCCTGTTAAAAGAGTAACTCCTTTATTTGTCTGTTGATTTAGAGGCAAAGGAGTCAAAATAGACTTGTAATATTCTCAAAGTTTCAGTTCAATGGAATCAATACTGTGATTCTGGTATAAATATTTCTTCCTCAAAAGCAAAGACCTCTGGACCAGAAGAGTGTAAAATCACAGGGATGGAAGCAAAAATTTTGCTAGTGAGTCACTAGGGATAATAGTAAATGGTAGACCTGGTACAGTGAGTCACACCTGTAATCCCAGCACCTTAGGAGACCAAGGCAGGCAGATCACTTGAGGTCAGGAGTTCGAGACTAGCCTGGCCAACACAGTGAAACCCCATCTCTATAAAGAAATACAAAAATGAGCCAGGTGTGGTGGTGCATGCCTGTAGTCACAGCTACTGGGGAGATTAAGGTTGGCGAATCACTTGAACCCAGGAGGAGGGGGTTATAGCAAGCTACGATCAGCCACTGCACTCCAGCCTGGGTGACAGAGAGAGACCCTGTCTCAAATAAATAAATAAATAAATAAATAAATAAATAAATAAATAGATAAATTTAATTAAATTATAAAAAAGGAAATGGAGCTACTTCCATTTTCATTCATAGATTTCTGGATCTGTAAATTCTGTCTATGAAAAATAGTACTATACATTAGATAACAATTTAGGGCATGTATGTCATTAGGGAAGACATTGCTTCAGCCTACAACCTTTCTACAATGCTTATTGTCATGATAACTGAGTCTTCAACAGGTAATAATGTCATTTTCTCAAGTCAGATGGTTCATAATGATTGCAGAACATGGTAACACCAATAGTTTCATGAACATGGTTCCATTGCTGCATTTCATCCTTTGTGAAGTGAGCTCTTTGATCATAGGCAATGCTATGTAGAATACCATGAGAGTGAATACAGCATTCTGTAAGTCCATAGATAGTAGTTTTGGCAGAACTATTGAACGCATGAAAGGCAAATCCATGTCCAGAGTAAGTGTCTATTCCAGAAAAAAACAATGAGCTGCCCTTTCAGGATGAAACTGTTCTAATGTTATCTGTCTATCACCAGATACCTAGCTTATCTCCTTGGAAAATGATGACAAATCATGGATTCAGTTTTGGTCTCTGCTGCTGTCACATTGGGTACTCAGTAGTTGCTGTCACCAAGTTGGTGTTTGTGAGTGGATGTCCATGTTGCTGAGCCCATGCATAGCCCTCATCTCTGCCATCATAGCCACTTTGTTTATGATCCTTTTTGATGATGACAGGGATAGCTAAGAAAAGAGGCTGACTGGTATCCATAGAATGGTTTATTCATTTTATCCACTTGATTATTAAAATCTTACTCTCTTGAAGTCACCCTTTGGTAAGCATTCATATGAAACACAAATATCTTCAAATTCATTCCCTGGATAATTCTACGCATATATCAATTATCCAGACCTTATTATTGACAATAACCCATTTGGGTACATCCTGATCATCAAGCCAAACCATTGGCAACAGCAATCAGACTAATTAACTCTTACTCCTGACCATTTCTCCTTTAGGGAAAAATGAACAACTAGGTTTGCTGCTCAAAATTCTGCCTACTGAGAATATTTGCCTTCATGTATATTTTTCAATGATGTCTCAAAATGAGCTGCAGGGCCACAGCTTTCTTTTTTATAACTTTTAAGTTCAGGTATACAAGTGCAGGTTTGTTTCATAGGTAAACTTGTGTCACGGGGGTTTGTTGTACAGATTATTTCTAAACCAGGTATTAAGCCTAGTAGTCATTAGTTATTTTTCCTGATCCTCTCCCTCCTCCCATCCTCCACCCTCCAATAGGCCCCATTGTTTGTTGTTCCCCTCTATGTGTCCATGTGGTCTCATCCTTTAACTCCCACTAGTAAGTGAGAACATATGGTGTTTGGTTTTCTGTTCCTCTCTTATTTTGCTAAGGATAATGGCCTCCAGCCCCATCCATTGTTGGGAGAAAAGCTGGGTGTTGGAAGAAGCTGAGGCAGGACTTGCATGTCTGACGTAATGTAAAAGAGTCTTGGAACATGTCTGTGGTCCAGGGTCTAAAACCTCTTGTGGCCTTTGGAACACCAAACTCTGTGCCAAAAGGTGGAAGGTTTCCCTGAAGCACCATAATCTGAGCCCACGGCATAAAACCCCTTGCAGCTTGGATAGAATATAGGGCTCAGGGCATAAAACCCCTCATGGCCTCTGGAATGTGTCTAGACTTGCTGGCTCCTTGCTCCTTTGTCTCCCAGGATTGACTGTATCTTGAGTTAAAATAACCTGCTCTCCATTATTTCAAGTAGCAGAGCATATGCTAAACCATCACAGCTGTAAATCATGTGCTTAACGCAATGCTCCCTTTCAACCCCACATTCTCACCACATGTTTATTTGTTTTATTACCAATAAATAGTCTGGACTTCCAGAGTTCAGGGCCTTCACAGCTTCCAAACTCACGATGGCCCCCTGGACCCACTTTCTCTCTCAACCTGTCTTTTCTCATTCTTTTGACTCTGCCGGACATCATCACCCCCATGACCTGGTGTTGGGTCTGATCACCCCAACATCCACGTCCCTGCAAAAGACATTATCTCATTCCTCTTTATGGCTGCGTTCCACTTTCATGGAGTTCTTGCATATCTTGCAAAACCATTTATTATTATTACTATTGATGCATAATAGTTGTACACTGTTTTGTGGCACATGTGGCAATTTAATGCATTAATATAATTTGTAAATATCAAATCAATGTCCTTGAGATATCTATCACCCAAAATATTTGTCTTGTCTTTATGCTAGAAATGTTCAATGTGTTCTCTTCTAGGTTTTTTAAGAGGTAAAATGGATTATGGTAAACAACAGTCACAGTACTGATGTATCGATCACTAGGTCTTATTTATAGTATGATAGACGAAATATGAGCATCTTTAAACCTGGCCTGAACTTTCTCTCTTATAGTCAACTGGTCAGAGAGAACTCCCTGTGAGTACATAAGGATTATATCAAAGAGAAAGATAACATAACAGAAGTAGGGGCCAAGGCCATCTCTGAAATGCCCCATGCCACTGGTTCTCAAGAAATTTCACTGAAGTAGAATCTCTAAGTTTTTGTAATATTTATTTCTTACCTTCTGATAGAAAAGTACCTTATCAATATGTCTAGAGAAAATACTACAATCTGCTAATGATAGCCAATTTCATAACATCATCAATGAAATGAAACAACATAATGTCTTGTGGAAGAGAAGAGCAAGCACCGTCTCTATGGAATAAATTATGACATGGGGCTGGAGAGTTGACACATCCCTAAGGTAGAATAGTGAAGATGTATTATGGGGAGCAACTGCTTTCAGTGATCTTATTAACAGGTATTGAAAAAGAAAAACATTTGTCAGTTTAGCTGCATATCAGATGTGAAAAGATATGCTAATTTTCTCAAGCAACAAAACCACAATCGGAATAACAGCTATAATTACAGTTAGCAGATGATTAAGTTTATGATAATCCACTCTCATTCACCAAGATCCATCTGCTTTTTGTACATGCCAAATAGGCAAGTTCATTGGTGATTTTCAGGAATTACACCTGCATCTTTCAAGTTCTTGGTGGTGGCACTGATTGATGCAATATATCCAGGAATGGAGCATTGCTTTTAGTTTACTGTTTTTGCAGTTAAACGCGATTCTGGTGGCTGCTACTTAGCCTAATAACCCTTATTCCACAAGTCAGAGACCCAATGTGGGAATTGTAAGTGCTATCTATTCCAATTATGCATTCCAGACCTGGGAGAATAAGTATTGGATGAGGTCATGGACCCAGTAGGTCAACTGTAATATGACCTGAGCTAAAACTCCATTGATTACCTGACCTGCAGAACCCCTATGCTGACTGGTGGACCCCAGTGAAGTTTTATGTATCCTGGAATTAGTATCTTCAGGGATTATAGTATCCAGTATTCCCTGAACACTCTAATTATTTCACTTTTACAATGCATAGTCACCTTGGTAAATGGACATGGATTACTTAGGGAAGGGAGGAAGAATGATTAACAATACAAATTTTTGGTAATGTAGCAGAGGCCTTCCTCCAGGGGACTCAATCTCACTTTTATTAATTCTATAAACTGGCTCAACTCTGGGAATTGGAATTGGGGGACCATTAATCTTTCTTTTGATGATTCAGATTAGGTTTCTGTTCTCTATGTCTAGTAATGGTGAACTTCTGCTCACCATCCTCTGCTAATACGTATCCAATACGAATTTAGTAGGGTTCTCATCTGTTTCTTTCCTAGGGACACTAGCCAATGCCATAGGTTTCTGTTAGACAAATTGTTCTGGTTAATTATTTAAAACCATTATTTATTAAAGTATGGCCACGTTGCTTTGACAATTAAATACTGCCACTGAGCCACTACCACCCCGGGATCTCATTATCCCATGACATTTAAGAATCCCAGTTTGATTTCTGATTTCTGACCTATCAATATGTATGACCATAAATCCCTTCAAGGATACTGGAGCTCCCCTCACAAATGTTTTTATTAGAGACATGATAAAAGGTGTGTCCTCTAGAATCTGTTAAGATGGGTGAGGACATCTTACATTATATATCTAGCATAATATTTCAGTCTCCCTATGTCTTTAAATATCTTCTTCTACACTATACCAGGGCAGTTGTTGGTATTGGTATTTAAATTATATTTAGTACAGGCCACCTTTGGGTCCATGTTTTAGCCAACCAAATAAACAAAAGTTAAAACCTTCTATAAATCATTGAGCTAAAATATTAAAAGCAGAATCTTCATTTAAAGGGACTGTATCAATCAATTCAGGCTGATTGAACATATATATATATATAGATACACACACACACACACATACACTCAAGTTCTGGGATATGTGTGCCAAACCTGCAGGTTTGTTACATAGGTATACATGTGCCATGGTGGTTTGCTGCAACCATCAGCCTGTCATCTACATTAGGTATTTCTCCTAATGCTATCCCTCCTCTTGTCCCCTACCTACCAACAGGCCCCAGTGTGTGATGTTCCCCTCCCTGTGCCCATATGTTCTCATTGTTCAACTCCCACTTATGGTGAGAACATGCGGTGTTTGGTTTTCTGTTCCTGTGTTAGTTTGCTGAGCATGATGGTTTCCAGCTTCATCCATATCCCTGCAAAGGAAATGAACTCATTCTGCTTTATGACTGCATAGTATTCCATGGTGTATATGTGCCACATTTTCTTTGTCCAGTTCATCATTGATGAGCATTTGGATTGGTTCCAAGTCTTTGCTATTGTGAACAGTTCTACAATAAATATATCTGTGTATGAGTCTTTATAGTAGAGTGATTTATATCCTTTGGGTATATACCCAGTAATGGGATTGCTGGGTCAAATGGCATTTCTGGTTCTAGATCTTTGAGGAATCGCCATTCTGTCTTCCACAATAGTTGAACTAATTGACACTCCCACTGACAGTGTAAAAGCATTCCTATTTCTCCACATCCACTCCAGCATCTGTTGCTTCCTGACTTTTTAATGATCGCCATTCTAACTGGTGTGAGGTGGTATCTCATTGTGGTTTTGATTTGCATTTTTCTAGTAACCAGTGATGATGAGGTTTTTTTCAAATGTTTGCTAGCTGCATAAATGTCTTCTTTTGAGAAGTGTCTGTTCACATTTTTTGCCCACTTTTTGATGGGGCTGTTTGTTTTTTTTTTTGTAAATTTGTTTCAGTTCTTCATAGCTTCTGGATATTAGCCCTTTGTCAGATGATCAGATTGCAAAAATTTTCTCCCATTCCTTAGGTTGCCTGTTTACTCTGATGATTTTTTTTTTTTTCTGTGCAGAAGCTCTTTAATTAGATCCCATTTGTAAATTTTGGCTTTTGTTGCCATTGCTTTTGGTATTTTAATCATGAAGACTTTACCCATGCCTATGTCATGAATGGTATTGTGTAGGTTTCCTTCTAGGGTTTTTATGGTTTTATGTCTTACATTTAAATCTTTAATTCACCTAGAGTTAATTTTTGTACAAGGTGTAAGGAAGGGGTCCAGTTTCAGTTTTCTGCATATAGCTAGCCAGTTTTACCAACACCATTTATTAAATAGGGGATCCGATTCCTATAGCTTGTTTTTGTCAGGTTTGTCAAAAATCAGTTAGTTGTAGATGTATGGTGTCATTTCTGAGGCCTCTGTTCTGTTTCCTTTGTCTATATGTCTGTTTTGGCACCAGTACCATGCTGTTCTGGTTGTTGTAGCCTTGTTTGAACTCAGGTAGCATGGTGCCTCAACCTTTATTCTTTTTGCTTAGGATTGTCTTGGCTGTGCGAGCTGTTTTTGGTTCCATATGAAATTTAAAGTAGTTTTTTTCTATGAAGAAAGTCTATGGTAGCTTGATGGGAATAGCATTGAATCTATAAATTACTTTGGGTAGTATGGCCATTTTCAAAATATTGATTCTTCCTATCAATGATCATGGATTTTTTTTCTATTTGTTTGTATACTCTCTTATTTCCTTGAGTAGTGGTTTGTAGTTCTCCTTGAAGAGGTCCTTCACATCCCTTGTAAGTCATATTCCTGGATATTTTGTTCTCTTTATAGCAATTGTGAATGGGAGTTCACTCATGATTTGGCTCTCTATTTGTCTGTTATTGGTGTATGTGAATGCCTGTCATTTTCGCACACTGATTGTGTATCCTAAGAATTTGCTAAGTTGCTTATCAGCTTAAGGAGTTTTCGACCTGAGATGATGGGGTTTTCTAAATTACAATCATGTCATCTGCAAACAGAGATAATTTGACTTTCTCTCTTTTTATTTGAATACACTTTCTTTCTTTCTCTTACCTGATTGCCCTAGCCAGAACTTCCAAAACTATGTTGAACAGGAGTGGTGAGAGGGGACACTCTCATCTTGTGCTAATTTTCAAAGGGAATGCTTCCAACTTTTGCCTGTTCAGTATGATAATGGCTGTGGGTTTGTCGAAATAGCTCTTATTATTTTGAGATAAGTTCCATCAATACATAGTTTGTTCAGTGTTTTTAGCGTGAAGGGGTGTTGAATTTTATTGAAGGCCTTTTCTCCATCTATCGAGATAATCATGTGCTTTTGTCATTGGTTCTGTTTATGTGATGGAATATTTTTATTGATTTTTGTATGTTGACCCAGCCTTGCATCCCAGGGATAAAGCCAACTTGATAGTGGTGAAAATGTTGTTTGATGTGCTGCTGGATTAGGTTTGCCAGTATTTTATTGAGGATTTTAGCATGGATATTCAGCAGGGATACTGGCCTAAAATTTTCTTTTTTTGTTGTGTTTCTGCTGGGTTTTGGTATCAGGATGCTGCTAGCCTTATAAAAGGAGTTATGAATGAGTCCCTCTTTTTCTATTGCTTGGAATAATTTTAGAAAGAATGATACCAGCTCCTCTTTGTACCTCTAGTAGAATTCCACCATGAATCCGTCTGGTCCTGGGCTTTTTTCGGTTGGTGGCTATTAATTACTGCCTCAATTTCAGAACGTGTTACTGGTCTACTCAGTGATGCGACTTCTTCCTCATTTAGTCTTGGGAGGATGTATGTGTCCAGGAATTTATTTTTTCTAGATGTTCTAGTTTATTTGCTTAGAAGTGTGTATAGTATTATCTGACGGTCCTTTGTATTTCTGTGGGATCAGTAGTAACATCTCCTTTATCATTTTTATTGTGTCTATTTGATTCTTCTCTCTTTTCTTCTTTATTAATCTGGCTAGCAGTCTATCTATTTTGTTCTTCTTTTCAAATAACTAGCTCCTGAATTCAATGATTTTTTGAACTTTTTTTTTTGTGTGTTTCTATCACCTTCAGCTCTGCTCTGATCTTAGTTATTTCTTATCTTCTGCTAGCTTTTGAATTTGTTTCCTCTTGCTTCTCTAGTTCTTTTGATTGTAATATTACGGTATCAATTTTAGATTTTTCCTGCTTTCTCTTGTTGGCATTTAGTGCTATAAATTTCCCTCTACACACTGCTTTAAATGTATCCCAGAGATTCTGGTATGTTGTTTCTTTGTTCTCATTGGTTTCAAAGAACATCTTTATTTCTGCCTTCATTTCATTATTTATGCAGTAGTCATTCAGGAGCAGGTTGTCAAATTTCCATGTAGTTGTGTGGTTCTGAGTGAGTTTCTTAATCCTGGGTTCTAATTGGATTGCACTGTGGTCTGAGAGACTGTTAGTTATTATTTCCATTCCTTTGCATTTGTTGAGGAATGTTTTACTTCCAATTATGTGGTCAATTTTAGAATAATTGCTATGTGGTGCTCAGAAAAATGTATATTCTGTTTATTTGGGGTGGAGAGTTCCATAGATGTCTATTAGGTCCACTTGGTCCAGAGCTGAATTCAAGTCCTGAATATTCTTATTAATTTTCTGTCTTGTTGATCTAATATTGAAAGTGGGGTGTTAAAGTCTCCCATTATTATTGTGTGGGAGTCTAAGTCTCTTTGTAGTTCTCTAAGAACTTGCTTTAGCTATCTGGGTGCTCCTATTGGGTGCATATATTTAGGAAAGTTAGCTTTTCTTGTTGCATTGATCCCTTTACCATTATGTAATGCACTTCTTTGCTTAGAAGTGTGTATAGTATTATCTGATGGTTGTTGGCATTTCTGTGGGATCAGTAGTAACACCTCCTTTATCATTTTTATTGTGTCTATTTGATTCTTCTCTCTTTTCTTCTTTATTAATCTGGCTAGCAGTCCATCTATTTTGTTCTTCTTTTCAAATAACGAGCTCTTGAATCTTTTTTAATCTTTGTGGGTTTAAAGTCTGTTTTATCAGAGACTAGGATTGCAACCCCTGCTGTTTTGCTTTTTGTTTGCTTGGCAAATCTTCCTCCATCCCTTTACTTTGTGTGTCTTTGCATGTCAGATGGGTTTCCTGAATACAGTACCCCGATGGGTCTTGACCCTTTATCCAATTTGCCAGTCTTTGTCTTTTAATTGGGGGCATTTAGCCCATTTACATTTAAGATTAACATTGTTAGTGTATATTTGATCCTATCATCCTGATGCTAGCTGGTCATTTTGCCTATTAGTTGATGCAATTTCTTCATAATGTCAATGGTCTTTACATTTTCATATGTTTTTGCAGTAGCTGGTACTGGTTTTTTGTTTCCACATTTAGTGCTCCCTTCAGGAGCTCTTGTGAGGCAGGCCTGGTGGTGACAAAATTCCTCAGCATTTGCTTGTCTGTATAGGATTTTATTTCTCCTTCACTGATGAAGCTTAGTTTGGAAGGATATGAAATTCTGGGTTGAAATGAAATTCTGGGTTGAAAATTCTTTTCTTTAAGAACGTTGAAAATTTGCCCCCACTCTCTTCTGGTTTGCAGTTTCTGCAGAGAGATACACTGTTAGTCTGATGGTCTTCCCTTTGTGGGTAACTCGACCTTTCTCTCTGGCTGCCTTTAACATTTTCCCTTGGTGAATCTGTTAATCATGTGTCTTGGGGTTGCTCTTCTTGAAGAGTATCTTTGTGGTGTTCTCTGTATTTCTTGAATTTGAATGTTGGTCTGTCTTGCTAGGTTGCGGAAGTTCTCCTGGATAATATCTTGAAGTGTGTTTCCCAACTTGGCGCCATTCTCCCCGTCATTTTCAGGTATACCAGTCAAATGTAGGTTTGATCTCTTCACATAGTCCCATATTTATTGGAGGCTTTATTCATTATTTTTCATTATTTTTTCCCTAATCATGTCTTCATGCTTTATTTCATTGAATTGGTCTTCAATCTCTGATATCCTTTCCTCAGCTTGATCGATTCAGCTGTTGATACTTGTGTATGCTTCATGACGTTCTCATGCTGTGTTTTTCAGTTCCATCAGGTCATTTATATTCTTCTCTAAACTGGTTATTCTAGTTAGCAGTCCCTGTTACCTGTTTGCACAGACACTGAGCTAGCTGCAGGAGTTTTTCTTCATACTGAAATGGTGCCTAGAATGCTAGCAAGACAGAACTGTTTACTCCCTTGAAAAGGGGCTGAAGTCAGGGAGCCAATTGGTCTTGCTCAATGTATCCCAGCCCAACAAGCTGAGATCCACTGACTTGGAATTCTTGCTGCCAGCACAGTATCTGAAGTCAACCTAGGACACTCAAACTTGGTGGGGAGAGGGGCATCTGCCATTACTGAGGCTTGTGTAGGTGGTTTTCCTCTCAGTGTAAACAACACTTCCTGGAAGTTCAGATGGGTGGAGATCACTCCAGTTCTGCAAAGCCGCTGTAGCCAGACTGGCCCACTAGATTCCTCCTCTCTGGGCAGGGCATCTCTGAAAGAAAGGCAGCAGCCCCAGTCAGGGGCCTATAGATAAAACTCCCATCTCCCTGAGACAGAGCACCTGGGGGAAGGGGCAGCTGTGGGCACAGCTTTAGCAGACTTAAACGTTCCTGCCTGCCAGTTCTGAAGAGAGCAGCAGATCTCCCAGCGCAGTGCTCGAGCTCTGCTAAGTGATAGACTGCCTCCTCAAGTGGGTCCCTGACCCCCATGCCTCCTGACAGGAAGACATGTCCCAGCAGGGGTTGACAGACACCTCATGCAGGAGAGCCCTGCTGGCATATTGTGGTGGCCCCTCTGGGACAAACCATCCAGAGGAAGGAGTAGGCAGCAATCTTTGCTTTCTGCAGCCTCTGCTGGTGATACCCAGGCAAACAGGGTCTGGAGTGGACTTCCAGAAAACTCCAGCAGACCTGTAGAAGAGGGGCCTGACTATTAGCAGGAAAACTTACAAACAGAAAGCAGTAGCATCAACATCAAAAGGAAGGATGACCTCTCAAAAACACTATCTGAAGGTCACCAACATCAAAGATCAAAGGTGGGCAAATCCAAAAAGATGAGCAAAAATCAGTTCAAAAAGGCTGAAAATTCAAAAAACAGAATGCCTGTTCTCCTCCAAAGGATCACACCTCTTTGCCAGCAAAGGAACAAAACTGGATGGAAAATGAGTTTGATGAATTGACAGAAGTAGGCTTCAGAAGGTAGGTAATAACAGACTCCTCCTAGCTAAAGGAGCATGTTGTAACCCAATGCAAGGAAACTAAGAACCTTGATTGAACTTTATATTCTTTCTATAAAGAACTCATATCTTTAATTTGGTTTCTACACATATTCTGCTGATTTCTGTCTTTGTGGATGGGAATACATTATTTAAGTTATTTTGATATTCAGTGAACATCTTTTGGGTTACACTTTGTACCTTACCCTTCAAGACTTTCTGGGACGTGATTTATTTATAAGTCTAGAAGCAAAAGAAGGGTAAAGAGGTTGATAGGCCTTGAGGAGAATCAGCAGCTCCATGCAAGGTAGCTTCCCTATGGGAGGTCATTAAAGGTTCTTTAGGCAATAGAGGGCTAACATCTTCAGGCAGAAGTGGAAGAACTTGAAGTAATGAAGACTCAACAGATTTTATTTAGGAGTTAGATTTTCCCAGCTTTTTTGGGATCCTTCCATATGTACTCATTCCAATTTTCAGGGTCCTATTTCTTCTCACTGAATGTCCTCATTTTAACAGATGCCACCCTGTGAGGTTAAGAACTTAATTTAAATTGAAATTAAACTACTCGCAGACTCTGAGTTGGGTTTTCAACAATATTGTCATGGTGGCTACAGGATATAAGAGTTTCAATTGGAACAGATATAGATGCTTTCAGTTCCTTAATGCAGAGCTTGGACTGGGAATTTGGAGCCCTGAACACATTCTTCCTGACCTCAGCCTTCCTGAACCCAGGTTTCTTTCCGTGAAGACTGCACCTTTTGTAGGTATTTGATTAGGAGTCTCCAATGATGATATTTTGTGTACCTCTATCATGCTATGGACTACTGATGTCCTCTTTTTTTACTAGAAAAAGAATCATTAGTGACTTTAATCAAATTATAGAAATTATACCGGAAAACCTGGAACCAATTCAACAAAACTTATTCTTAATTGCTTTTCCTGTAGAACCACTCCTAATACCAAAATCAGTCATGATTCTATCAAACTAAAATGAAATAATAAATAGATAGATATAGAGATACTTATTATTGATAGATATTTAGATATATAGCAAATTAGTATATTATTAGATTAATTTTATATGTATTCTAGATATCCATTAAGATATTTAGTGCAAGGAATTGACCTTTATGGGGGCCGGCTAAGCAAATCTGAAATCCTTAGGGCAGGCTGTTAGAGACAGCTGACTGAAGCTCTCAGCTGCATGCTAAAACTATTGCCAAGAGTGAGTTTTCTTCTTTTTCAGGGAAGCTTCAGTTGTGCTCTTAATTCATTTCGAATGATTGAATCACTGAGATTATGTACAATAATCTCGCTTATTTGAAGTCTACTTATTATGGACTTAAATCACATCTACAAAGTTCCTTCACAGTTAACACCTATGTCAGTGTTTCAATGAAGACTGTAGTAGCAAAACTGACACATAAAACTAACCATCACACTGGGATAAAAAGATACAAATAAAAATACATTCATTTCTGTGTTTCTTATTTTCTGTTCTACATACCTGTTCACATAACTACTATTTACATAAGGATCATTCCCAAGGTATAGTTATGGGAAAGTTTAAATGTAGGTGATAATCAATATTTGTGGAAATTAAAAGACAGATGTTAGGAATAAATATATAAAATTAAAATTAAACTGACATGTAGAAACACTAAATTGGTTTACTTAATTAAGACATGTTAATATTTCCCAGTTTTGTGAAGAAAATGTAAAAAGCCCACCTATCATAGCATTTCCTCTGTAAATATTGAAGAACGTGACACTGTGAAGCAGAGACGCAGATACACAAGATGAATACATAGTGATATGGATTGTTATAAAAATATAGATTTTTTACAGATTATTAAAGACAAAATTTTTAACCTAAAAACAAATAATCTTATATAATGATATTACATCTATCATGATAAATATTACATTACAAACTGATAAAAGTTTATCATGATAACATTAAAAACTAAAATATTAGAATTTTATAAATTATTGATAAATTTCTAATGATAGTCTGGTCTAAATTGTGGAAACATGGGTGCCAGTCTCATGGTGAGTAGAACACTGAAGATCTGAATTCCACAGTGTCCCTGATACATTGATTGAACAATAGCAAGATGACGCTGTATATGGAAGAGACATCACTTGGCCAGACATACAAATCAATAAAAGCTTTCATCAAAGATTCTGAACAGCCTCCACATTAACCTCTTTGGAGAAGGTGTAGCGTAGGCTTGAGACATGGACATCCTAGCCTCTCCATTGGCTCTTAAGGTTTTTTGTTTTGTTTGGTATGGTTTTTTTTTTTCTTACATGCTTCAACTGCTCCCTTTTTTGCCTCTCTTGTCTCTCCTTCAATTTTACTCTATAGTGTCTCTTTGTAATATTGCCTGTCCCTTCAGAATACTATTTGAACAGCTGTTTGTGCTGAGAATAGCACTTGTTGCAGTTGTAATTGAGTGACTCTCTTAAGGTTTTCTTTTGTTTGTTTTGTTACAAGCACTGAAGTGTTTTTAACAGTTGAGTTTGTGTATGAGTGAAAATTAAAAGTTTTCTCAACATTACAGATATATAATTGTGTAATGCATCACATAGTGTTACAAAGGGAAAATGTATTACAATGAAAAACCACAAAACCAGAAGAGTTTTTTCTAATCTCTATTCTGTGCTAATTTACTCTGTGATATTCTCAGTTCACCCAACCTGAGTAATCATATGTGTCCTTTCTACCATGAGAATTAAAAAAAGAGACAAATAATAGCTTCTAAATTGTTCTAAAACAGTTTAAAGTGCTATGTTACCAAAAAAAAAAAAAAAAAAAAAAAAAAACAACAAAAAAAAAAAACTGGGTGAGAAAACAGCTAAATCCTGCAGCCACTTTACTTATTATTTTTTGTTGTGCTTTAGGGATTCAATAAAACGTTGAGCTATCTACTGTAAAATCCTTCTAGAACTAAAATGATTACTACTTTATATGCTTTACTATTTGTCTCATGTAACTTTTATATGTGTTTTCAATATTAAGAGAAAAAATTAAGAGTTTGGATGTGTCTTCCATATAATAGGTCTGATACTACCTAATATATATGAGTTTTAGGTTCAATATAAAGCATACTAATTACTCATAAATATAATTCCGGATGATAAAGTATTGTTGTACACATAATGAAGAATATTCTTTCCCGGAAATGTTTATAAATTAGCCCAGACTACATGTGAAGGCAAATAGTTGGACTAGACTCTATATTAATTTTTTTCCATTATATGACTCTTCTTGATAATATTATTCTATTGCTTCAATAGCTTCCAATTTTCTACTTTATAAAGTTAAATTATCTTATCAAGACAAGCAAATATTTACTCAAACTTTTAATTTTTTGTCTTTTCTTCTTTACTTACTAGTGCTTTAGATCCCTATTTACCTGGACCTAATATACTGTTTTTTTTTTTTTTTTAATTATTATTATACTTTAAGTTCTAGGGTGCATGTGCACAACGTGCAGATTTGTTACATACGTATACACGTGCCATGTTGGTGTGCTGCACCCATTAACTCATCATTTACATTAGGCATATCTCCTAATGCTGTCCCTCTCCCCTGCCCCCACCCCATGACAGGCCCCAGTGTGTGATGTTTCCATCCCTGTGTCAAAGTGTTCTCATTGTTCAATTTCTACCTGTGAGTGAGAACATGTGGTGTTTGGTTTTCTGTTCCTGTGATAGTTTGCTGAGAATGATGCTTTTGTGTCCCTACAAAGGACGTGAACTCATCCTTTTTCATGGCTGCATAGTATTCCGTGGTGTATATGTGCCACATTTTCTTAACAGTCTATCATTGATGGACATTTGGGTTGGTTCTAAGTCTTTGCTATTGTGAATAGTGCTGCAATAAACATATGTGTGCATGTGTCTTTATAGCAGCATGAATGATAATCCTTTGATTTATAATTACCCAGTAATGGGATGGCTGGGTCAAATGGTATTTCTAGTTCTGGATCTAATGATCACCATTCTAACTGGTGTGAGATGGTATCTCATTGTGGTTTTGATTTGCATTTCTCTGATGGCCAGTGATAATGAGCATTTTTTCATGTGTGTTTTGGCTGAATAAATGCCTTCTTTTGAGAAGTGTCTGTTCATATCCTTTGCCCACTTTTTGATAGGGTTGTTTGTTTTTTTCTTGTAAATTTGTTTGAGTTCTTCATAGATTCTGAATATTAGCCCTTTGTCAGATGAGTAGATTGCAAAAATTTTCTCCCATTCGGTAGTTTGCCTGTTCACTTTGATGGTAGCTTCTTTTGCTGTGCAGAGGCTCTTTAGTTTAATTGGGTCCCTGTCAATTTTGGCTTTTGTTGCCATTGCTTTTGATATTTCAGACATGAAGTCCTTGCCCATGCCTATGTCCTGAATGGTATTGCCTAGGTTTTCTTCTAGGGTTTTTATGGTTTTAGGTCTAACATTTAAGTCTTTAATCCATCTTGAATTAATCTTTGTATAAGGTGTAAGGAAGGGATTTGGTTCCAACTTTCTACATATGGCTAGCCAGTTTGCCCAGCACCATTTATTAAGTAGGAAATCCTTTCCCTATTTCTTATTTTTGTCTGGTTTGTCAAAGATCAAATGGTTGTAGATGTGTGGTATTATTTCTGAGGACTGTGTTCTGTTCCAATGGTCTATACCTCTGTTTTGGTACCAGTACCGTGTTGTTTTGGTTACTGTAGCCCTGTAGTAGAGTCTGAAGTCAGGTAGCGTGATGCCTCCAGCTTTGTTCTTTTGGATTAGGATTGTCTTGGCAATGCAGGCTCTTTTTTGGTTCCACATGAACTTTAAAGTAGTGTTTTTCCAATTCTGTGAAGAAAATCATTGGTAGCTTAATGGGGATGGCATTGAATCTATAAATTACCTTAGATAGTATGGCCGTTTTCACGATATTGATTCTTCCTATCCATGAGCATGGAATGTTCTTCCATTTATTCATGTCCTCTTTTATTTCCTTAAGCAGTGGTTTATAGTTCTCCTTGAAGAGGTCCTTCACATCCCTTGTAAGTTGGATTCCTAGGTATTTTATTCTCTTTGAAGCAATTGTGAATGGGAGTTCACTCATGATTTGGCTCTCTGCTTGTCTGTTATTGGTGTATAAGAATGCTTGTGATTTTTGCACATTGATTTTGTTTCCTAAGACTTTGCTGAAGTTGTTGATCAGCTTAAGGAGATTTGGGGCTGAGACAAAGGGGTTTTCTAAATATACAGTCATGTCATCTGCAAACAGGGACATTTTGACTTTCTCTTTTCCTAATTGAATACCCTTTATTTCTTTCTCCTGCCTGATTGCTCTGGCCAGAACTTCTAAGACTATGTTGAATAGGAGTGGTAAGAGAGGACATCCCTGTCTTGTGCCAATTTTCAAAGGGAATGCTTCCAGTTTTTGCCCATTTGGTATGATATTGGCTGTGGGTTTGTCATAAATAGTTATTATTTTGAGATACTTTCCATCAATACCGAATTTATTGAGAGTTTTTAGCATGAAGGACTCTTGAATTTTATCAAAGACCTTTTCTGCATCTATTGAAATAACCACGTGTTTTTTTTCTTTGGTTCTGTTTATATGCTGGATAATGATTATTGTTTTTTACATAGCTTTTCTATGAAAAATTATTTGGTCAATTACTCATTTAAAGTAAGTATTTTTAAGTTTCAGTTCATTTCAGTTGTATACTAAATCACTTGCTTTAAATATCTCCTTGAGAAAAACTAAAAAAATTGTAAGAAATAATTTTTTAAAAAATTCTTAAACATATCAGAGAACTAGCAAAGCAGTGGGAAACTATTGAGACAAGATGAGCGAGAAAGGCAAAGAATGCTGGCATTTAGAATTACTTTTAGTTGAAGTCTTTTTTTCCAGTTTCAAAATTGTGATTGAGAATTTGAGAAACAGAGCAGTAATTTTGAGGATTCAAGCTCTGGGAGAAAAATTGCAGTTCAAAACCCACCAAAAAGGAGAAACCACACTTAATCCCTAGTTTTAGTGTGTTCTGTCATTGGTAACTCCTACTCTAGCTGCCTTCCAAAAAATACGAAGTAAATTTCTTCCAAAATCTTAAACTATCTCTACTTTTTAAGTATGCATATGGTCAGTACTCAATAAAAATTATCAGGCATATGTAGAAATATAAACTACAATTGGCATTCAAAATAAATTTTACACTGTAGAAAAAGATGAACAGGTAATCTAGATAGTGGATGTAGACATGGACTTTAGGATAACAATGCTTGTGGGTGATTAAGAAAATAGAACACAAAATTGAGACCTTAAGTAAAAAACCTGAAACTGTTGATAATAACTACATGAAAAGTCTAGAACAAAAAAAATTAAATACAAAAATTTATAATTCAATGGGTAGATTGTTAAATAGATTAAGCACAGCTGAAAAGTAGGTAAACTGTAAGATATATCAGAAGATATCCAGGTAAAACAAGTTAAAAAAAATACAGGAAATCATGTAAAAGACATGTGGGAGACAAGGAAAAACTCTAATGTATATATTTGAAGTCTTCGAGAAGAGAAAGAGAATATAGTAGAAACAACTTTAAAAGAGAAAATGACAAAAAGAATTTCAAACTATCAAAAAATATCTAGGCATTTTATCAATAAATGCCACAGATCTTCAGTAGAAAAAACATTTTTAGGGAAACACCAAGAACACATAACATTACAGGCTGAACAACACAGGTTTGAACTTATAAGTGAGAACATGCAGTATTTTAATGTTTTTCCTATGTCACTTATTACTTAAGATAATGACCTCCAGCTGTACTTATGTTGCTACAAAGGGCATGATTTGATTCTTTTTATGACTGTGTAGTATTCCATGGTGATTTTCTTAATAACATTATATTATCTCTAGTTTATTGTGAGAATATAGTATATAATACATATAGTATAGAAAACATAAATTGATTTTCATTCTTTTTTTATGACTGTGTAGTATTTCATGGTGATTTTCTTAATAACATTGTCTTTTCTCTCATTTATTATAAGAATATAGTATATAATACATATGACATAGAAAATATGAGTTGATTTACTGTTTATGTTATCAGTAACACTTCTAGTCAATAGTAGACTATTAAGTTTTCTGAGGAGTCATAATTTATACATGGGACTGTTGTATTAGACTTTAATAAATTAAAGAGGCACAATGCAAATGCTAGAGTGACTATTACAAGAATTATAAATAAATATGTCAATGCTAAACTAAGATAAGGGAAAAATGCATTAACAGATAAAATCAACCAAAAATAAAGTAAAAAGGGAGAAAACAAGTAATACAGGGCTATAGGGACAAATAGAAGCATTAGCAAACTAGTAGTTTTAAAACTTAATATGCATGCAATTACATTAAAAGTGAATAGACTAAAAGCTCCAATCAAAAGACAAATTTTTGTACTAATTAAAAGATATGCACATGCATTCACGCACATACAAATTCACAAAGCTATGAGCCATTTTCAAGAGAGAAATCTTAAATATAAACAATCAGAACATTTTGAAGTATAACATTGAAAAGAAACTGAGGACACCATCCACCAAAGGATGTTGTTGCCACTATACCTATAGCACACAAAGTAGAATTAAAAGGAAAGAGGTAAATAGAATAGAAATAGATAAAGGACAATTAATGATAATAACATGGTCAACGGTTTATCTGAATGTTTCTAATAAGATGGTTTCAAGATATGTCAAATTTTAGAACAGTGAAAAGCAAATTTAGCAAATCTCTCTGAGTGACTACTAAGCATGCAGACAAAAAATTTGGTAAAGGTGGGAAGTATAGAAGATCTAAATAACCCAATTTGATAAATTGGCTTGATGTACATGTATAAAACACCATCAACAACTAAAAATCGTGAAAAATTTGAATGGACATGCAGAAAGAAATTATAAAAATGAGGAATGAATATATAAATATGACACTCAAAATCAGAATTTTGTGTTAATGAGAATTAATTAGAAAGATAAATGTCCATTACAAATAGAACCACAGAATAGTTAATTTATAAGCACAGAAAATGCATTTTATTGGCAATGAGATGGACAAAAACAATGATATACTGCCATTGAAATTGTAAATTGGTACAACCAGTTGAAAAATTGAGTTCTCTGGGAATCTCATGCAGATAAGGAACTTGTGTGCATAACGTTTGTTAGAGATTGCTCTCCATATGAATAACTGTGGAAAAGTTTAGGAAACAAGTCTGGCCAGAGAAAGAGCTGAATTGCAAAGCATTTGCAACAAGAAGACCTTCATTTAATCTTATGCAGAGGTTTTGAAATTCATTGGTCCTTGAGAGCTATCCAGAATTTAAGCTAAATTGCCAGTCTTTTATAACCCTAAATTATCTAGTCATTGGAAAGGGTTTCTCATGAAGAGTGGTCTTGACCTCAGAGGAGGCACCTCATGATAATGAATGACACATTTCAGAGTAGAACTCAGTTGATGGTTGTTCACTACCAATTCAACCAACAGTTTGCAATATGAGCACTTCAGTCCTAGAAGAGAGGATCTAGACAGCACATCACAGCCGTCCCTAAAATACCCAACAGACATGTGGCTATATTGTTATGCACAGACCGTTTGTTCCCCAAAGAAGACCACCAGAGTCCAGAGTCAAAGCCAAGCGGCAAGGATGTTTTACTGCAAGTTCGAACTTGGTCCCTCCATTCCACAGCAGATAAGAGGGCCTCAAACAATGCGTGCGCTCGTTTTTTATAGCCCGATGTAAACAGGACTTGTAAGATTACAGACGAACAAGGGAATTCTTTAGGTTACAGCATTACAATTGGTTAACATATTAAGTTATACATTTAGCAGTTTTCTATTGGTTCCCGTGCTTTCAGTAAAACCACAAACGGCTGTGTCCTTATCAGAGATTTTTCCAGGTGGTGTTTGTACTGGGCATTACTGGGCCCAGGAAATTGAGAGATATATGGTGTTTGTACTGGGCCCAGGAAATTGAGAGATATATGGTGTGTGTATTGAGCCCAGGGCTGAGGAATGCGCCTGATTTCTTTCAATATGTGCATCAAAGGTATGTAAAAGTCTTCATAACAGTATTATTTGTGCTTAACAAAATTTACAGATTACTCAAATGTTCATTGACTGTTAGATGGATAAATTACCGTGTATTCATACTATAAAATATTATTCAGTAACAAAAATTAATTAACTATAACTCAAATGCATAAGTAAAATTTACATAATCTTAAGCCAAAGAAGTCATATACAATAAAAAAACACACAGCCTAATATCATGTATATGTAGTTCAAAAGAGGCAAAATGTGGAGGTTTGAGTTCTGGCAAAATTCTATAACTACACCTGGTAGAACTTGCTTAGAGTATCTTCACAGAACAGTATTATAATTTATTGAGCTGTACTCTTTTGAGTTGGTCACTTTGCATGTGTTAACTTCTGTAAAAATGTAAAAATAATGTGAAATATTTGTACCTTTTCTTAATATTCTTCAAAATCTTAAAACATACATTCAACTGCCAATGGAAAAAAAAAAATAGGTGAACATGCCCTCTACTATTTGTTTTCCATATGTTTATTATCCTCAAAAAAATAAAATAAAATAAATAACACTCTACACTAAAATATTTTCTTCCCAACAATTTTTCAATTATTTTCTCTCATTCTTGGTGCCATCCCTACTTGTATGTATCCCAAAGTAAATAGTGTGGTTCTTTGTATATAACTACTATTTATTTTTTCATTCATTTAAGAAATGAATGAAACTACTCATTTCTAGAAACTACATTTCTAGAAAATTAAATTTATGAACTCTGAGGAGTAATAAAACTGCATATATTTCCATTGCATTCATGGACTGTCAGATGTATTAGGAAATCTATGATTTGTGAAAATGTTTAAAAATTGTATGTGTTACAAACTGGTACTTTTTTGTAAACTGTTTTTTTTTTATAACTGTCCCAGTAAGCAATACATTTTTTTTTTCCTCATAAAATTGCTAAGTGTACCTCAGTTTTAGGGAAAAAAAATATGATAGCAGATTGAAAGCTTCTCATGTAGACTTTAAATTTTCTACTTTTTTTCACATTCAAATGTTATTGGCAGGGTTGAAATTCAAAAATCATCTAGGTTCCTGAGTGGCATTTCTGTGGCTATTGTCAGGCCTCTGAGCCCAAGCCAAGCCATCACAACCCCTGTGACTGGCATGTATACTCCCAGATGGCCTGAAGTAACTGAAGAACCACAAAAGAAGTGCAAACGCCTTGCCTCGCCTTAACTGATGACATTCCACCACAAAAGAAGTGAAAATGGCCGGTCCTTGCCTTAAGTGATGATATTATCGTGTTAAATTCCTTTTCCTGGCTCATCCTGGCTCAAAAACCTCCCCCACTGAGCACCTTGTGACCCCCACTCCTGCCAGCCAGAGAACAACCCCCCTTTGACTGTAATTTTCTTTTACCTACCCAAATCCTATAAAATGGCCCCACCCTTATCTCCCTTCGCTGACTCTCTTTTCGGACTCAGCCCCCTGCACCCAGGTGATTAAAAAGCTTTATTGCTCACACAAAGCCTGTTTGGTGGTCTCTTCACATGGATGTGCATGACAGCTATTACTTAATAGAGTAGGAAAAACAATCGGATGGTAAGATATTTCTATGAATATTTTAATTTTACAATTATTGCACTGAGTCATGTTTTAATTCAACAAATATTTGTTCATTTCCTACTATCTTGATTGGTTCAGGTACTGAAGACTGGGTGACTCAAGCAACAGAAATTTGTTTGGCATAGTTTTGGATGCTGGGAAATCCAGATCAAGATGCCTACAGATCTGGTATCTGTCAAGGGCACTGTTTTTTATTTTTGTGATTATATCCTCACATAGCAGAGAGAAAGATTATGTCTCCCATGTTTTTTCATATAAGGCTACCAATCTCATTTAGTAGTACTCCACCTTCATGACCTAATTATCTCACAAAGGTCCTACACTCCAAATGTCACACTGGGGATTTAGGCTTCAACACACAAATTTTGAGGGGAATAAAACAGTCAGTTTGTAGCTCCTACCTTGTACCATAGGGTGTGTTTAGGATAGAAGGTGAAAGATTTGTATACTGAACACTACAAAATACTGATGAAATAAATGAAAGAAAATATAAACAAATGGAAAGATATTCTATATATGTGGCTTGGAAGAATTAATATTATTAAAATATCCATACTACCCAAAATAGTCTACAGATTCCATGCAATCCCTATCAAGATTCCAATGTCATTTTTCACAGAAATAGAAAAAAATATAAAATTTCTTTGAAATCCCCCCCCACCTCCCCACACACAAATCAAATAGCCAAAGGAATCTTGAGCAAAGAGTACAAAGCTGGATGCATCAACTCCCTGATTTCAAAATATATTAAAAACATCAACAACAACAGCAACCTATTCTCAAAGAAAGTCAGGCTGGGCGTTAAAAAAAAGAGAGACAGCATGGTATTGGCACAAAGACAAACACATAGGCCAATGGAACAGATCAGAAGGCTCAGAAATAAACCCATGCCTTTATGGCCAATTGACTTTTGACAAAGACGCCATGAACACACAATTGGCAAAGGACAGTCTCTTCAATACATGGTATCAAAACACTGTATTGTTTCTCACACTATATACAAAAACAAAATTAAAATTGATTAAATATTTAAAAATAAGACCTGAAACAGTAATTCTGCTAGAAGAAAACAAGAAAAATTCCTCATGACATGGGTCTAGGAAATGATAGTTTTGGGGTATGACTCTGAAAGTACAGGCAACAAAAACAAAAATAGACAAATAGAATTTTATAAAACTTAAAAAACAACTTCTGCACAGTAATAAAAGCAATTATCAGAGTGAAAAGACAACCCCCGAATGATGTAAAATATTTGCAAACTACACACCTGATAAAGTATCAATATACTAAATCAATATATAAGAAACCCAATAGCAACAAATAACCTGATTTTAAAATGGGCAAAATACCTGAAAGACATCTTCTCAGAAAAAGACATGCAAGTTCATAAAATTAAGCAACAAGTTTAATAAAATGGCCAATAAATTTATTTAAAAAGTACTCAATATTACTAATTATCAGGAAAGTATAAGTTAAAACAACAATGAGATATCACCTGCCACCTGTTAGATTACCTATGATCAAAAAAATGAAAGATGTAATAAGTATTGGAGAGGATGTGGAGAAAAAGGAACCCTTGCAGTTCTCTTTGAATGGGAACTCTTGTATTGGGAATGTAAATTGGTATAGCAATTATATATAGAAACAGTATGGCAGTTTCTCAGCAAATCAAAAATAGAACTTCAGTATGATCTCACAATGCTACATCTGTGTATATAATCATAAGGCATGAAATTAATATGTTGAAGAGATATTTGCATACCCATACTTATTGTAACATTGTTCACAATAGCCAAGATATAGAATCAACCTAAGTATCCATCAAAGGATGAATGGATAAAGAAAACATGGTATATAAACCCAATGGAATTCCATTCAGATTTAAAGAGAGGGAAGTTTTGTTATTTACAACAACATGACTGAACTTAGAGGACATACTAAGTGAAATAAGCCAGGCATAATAAAACGAATACCACAGGATTTCACTTATATGTGGAATCTAAAAAAGTCAGACTCATAGAAGCAGAAAAGAGAATGGTGGTTACCTGAGACTGGTGGAAATGAATGAAGGGAATGGGGCAATGTTGGTCAAAGGATACCAAGTTTCAGTTAGACAGGAGGAATAAGTTTTTGAGATCTATTGCATAGCAGGGTGGTTATAGTTAATGTGTATTTCAAAGTCACTAAAAGAGTATATTTCAAATGTCTCACGACGAAAGATGAGTTGCTAGACATATTCGTTAGCTTAATTCAATGATTCCACGTTCTATGCATATAGCTAAACAGCACACAGTACCCCATAAAAATGTGTACTTTTGATTTGTCAATTTAAAATAATTTTTATAAAAAATAGTTCAGAATATATCATTGAGCAAATATACAACAATTTCTGCACTTTGGTAGGTCATATTCTAGCAAGGGAGACTCCAAAATCGCAACTGTTATAAGAAAGCAAATTACACAGTTTATTGGCTAACTGCTGTGAGAAAAAGAAGAAAAATAATAAAAGTAGTAGTATAAAAAGGAATCTGTAATATTAGGAAAAAAGAGTTTTGATTTTAAGTAGGGTTTAAGTGGGCCTCATAGATAAGGGAACACTTGAACAATTACTTGAAGAATTAGAATTAATTAATGTTGTAGATATCTAAGAGAAGTGCATTCCAAGAAGGGATAAGAGGTACTGAAAAGTCCCTAGGTTGCAAACGTGATGACAAGTTTGAAGAACCTCAGGGATTCAGTAGGACAAAAGTGGAGTGATCAGGAGAAAATAAGTTAAAAAATGCAATCAGAAAGGTTGGAGGCAGGGAGACAGGTTGTATGTGGGCATTGTCAGCCATTATACACACTCTGGTTTTTGAAAAGAGGAGCCATTTGGGTTTTGAGCAGAGGAGATGCATTATATGATTTAGTTTTTAGAGGGTTACCCCAGGTACTGTGTGCTGTGAATATATTACAGAGGGCAAAGGTAAAGCAGAGAGATTCCTTAAATGGCTATTACAGTAACCTAATCTAGATACTAGGATTGCTTAGGCCAGTTTGGAATTTGGATACATTTTGAAAGTACAGAGGAATAACCTGAAATAGCAGGTATGGAGTATGAAAGAAATTAAAAGGAAAGGATAATTACTAATTTGGAGGTCTAGGCAACAGAAGGAATTGAGTTGCCATCAACTGAGATGAGAAAGCTAGAGTGTGGTGCAAGTTTGCGTGGAAAGGTTCGGTCTTGACCATGCCATGTTAAGATGTCTCCTAAGCATCCAAATAAAAATGTAGCTTACACACATTTTCCAGCTGAGGTTATTAATTTGTGGTTAAAACATTAGTCATTTGATTATTTGTATAATCCCAAGGACTGACTGACATGCAGCTGCATGGATTTTGCACTGTCTTGCTTAGAGTCTACTATAAGGATGCTGGTGGATGATGGCTGGGGCTGAAATTTCCAAGATAGGTTTACACAGATGTCTAGTGTCTTGGTAGAGATGGCTGGAGGGCTGTGCTGCTGGGGCCACTGAGTTTCTCTCTTTTTATATAGCTGTTTCACGTAGTATAGTGAGCCTCTCCAGCACAACTAGACCACTTGTGTGATGGCTTAGAGCCCCAGAAAAATAAACATTTAAATTACCAGGCCTTGTTAAGACTTAGGACTGTAACTGGCACAGTTTCCTTCTGCTGCATGTATTGAATTAAGCAAGTCCAAATTCAGTGTGAGAAGGATCTCCAAAGGCATAATAAACAAAGGATGTGATTTTGGAGGGGGGCGGGCATTCTTGGAGATTAACTACCACTGGCACATTACATTTGAGATGTCTGTTAGGCATTTCAAGAATGATTTCAAGTAGGCAGTGAAATATATGAGTTAGAATATCATAGTATTTTCTGTCTTAAAGCTATAAATTCTAGAGATTTTGTTATTTTATGCAGAGAACATCACCAAAATATAGATTTACAGGAGAATCAGAGGGTAAAATTGTTTTCAACAAGTTTTTAATAAATTTTGGTATGCTTGCGATATTTCTTGATAGATAAATAGAAGGTATGTAGATAGACAGAGATTATATATGGGTAGATAATGTGTATTTCAGTCATATGGCTATCTGGTGCTCACTGAATTACCTTATCTTGTGATTTTGCTGTAATACCTAGTTGATAAAATTGGGCACGAAAAATACATGAACATTTGATGTAATTGTTCATGAAAATTGGACATATAAATTAGTTGAATGTACAGTGTAGCTTTGGGGTAAACTAAATGAATAAAAATATTCTCCTCTAGTATAGTTCAGAGGTATCTGAGAAGAAAGCATTAATATATTGTCAAATATCTTGAGGGGTTGCACCGTCCACTTTGTTAACCTTAACTAGATACAAAGGCTCAGAGTAAGTGGCCTTAGGAAGGTTCAGTAAAGATATTTCTAATATTTTATTGAGCCCCCGTTCTCATTCTCTACTCTGTAAATATTAACAGTACAGCAAAACCCAAATGGAGTTAGACCTGTTTGTTACCCGTTCTAGTTCAAAATTGCTGTGCTTTCTCAACCTCACTCAATCTGAAATATTTAGTAAAGTCAATGAACATGTATAAACAAGAAGGGTAAATTTTCTCTTAAATTTTTAGTTAGGGGATTAGACTGGTAATGACATGATAATGACCAAGTGTAGATGTGGCAGTGGGAGAAGACAGGTCTTCTGCCCATGAGAAGATACTCTCTATTGCACTCACATGCCCATCCTCCCTCTTTCAGAATGTCAAGCAAGAAGCAGACTAGATAAAGGATACCCGGAACAGAAATGCCAGCTCTTCCTTCATTTGGATTTACTCTCCTTTGTTACAAAAATAATAATCTAGATAGACCCATGATTTTGATATTGGCCTAATATAAGCAGGTAAGTCAGCTTCTTAGTCTATGAAATACTTCAGATATTTGGTCAAAATTAGCCTAGGCAAAAGGTGTCCTTAAAGTCCCTGGGATACAACTGACTCATCAGCAAATGGGGCTGGAGTTTATACCAAGTTATTTTGGAACAGAGAACATATGTTTGCGTGCGGATTTTCTCTTCCTCTCTCCATGAGAAAACTGGATTAAACAGTAGGTGCTGTTTAAGAGTTAAAACATTCAGCAACGTGGGTACTCAGAAAAAAAAACGCTATCTTAGTAATCTTAACAACTGCTTCAAATTTTGATCAATGTAGATAGTTCTTTATAACTAGAATCAAGCCATTTCAATTACATCTTTTCTGTGAAATATAAACATGAAACAGAATATAGTAGCCTTCCCTTTCCATGAGACATACATTCCAAGACCCCCAGCAGATGCCTGAACCCTAGAATAGTACCAAATAGTACCAAACCCCCCGTATATGGTACCTTTGTTCCCATATATACATATCTATGATAAAGTTTCATTTATAAATTAGTCACAGTAATAGATAAACACTAATAACTAATGATAAAATAGAACTATAACATATACTGTAATATAAGTTATGTGAATGTAGTCTCTCTCAAAATATCTTATTGTACTGTACTCATCT
The DNA here is from genome assembly GCF_002776525.5 of Piliocolobus tephrosceles. NCBI lineage: Eukaryota > Metazoa > Chordata > Mammalia > Primates > Cercopithecidae > Piliocolobus > Piliocolobus tephrosceles. The sequence goes on along the minus strand of NC_045439.1, from coordinate 65,134,153 downwards.
ATCTCAGTGCCGTGACTGACTATAGGTAACTGAAACTACAAAAAGTAGCACCACAGACAAGGGGAGACTAATGTAGCCACTCTTATGTACACCTCTATATGCTGTTAAAATTATACTGAGTAACTTGATTGGTTGCCTGTGAAGCTTGCTATGCACCACTGAGTTGGGAAGAATTAAGCTCAAGGGGAATGTGTGTTTATTTGATGAAATTCTCTTTGTACTTTACAGTCCTTATAGATTTACAACAAACTTGGCCTCTTGAAAGTAATCTGTGCGTATCTCTTTCTTATGACACTTATTTTTTCCCCTCGTTTGGTTGGAGATGTTTTTAATACAGCATTTTTTTGTTTGTTTCTTTATTCATTCTTCAATGAGAAGAAATCAGCCCAGCTACGCTCTCTCTAGATGGGTGAGAATGTGAGTTTATGTGTATCCTACTGTTTTGGTGTATTTGAAGTATAAATTCGTATGCACAGCTCTAGATCAAATTTCCAATGATATGGATATAATCTAACACTCTTAGCATGAATTGATGTGGAAGTTTTTCCGTATGTTTACACCCAATGAATTCCCTCACAGAAAGTAGTTAACTACCTCTGTTAACTGTTCATTTTTTTTTTTCCCACAGAGTTTTTGTTTCTGAAGATTTATGAACGTTTGAAAATAGGATTTTTGGAGGAAGTTAGGAAATACTGGATGGTAAGAGCATGCATACAACCTCACAATATACTAAATGTATACCATAGGTTTAACTACTGATTTTCTTATCGATTCCTCATCACAATGATTAACAGTGCTTGTGGTTGGGAAATTGAAAGACTATATGTATTTTTACCTTCTTGTGAGAAATAATATATTTCATTGATATAAAACCTCCTATTTTTATAAACTCTGCTCCAGTTCAGGCATTGTTTGATTGTAGGTAAAATATTTAGATTTTAGTATCATTTAAATGTATACATATATAATATCTTCATACATATTTTTGTAGAAATTTGGAAAATGTTATGTCCAGAGTTGTTCTTCAAGCTGTTTAAGTTACAAATTAACTCTTGGCTTCTTCAATTATTTTGGATTTCATTCGTGCCCTTCACCCTGATTTATATGACTTTACAATTTGACTTGCTTTCTGTTCATTTTATAGCTCTCCTCTCTAAAAATCCAATAACTCATCTATGACTAGGGAACAATAATTGCAACCACAGTGCAGGGAATGTAATGTTTAGCTTCTATCCCTGTATATAGAATAGTCTATCAATCACCTTCCAGTATCACTGCCAACATTTGTCAGTGGATTCTGTAGGGGAATAAGCCCCACATGTAGATGTAGACCCACTAGCTAATGGAGTTATTTTATTTCACTAAGAATCAAGAGCCAAGACTTATCCCTGCTGTTTTTCTATTTCCAAGTACTTGATCCTTCATTTTCTGCATTTGACAAAAAGGAAAGGAAAGCTACAAAAAAAAAAAAAGAAAAAGAAAGAAAGAAATATGTTAATCTCCAAAACGAAAAGAAAAAATACAGTCAACTAGACTGGAACTGACAAGTGGGGCTCAAGAATTAAATGATCTGAGAATTATGTGGACTTCTCATTACAAAATCCCCAACTGGTCTCTAGTTTGTAAAATTCTTTAGTTTCCACACTCCAAATGAAAGCAAAATTTGTCCTCAAAGCACCATGTCCAAACTGGTAGCTAGACATGAACACAGAATAAAACAATTATTTTTTTATGCATTCAATCACAAGAAGAAAACACCTGAATTCCTCTATCAAATACATGATTTATAACAACTTAAAATGGTCTCAACCTGGAATATGCCCAATGTAGTCATATTATTGATTTTCATTCCTTAGTCCTCTTCTCCACATCTGAAGAAAATTTACCTTTAGATAATCTAGGCCATGTCAAATAAATCTCTTTGTGTCAGGTTAAGTTGATTATAAATGACATATTGGGTGTTATTTTTTCATAATTGTTTGTGTTATGAATCTATTATTGTGTTGTATATATAAAAGCAGATGGACTAATTCATGATCTCTTCCTTATCACAAAGGGACAAAATATAGAGCCTACTTAGAACTTATTTGTTATCTGCTGTGCCTTTCTTGACCTTCCCATACCAAATTTACCAATTTCCTTATTCCTTTTCAAATGCAACCCACTGCGAACCAAGTAGGAAGTGAAATTTTAGGTTTGGCCAGTAGTAAATTCTTGCTTTTGGTGTAGAGTGCTCTTACACATCATTAACTGGGAAGATGTTTCTTGAACCTTAGGACTGGGAAGCAGCTACTCACATTCTGACCCTTCACATTTTACTTGTCTTCTTTTCCTTTTATAACATCAAATCTAGTCCAGAATTCACCCCCTTGGTGCATACATTTAAGAAAAGGGGGTCGGGCGCGGTGGCTCAAGCCTGTAATCCCAGCTTGAGCTGGGATTTGGGAGGCCGAGACAGGCGGATCACGAGGTCAGGAGATCGAGACCATCCTGGCTAACCCGGTGAAACCCCATCTCTACTAAAAAAAATACAAAAACACTAGCCGGGCGAGGTGGCGGCGCCTGTAGTCCCCAGCTACTCGGGAGGCTGAGGCAGGAGAATGGCGGGAGCCCGGGAGGCGGAGCTTGCAGTGAGCCGAGATCCCGCCACTGCACTCCAGCTCGGGTGACAGAGCGAGACTCCGTCTCAAAAAAAAAAAAAAAAAAAAAAAAAAAAAAAGAAAGAAAAAGAAAAGGGAAGAAATGTATGAGGACCTTGTAATTTCTGGGACAGACAGAAACTATGACCTAAGACTTTACAATTACTTATTTGTTTCTGCATATGATATAGCTGCACTAGGCCAGAGGGAGAATTGAGTAGCATGCAGATTTGACAGTTTATTTTTAATGTAATTTAAGAGATATATTAAACATTTTCTAATCAAAGATCTCTACATCTTTTACATCTCAGTAAAACAAACAGAGAAGGCTGTTATCTATATTAAAATCAAAACTAGCCATCATTAGCTTGCATATTATTGATCATAAATTAGCAAGTTCTTTCCAAGTTGGAGGAGAGTAAATAGTGAATGGAGACCACCTACCATTTATAGAGAAGATAACTTAAAAAAGAAAGTTTTAGAAGATGCAAGTAATTAATTTTTATCATTTTTCCTAAAGTCAGCCCTAGTTTAGGACATTAGTAAACCTATGGGGTGTGATTTGGCTTCATTCAAAAAAGGCATTTGAGAGATGTGTTATATATGAAGGCTTTGCATAGTAGCAGAATTACTCAGGGTTTTTAATCATTTTACTACATAAGTACTATGGGGAATTTATTTCCAATCTTTGTAAGAAAATTTCTGCAACTAAAATCCTATGTGATTATTTTTTTTTCCAGAATTACTTCTTTGTGTACTGTATTGGTTTACTATGGTTGCTATAACAAATTACCACAAACATAGTGGCTTAGATAAACATATATTTATTATCTCACAGTTCTGCAGACAGGAGTCTTAAATTTCTGAAAGCAAGCTGTTGGCAGGGCTGGTTCCCCCTGGAGAGTTAGGTGAAATTCAATTTCCCTGCCTTTTCCAGCTTGTAGAAGTGCCTGCAGTTCTTTGCTCCTGACGGTTTCGTTGCATCACATCGCTCTTCCTCTACTGTAATCAAATCTCTCTGTCTCTGTCTGTCTCATATAAGGACACTTGTGTTTATATTTAAGGCCCATTGGGTTAATTGAGTAAAATCTCACCATCCTCATATACTAAAATTAATCATATCTGCAAAGTCCCCTTTTGGTGTATACAGTGACGTTTCCAGATCCTAGAATTTTGGACCTATGGAGGTCATCGTTCAGCCTACCACATATGCTGTTAGGAATTTTGCTTCTAAAAATATATTTACATATTAACTAAATTAAGTAAATGTTCATTGGACATTAGCATATAGTATCAACCAAGTGTATTTATCTGATTGAATATTAGCTGAACTGTAAAAATCATCATGCATCCACATACAAACTCCACGAATCTACATCATCATGTAAATTTTATTATATTTAAATATTTTAGTAGATACATGTTGTATTTCAGGAGAAAAAAGTGAAAGCTCTCCCAACTGATAATTAGATTTCAGTTGCTTATAGACGAAAGTTATTATTTTTTGTCATCTCTAAAAACAACAAAACAAAACCCAAAATATGTTCATAGTCTTTTTTGCATGTGTATATGGAAATATAACCAAAATGCAGTTATTTAAAAATAATTTATATAACCAATTGAAACAAAAATATCAGTTTTCAGAATAATAGTCTTATAAAACTGGTTGAGGAGGATAGTTTCATTAAATAAACATTTAATTATTAAACTCTCTAAAAGTCACCTCTGTGTATTTGTAGGCTTTTGAAATTTGCTTTGAGATTTTAGAAGGTTGTGATAGTAATTAAAGGAGGAGAATTTTTGACAACCAATAAATGTATCTTTTAGTGTATTTGAAAAAGTACTAGAATCAGTAGGAAACATGGCAAATAATACTATAGGAAATCTGTTTCTACTATAGCAAATGTTAAACTAAACAAAAAAATGTGGTAAATTCTAGATGACCTAAGAAATAGCTACTTCTATTATGCTTTTGACTCAGTAACCAAATAGATCCTAGCCAGTATTATAAACCTGTAATTATAAACCTCTTGGGAAAGTGAATATAAGAAGAAATGTGTTAAAACTAAGATTACTGCGACTGTAAGTGAAGAAAGCAAATAAACTTTTTTAAAGGCAAACCCAGAAGTCAATTTAATTTAGGATTCCTCAAATAAACACAAAAGATTTTTGATTCTTATTTCATGAGGTATGCATAAGTTTATATAGATTCAACACTTCTATACCAATATAACTATCCTGATAATTTAATACAGAAATGGATTGGGAGTGATGGTTCCTGATTCTGGATGGACTCAGGGCATGTATATGTGGAATCTAGAATTTTAAGATAATAAAAGCCAAAAAAGTTATCTTCATTCATAAACAGAGGAGATTATATATCAGTTATTATTTTATCAATATGCAGTCTATGGATTGGAGGATGAAACATCTTCAAGGAAAGTGATTACTTGGTAGGTTTTATGAAGAAATATTATTAGCTGTAAGAGATCTTGCTGTTAACCGCTTCTCATATATATAACAATTTCCTTGCATATTGCCCAATTTCTAAATTCCAGCATAAACTTCCACTTAAATGAGTATTTTTTTCTGGACCCCGAAGCCCGCTGTACCCAAGTTGAGTCAGACTGGAATGCCAGAGAATTAATGACATCTGGAATAACCTTCAAGCTATTATCCCTTAGTGGGATAATCTGAATTATGTGTTCTACATAGGATCCCAGAGTTTCCCAGTTGAATGAAGCCCCTTGACCACAGAGGTAGCTTGTTTATTAATTCATTCTTTTTAAAATTTTATTTAAACTGAAAAACAATATTTATATATTTACTTATGGGGTAAAATGTGATGTTTCGATATATGTTTACATTATGGAATAAATCAAGCTAATTAACAAATTCATCTCGTGTGTGCGTTGTGTGTGTGAAAAACATTTAAAATCTACTCTTAGTAATTTTGGAGTATACAATGCATTATTATTTATTATAATCACCATTCTGTGCAATAGGCCACTGAATCTTACTGCTCCTAGCGGGAACTTTGAGCCACACATTCCATTTTTCTATCCACACCCTTCCCCCACCCTCTGGTAACTGCCATTCTACTCTCTACATCTAGTTCAACTTTTAAAAATTCTACATATAGGTGAGATCACTGAGTGTTTGTCTTTCTGTGCCTGGCTTCTTTAACCTACATACCATCCTCCAGGTTGTTACAAGCGACAGATTTTCCTTAGGTTTTAAGACTTAATAGTCTTCCATTGTGTACATATACCATATTTTCTTTATTCGTTCATTCAATGATAGACACTTAGATTGTTTCCATATATTATGTATCGTCAATAATGTTTCAATGAATATGTAAATGCAGATACCTCTTCAGCATATGAATTTCAATTGTTCTTGGATATATACCCAGAAATGGGATTGCTGGATCACATCATTATTCTCTTTTTAGTTCTTTTGAGAAACTGCCATACTATTTTTCATACTGACTCTGTTAATTTACATTTACAACAAAAGTGCACAAAGATTTCTTTTTTTCCACACTCTTGCCAACACTTATCTTTCCTCTTTTTGATGCTAGCCATAGGAACAGGTTTGAGGTGATATCATATTGTAGTTTTAATTTGCATTTCACTCATGATTAGTGATAAACATTTTAAATATATAGATCTCTTGGCCATTTATATGTCTTCTTTTAAGAAAAGTCTATTGAGATTCTTTGTTCATTCTTCAATTGGGTTGTTTTCTTGCTATTGAGTTGTTTGAGTTTCTTATATATTTTGGCTATTAGCCGTCTGTCAGTTGCGTGGTTTGCAAATATTTTTCCATCTCTGTGGGTTGTATCTTCACTCTATTGATTGTTTCCTTTAAAGAGCAGAAGCTTTTTAGTTTGATGCAATCTCATTTGTTTATTTTGCTTTTATTGTCTGTGCTTTTGAGGTCATGTACAAGAACTCTTCGCCGAGGCCAATGTCATGGAGGTTTTTTTCTATGTTTTCTTCTAGTTCTTTTATAATTTCAGGTCTTATATTTAAATATTTAACCCTTTGTGAGTTGTATTTTATAGATGAGGTAAGGATCCAATTTTATTCTTCCATATGTGAATATCCAGTTTTCCAAACACCAGTTGTTGAAAAGACTGTTTATTTTTTTTTCCCATAGTATGTTCATGGCAACTTTGCCAAAAATTAAACAATTCCAAATACATGGGCTTATTGCTGGGCTTTCTATTCTGTTCTATTGGTCAATGTGTCTGTTTTTCTACTGTTTTCTTATTAGACTTTTGTAATAGATTTTGAAGTCAGGTAGTCAGATGCCCTCAGGTTTTTGTGTTGGGTTTTGTTTTGTTTTGTTCAAAATTGGCTGTTAGGGGTCTTCTATAGTTCCCTATGGATGTTACAATTTTTTTTTTTCACTTTTCATGAAAATGACATTGAGATTTTGATAATGATTGCATCGATACATAAATTGCTGTGGTACAGATTGTGTTGATCTGTAGGTCACACTGGAGGTTTTAATGAGATTAATTCTTCCAATCCATGAACCTGGAATGCATTTTCATTTACTTGTGTTGTCTACAATTTATTTCAATTAAGTTTTACAGTTTTTAGTTTACAGCTTCTTCACCCCCTTGGTTAAATTTACTCAACTATTTTTTTTTCTATTGATGCCATTGTAAATGTAATTTTTTAAAATTTTTTATTCAAATAGTATTTTTGTCAATGTAAAGAACTGTTACTGATTTTTGTGTTGGTTTTGTGTACTGTTCCTTTACTTAATTTGTTTATCAGTTCTAACTGATGTTGGGGGGGGTTTTCATATATAAGTTTAGAGCATCAGTAAACAAAATTTTACTAATTCCTTTCCTATTGGGATGGTTTTTACTTCTTTTCTTTGTCTAATTGTCCCAGCTAGAACTTTCAGTTCTGTATTGAGTGGCAAGAGTGGGTATCCTTGTCTTGTTCCTGATCTTAGAGGAAAAGTTTTCAACTTTTCACCATAGAGTATAATGTTATCTATGGACTTTTCATATATGGCCTTTATTGAGTTAGGTACATTCATTTGGTATCTAATATGCTCACTTTTTATATGAAAGGATGTTGAATTTTTTCAAGTATATTTTCTGTGTATATTAAGATTATCTTTTTTTTGTTGTTCTTCATTCCATTAATGTGTTGTATCATGTTTATTGATTGACATATGTTGAATTATCTTTGCATCTCGGGGATAATTGCCACTTGATCATGGTAAATGATCCTTTTAATATACTGCTGAATTTAGTTTGGTTGTATTTTGTCGAGAATTTTTGCATCAATGTTCTTCAGAATTTTTGGTCTATTATTTTCTTTTTATATAGTGCCCTTATCTGGCTTTGGATTCAGGATAATACTAGCCTTATGAAATGAGTTTGGAAATATTCCCTCTTCTTTAATTTTTTAGAAGAGTTTGGGGAGAATTAGTATTCATTATTTACATGTTTACTAGAATTCTGGTGAAAGAACATCCAGTCCTGTGCTTTTATTTTGAGGGAGATTTTGTTATTAATAATTCAACCTTCCTGAACACACTCATCAATGGTCTGTTCATGTTTGTTATTTCTTCTTGATTTAGTCTGGGTAGGTTATATGTTTTTAGAAATTTATCTACTCATTTCTTCTAGAATATACAATTTTTGGAGGTATAGTATCTTTTGATCCTTTGTGTTTCTATGATAGCTGTAACATCTCTTCTTTATTTCAGAATTTTTTATTAGTCTTCTCTTTTTTTTTAGTTAGTCTGGGTAAAGTTTCATTGATTTTGTTTATCTTTTCCAAAAGCAACTTTTAATTTTACTGATCTATTCTATTGTCCTTCTAGTGTCTATTTATTTCTACTAAGATCTTTATTATTTACCTCATTCTAATGACTTTGGGCTTGGTTTGTTCTCTTTTTTCTAGAGCTTTGAAATGTAACATTAATTTACTTATTTAAAATCTTTCTTTTTTTTTGAGTTAGGTATTCATTGCTGTAAATTTCCTTCTTCAAACTGTTTGTGCTGCATCCCATGAGTTTTGGCATGTTGTATTTTCATTTTTATTCATCTCAAGATATTTTTAATTTTTCCTTATAATATCTTTTAACTTGTTTGTTATTTAGGTGTAAGTATTTGTGAATTTTCCAAAATTTCCATGTATTTATCAATTTTCCAAAATTCCTCCTTTTATTGATTTCTAGTTTTATTCCATTGTGGTCATAAATGATACTTAGTTTGCTTCTTCTTAAATTTGTTAAGACTTGTTTTGTGTTTTAATGTATTATCTATGCTGAAGAATGTTCCATGTATAGTTAAGACTATGTATTCTGTAGATATTTGATGAAATGTTCTATATATATATATATGTTAAGTTCATTTGTCCTAGAATATAGCTTATGTCCAATGTTTTCTTATTAATTTGCTGTTTGGATGATCTGTCCATGGCTGAAAGTGAGGTGTTGAAGTCCCTTACTTTTATGACTTTGAAGTTTATCTCACCATTTAGATCTATTAATTTTTATTTTATATATTTAGATGTACACATATTGGGAGCATACATATATTTAAAATTGACAATTGTTATATCCTAGGCCTTGGGTTTCACCAGGGTTTTACAATCTCCTACTTGATTTCCAAGGCTCCCACAAAGATACTTTTGTCCATGGGTGGGTGGAGAATTCTTGCTGTTGTTAGGATATGAGCTGGTGACCTCCTATTTTGCCTTTGTGCCTATGTTATTTGGATGCTGTGTTAATGCATTCCTTACTGACTGCCTTCCTTTCCCTTACCTGTTTCACTTCCTGACTACTAAATACCCACTAACCATCCCCACTTTTCCCCACATCCCCTACTACCCTTTCCAGCCTTTCTTAACAATCCTTCTACTCTCTGTCTCCATGAGTTCAATTGTTTTGATTTTTAGACCTTTTAGATCTTTCAAATGAATGAGGACATGCAATGTTTGTCTTTCTGTGCCTGTTTTATTTCACTTAACATAATGATCTCCACTTCCATCCATGTTGCCAGGGATGACTTTCCAAAGAAACTAGTTGCGTTTGTGTATTTGCCACAGAGTTGGCTTCTGGAGGAACCCAAACTAATAAAATTACTATTGGAACTAAACATAGGAAGCAAATTCCCAGGATAGAACTCTGAAATTGAATCACCTCATTCACTGGCCAGAAGTCTATAAGAAGATAATATTGTGATGAGTCATGACATGCTATTATACCGCTATTAAAATGACTCATAATTGTAAACACGAGTTAAGTATGGAGCACTGGCTTTTGCAATGTCTCCTGTCTCCAGCATCTAATAGATATAAGGGGAATGGTGATTTTAAAACAACAACAAAAAAATTAGCTGACTGTTTATTGCTATTGAAGCACAGCCAGAAGAAAATAACAACTTAGGCTCTGATGCAAAAGCCAGAAGACCGCCCGACCTTGTTTAAAGAATTGTCCTTTGCAGCAGAGAACAGACTATATGGAAAAGCACAACTAGTTACTCACTTAAAGAAGTTGTGCTTCCCATCCCTTTATAATTCATTTTCCTGAACTACTGGTCTTGTTGCAGGAGTAGAGAAGATGTTGCCTCTATTTTGGGGTACAAAAATGATTCCATTAATCTCAATATGGCTTTTACCTGATTAGTTTGGATACTTTACGGAAGCCGATTAGAAAACAAAAGAGTTACTACACCACCTAGGATAAATTACCTTGGTTTTTAGGAAGAGATACAATCTCTGACATGTAATGGGATTAGGAATGTGTGTATCAGTAACTCAGGGGATTCAATGATTCATTAATGTGCTTTGAATAGATCCATGCTGGGTGATAACTGTAGGTAGAAAATTGAAGTAGTCATGGCTTAACAAGAGTAGAGTAACCAGAAGCTGGAACTCCTCAGGGATAGAGATTTGAGTTACTCCACTGGACAAGCAATCTAAAGCAACAAAAATGTTTGTGAAGGGTGAGAAGAATCTAGAATGGATAATAGAGAAGACAGATTATTTACATCGTATGTGACCTTGATAACAACTGCAGCAGTGTGAATGTAGCTTGTTACATGAACTCTCCAGATGGAGTCAATTTTTTAAAAAGAAATTGTGGTTAACCACTACCTTGAATAATCAATGGCAGGATGAAATAAAGTTAATGTGGGGCATGGATGAACTAGGTGCTGCAAGTGCCTTCATCATTTCCATATACATTGGCCCATCATCCCAATGTCAGCCCCTGCCTCAATTTGCCTGGGGACTCTTTCTTACCTTGGAAACCTAATCTGTTGACCACAGGTCAGGCTACAAGGGAATATTTAACATAACCTTTTGATACAGAAGCAGCACTCAACTTAAGACTTCTGGAGTTGGTAGATAAATACACTAGAACCTTTACTCATCCTTGGATGGGAAATGCTAAAAGATATGCTGTATGCTGACTTCTAGAGTTCTCCAGTGAAACTGAAAACAAGTTGCCTATAGTGATAATTAATTTAGCCATTATGCTAGGTAGAATAGTGACCTCCCCAAACACGCACATCAAAGATGTCGACATCCTAAAATGTTAATGTACCCAATGTAGGATACAGAATTGCATCCATCTTCCACTGTTGCTGCAACAAATTACCACCCATTTTATGGCTTAACACAGAACAAATTTATTATGTTAAATTTCTGGAGGATTAAAGTCCAAAATGTATCTGAAATTGGTCTAAAATCAAGGTGTCAGCAGCATTCTCTGTGGAGGCACTAGTGAAAAATCCATTTTCTCACCTTTTCTAGTTTCTAGAGACTGCCCTTATTCCTTGGCTCATGTCCCTCTTTCAACAATCACATCCTGCCAATGTCTTTTACTTTTAATCTCAGGTTTTATAGCTATTTGCTCCAAGTACACATGGTTAAATGAAACCCATCTAAGTGTTTTTTTTGTTTTTTTTTTTTTTTTTTACAAAGAATAATCATATTATTATGAGGACTAGTATTGTTTTGAATTGCCTATTAAATTTGTCATCCAGTACTGCTTTTGGCTCTCATTATTATGATTACTTGACAATATAAACATTTTTTTCAATTTAAATAAAGTCAGTGAATTTATAAGGTCCTTGTCTCAGCAATCACCCTTTTGGCAGATGGCTTAAATGACTTGATATACACTTGAGAAATTAAGGCAAATCTGTTACAGATCAGTGGCTTTGTTGGCATTGTACATTATATAGCCCAGGGGCTTGGTAGAGGTTGTAAAATTCTCTGGAACCATTAAAGTGAAAACAAAAATGTCATTTTGTACATATTTAGCCAATTTAACATAGGCTTTCAGAATTCAGGTGTAATCGTCCAAATTTATTTTATTTACTTTTTATTTACTAATCAATAATGACATGTAAAGACTTTTCTCATTGTTCATGCAACCTACACTTAATTTTACAACTGGAGATGACAACTCAAAGTTGTTGCTATGGCAGTGTTACAATAACAGAGAACACTTTTTTCTTTTCTTTTTTTTTTTTACTTTGTGCAAGACAAGACAAGGTTGAGTAATTAATTTGCACTGTATTATTTTGTGAAGGTAAATGTGAGAAAGCCCATATACATTAGAAAACCTTTTATGACTTTCCATTCCTATCACTGCACCACTTCATAAAGCTCACCTACAACCAAAACCATGGAAAAACAGACTTGGCCTAAGTTTATCTATCCATTGGTTATGATGACCATGAGCATTAGATGTGAGCATTGAAGACTGGGGATCTCAAGAATGAAGCAGAGGCATGAAATAGGAAGAAAAGTAATGCAATAAGAACAAATGCTTTTAATTTGGGTGTACTATATCTGCTTGTCTTTGAGGAACCTGCTTCAAGAGGCAATTATAGTGAATAGAAATCATGCTAGAGCTAGAGCATGCTAGATAAAATTTTGTTTCTACTCTATTTCTTACTTCCTTCATCCGTAAATGATGAGTTTGTATTATATAATTGGCCATTTTTCTCTCTTGGCAGTAAGAATGTACTTTCTCTGGTTAGGGCAAATACAAATTAAAATCAAAGGTTTCATTCTCCCTGTTGAAAATCAGGAAAGAGACTACTTTTCTTAGAGCTTGGACTTTAAAAGACTAGGAAGGTCCCTTGCTTGTCTTTGTGAAATGTATGCAACTCTTTCTGAGAGTTAATTAAGTGTCTAGAAAGCTTTAGGACCCAAGAGTGCCTTTCTCAAGTGCCTGGAGCCTTCTTTTTGAAATGTAACCATCCAGGAATACAGTACCTCATATCCAGTCTCTATGGGATAGTAAGCATACAACTTTGGTGGGCCTCTTGCTCTAAATTGAAGAACTACCTTTTGTCATAAAGATATAAGAAATTCATTTTTCCTTTTGTCGAAGCCAATTAGCTAGCACAGATGGTCACTCAAACGCCAAGTGAGTTTAGATTAAACTATGTGCAACAAATGGTGTTGTCAAATCCTCTTACCTGAGGATTACTATTCATCTTGAGAAGATGTATGTAATGGGTTTTATCTGTTTGGCTATATAAAAGGGTGAAAGTTCTTTCTGTCTTTACAATCTCTTAGCAGATTGCCTCTTATGTGCATCACATTCTGTTTTTAATGGTTATTCAATAATAAAACTGTCTCCTTTCTCTTCCTACCTTCATGGAGAGGTTTTCTGGGTTGTGATGAGGTTTCTGTTTTAAATTATATTTTCCCCAAAACCCATATTTATCTTCTAATCATTTAAAAACCATCAAGATGACCAAAGTATACTGTCTTTTGTAGAGAATTTGAAATGTATTCGATAAAATCTACAGATAATCATATCATTTATTCTTTAATTGTTATGCTCAGAACAGAAGGAAGTCAAGGGGAAGGAGCCGCAATCATTCCTATATTTTTTCTATTATATTGTCCTCTAGCTTCCCTATAAAAGATGTTATATCTTCACTTTTGCTCTCAGTACCTGTCTTTATCACGGCCTAGGAAAGTCATTGAACAAGGTAAAAATAATACATGTAAATTATTTTTTGAAAATGGACTCACTGGTTACCAAATTCTTTCTTTCTGGTGCATACAACCTAGATCTTCGGGTTGCAATGTCACTTTTGGGGAAAGAAATAATTTATAATGTATGTTTTATGTATTTTCTTAATAAAATAAGCATACTACGATTATTTATATTGTGAAATGTTTAAAATTTAAGCTAAGTATTAACTTTGTTACAGCTTCTTACATACAATTTATGAAAGAAACAAAGGTTAGAATGTCTAGGGATAGTGCAAGACTGCACAACAAGGCTGTGCATGAAAATTCTACTTTAAAAAGAACTCCACAGCACAAGAGGTAATTATGAATATGCCAGGCAATTAATTATCTCTGCTTGACAAACGTAACAAATATAGGAAAGGAGGCAATACTATCAAACTTTAAGTTTCTTGGGATGGTGTCATAAATGAGGTGTTATTTTTATAATTCTTTGAAATGTTTTTTGAGTTTCTGATAATAGTTTATAGGATATGTAGAATAAATCATTTTTGTAGTGACTTGTAAAATTATGATTAATCATACCTGAGATGCCATAGCCCTCTCCTAGTTTGGGTCACCTTGAAGGTTACATTGGTTTTGGCTGAATAAACCTATGAGAACCACAGATGCTACAGTTACATTAACTGTGTTTCTTCAACTTAATTTGCTTTTTAAATCCACAAAAATGCTTTCAGCTGGTTGTTGCAACCTTATTCTCTCTATAATTAGAATGCTATTAGCCTTAAAAGATATATCTGAAGAGAGCTAGTGTTTGTTTGTTTGTTTTTTCCTGAAACTTTAAGCATATCAGCCTTGACAAATTTTCACTGTGATTTTTCTCTAGAGACTTAGAATCTGTGGCTTTTAAAAAATTTAAATTAGGCACAGGGCACCAGCAGCAGTAGCACTGCAAGATTTTGCCTACTCTCAGTTTTTAACTAATTGTCCCATTTAAATGGCAGCCAGCTTCTAAAAAATAATCAATAGTTGTGTTACAGGAAAGGGGTCCCAATCCACATCCCAAGAGTTATTGGATCTCGCGCAAGAAAGAATTCAGAGCTAGTCTGCAGTGCTAAGTGAAAGCAAGTTTATTAAGAAAGTAAAGGAATAAAAGAATGGCTACTCCATAGACAGAGCAACCCCGAGGGCAGGGTGCTGGTTGCTAATTTTTATGGTTATTTCTTGATGATATGCTAAACAAGGGGTGAATTATTCATGTCCTCCCCTTTTTAGACAATACAGGGAAACTTCCTGACATTGCCATGTCATTTGTAAACTGTTATGGCACTGGTGGGAGTGTAGCGGTGAGGACGACCAGAGGTCACTCTTGTGGCCATTTTGGTTTGGTGGTTTTTGGCTGCCTCCTTCACTGCAACCTGTTTTATCAGCAAGGTCTTTATGACTTGCATTTTGTGCTGACCTCCGACTTCATCCTGTGACTTAGAATGCCTTAACCATCTCAGAATGCAGCCCAGTAGCCTTCAGCCTCATTTTACCCAGCTCCTTTTTATGATGGAGTTGCTGTGGGTCACACGCCTCTCACAGTTGTTTTGCTCAGATGTTGGTTGAATTGAAAAAACCTTACTTCGTATATCACTGTGCCATTCAACAAAAGATAATATTCTTTTAACCACTTTTTTTTTTCCAAAACTTAATTGTACAGCCTGCCAAGTCCTGTGATATTTGGTCTCAAACAAATATCGTATTTAATCATCTTCTGTAATCAACTTAATGGTTTCAAGAAGCAAAACAGCTGCCTTGCAGGATTTCTAAATGCCAGGCATGCATGTCTCACCGTCAATAACACATTATTGCTTTGAATGGGAGTGAAATTCAAGACAATTGATGCCTCAGCTGCTGAAGAAGCACAGGAAACATCAGGTGATAGAAAGTTGCTTGCTCAGTAAAATTACTTCATGCTGAGGGGTTCAACCATGAGGAATTCACTCTAATAGTTCTGCTTCAGTGTACTAAACAATGCTGTGCACTGACTGATTTCAGATGAAACAGATTTAAAAGACTTTGGATTACAGATCTTCTAAGTTTACATTTTTATTGTACTGGATGTCTAATCTTGTAACGCTGATTTGTATCTCAGTGATAGTTTAAAAACATGTCTGCGAATTCTTTGACACCCCTTACATCAAAAGGTAGAAACAGTGTCCTCTCCTCTTGAACCTGGGTGAGCTTTTTCGACAGCTTCAGCAAATAGAATACAGTGGAAGTGAAGCTGTGTGACTTCTAGGAGTAGGTTAGAAAAGGCCAGTTAGGGCCAGGCACGGTGGCTCGTGCCTGCAATCCCAGCACTTTGGGAGGCCTAGGCGGGTGGATCCCTGGGGTCTGGAGTTCATGGCCAACATGGTGAAACTCCGTCTCTACTAAAAAAAGAAAATAAAATTATACGGGTGTAGTGGTGTACACCGGTAATCCCAGCTACTTGGGAAGCTGAGACAGGAGAATTGCTTGAACCCAGGAGGCTAAGGTTGCAGAGAACCAAGATCCTGCCATTGCACTCCAGTCTGGGCAACAGAGAAAGCCTCTGTCTCAAAAAAGAAAAAAAAAGAAAAAAAAAAAAAGAGGAAGGAAAAAGAAAAGGCCAGTTAGACAGCTTTTGCTAGTCTCTCTTAGAATACTTGCTCTGGGAGCCTAGGGCCCCAGTGTAGGGTATCCAGCTACCAGGAGGCTCCATGCAGGGACCACAGAGTGAGACCACACACAGGGATAGAGAGGTAATAGAGGAGCCCTAGTAGTGCTTGTCCCCAGCTATTTGATTTTCCCAGGCCATGTATTAGAAATATAAGTAGAAAAGTTTCAAGATGGTCTCAACTCCAGCCACCTTCATATTGCAATTGTATGAGCCAACCAGAGTGAGAATTGCCTAGCTGTGCCCCGTCAGCCTGCAGAATTATAAACAAAATAAATGATTACTAATAAGCCAATAATTTGAGGTGCATTTTCTCATGGCAAGAGAAGTTGGGAATGTTTCATTATATACTTATTAGTAGGTTTATAAGCAAAAACTATTTGGTTGCCTAAGTACATCGCATTTATTATTCTTTAATAGGGGTTTCTCACACCTTATACCAAAGTAATTTCTTACTTGATTTTTTGACTCTACATCTCTTTATATAGCTACAGATATTATGTTAAGCCTAAATTGAAGAACTGAATTTAAAATGCCAGAAAAGAAATATGAATGATATAAAATACCTTTAAACTAATAAAAGTTTTACAGATGAAATGCAGTTTGACAGGTGTTTTGCTAATCTTTTCTTCCTTTGTTGAATGTGAGATACCTTAAGACATTTGGTCATTTGATCAACTATGAAGTTTTACGGGTCTCAATAATTGTTTGTGTGATTTTTAGGTAGTTAAACTCTTAGTGGTGTTTGAAGAATAGGGTCTTGCTTATTTTTAGATTTTTTCTTTCCACAGATTCAATGTATTATGTAATTTTAAAGTTCTTAAGATTGGAAAGGTATTTTACAAACCTTAGGATAACAAATAGGAAGGCTCTAAAATATTAGTTTTAAAATACTCTTTAAGAAATTCACCTTAACACACCCGTTTTCATTTTTAAATACAACCTTCTAATATGAACACATATGTATAAATTTTTAATTGATATTAAAATAGTATCAACTATATGATTTATATATTAGAAAATACATAATTATATTTTTAATGTATACTTATATTTCATGTAGTGGGACTACTCTTTAAAGTAACATTCTAAGAAAGACTAAGAAAGCCTACTTGCTTCTCAGTGTGAAATAAACGTATGGCGTTCATAGTGCAGGAATTAAAGTCTCTTGGATTTTTAGTCTCTGTCTTAAATCCAGGTTGGTCTCTACCTTCCTTTCCATTCTTCTTTTGAACAATGTTAACTTAAGCCATCTTTACAATTTTTTTAAATTCTGTTTTACATGGTGGAACATTGTATTAGTTAGATAGGATAGGCTAAATTAAAGTCGGGAAAGAAATCTAAACATCCCAGTAGTGTTACACAAAAAGATGTATTTCTCTTTTATGTTACAGGGTCACACACAGTGTCACTAGGGGAACTCTATTTATTTCAAGCCCTCAATGCCCCAGGCTGACAGAGCAGGACCATATATAGCTTTGCTGATTGACCTGACAAAGAGAAGTGAGAACTCTGGACGATCTCATGTTGATAATTAAATACTCAGCATAGATATATGTCATGTCTCCTTATTGGCTTATATGAGTTAAAAAGTTCAATCCTATCACCCAGAAAGACAGCAAGTATAAACCTACCATATTCCTCAAAGCCTTTTGTTAATTTTAATAATGACCTTGGGGTGGGGGGGGGGGGGGGGGGGGGGAAAGAAGGCTAAAACAATGCAATGGTAAATTTTCAATGTTTTAATTTCATAAATGTAAATCATAGAGTTAATTACACAAATATGTATTGAATATATGTAACACTCGAAGTAGAATGTTAAATGTTGTCTAATGTAAATGAATAAGACATTACTCCTCAGTTTACTCACAGTATGATAGCATGAACTCACTGAAAACAGTACTTTTAAAATGACATTTGAGTAGGTAGCTAGTCAGGCATGAGCAGGGCAGGAAAGGGCTACCCCAACCCTACCCCACCAGAAATGTCAGGTGGCTATCAGGCAGCGGTCGAGCAGTTGTTACACTGCATCTCTAAAATAATAATTGGTCACAGCTGGTGCAGAGAAGGGCACCTGCTGAAACTGGTGATCAGGGGCTTCCCAATAGGATCTCAAGAGTTGGGCAAGTGGGCTCAAGCATGCGCAGTAAGAGGCAAAATGGCAGAGTTTAACTGGTATATGACTTTCCAGGGACATTCGACTGCTAAGGGAAGAACACCACAAGTGAGCACGCATACAACTCCAGTGAACAGGCCGTGCATGCTCACTTTCCAAGTGCTGGCAGGCCACTGTGCATGTGGACATCCCACCTCAAGGGAAGAATCAGGGGAGAAGGGATGCAAGACACCAGAAGTGTGCCAACATAGAAACTCCAAGTCAAAAAGGAAAAATGCACACTTGATGTCTCAAGCCACCCGTCAGCCCTCTTCCAAATGTACTTTACTTTCTTTCGTTCCTGCTCTAAAGCCTTCTAATAAGCTTTCACTCTTGCTCTAAAACCTGCCTGAGTCTCTTCTGCCTTATGCCTCGTGGTAATTTTCTTTCTTCTGAGGAGGCAAGAGTGGAAGTTGTTACAGACCCATTTGGATTTGCTGCCAGTAACAGTAACTGTGTGGTAAAGCTGTGCAGAATGAATAATGGGAGCAAAGAGGAGGGAAACACTAATTCTGGCTAGAAGCAAAGACGGTTCTCCAGTTATTCTAGAAATCTGTCACTTCAAAGATGAGTTCTATTATTACTCTTAAAAAAGTGCCATATTTTAAAAAGCAATCCTCACAATTTACAAAATAATAATCTTGTAAAATTTAAGTTCTATTTTTAAAATATTTTCACAAACCTGTTGACGCTATTTGTTGTTTCAATTTCAATGACATATTAGGAACCTTCTATTCAATTTATTATTAAAGAAACAAAAATTGCAGCATGCCAAATTGTATGTTACAGTTTAAAAACACAAACCAAAAGACATCATTGGGCACAAAACATATATACTTTAAAAAGAAGTGAAAAATATAAATTGATGATGTAACTGAGGACCCCAATTTTTCTGAAATAGTTTATTTCTTTTTTTATTGTTTTCTCTTATTTTCTTCTTTCCCCTTCTTCCCTGCTCCACCCTTCCTACTTAGCCCTTTAGAAATGAAACTATAAGGCCAAGTGAGGTGGCTCATGCCTGTAATCCTAGCACTTGGGGAGGCCAAGGAGGGTGGTTCACCTGAGGCTAGGAGTTCGAGACCAGCCTGGCCAACAGGGTGAAACCCATCTGTACTAAAAATGCAAAAATTACCTAGGTGTGGTTGCATGACCCTGTAATCCCAGCTACTCAGATGGCTGAGGTGGGAGAATTGCTTGAAACTGGGAGACAGAGACTACAGTGAGCAGAGATGGCACCATTGTACTCCAGCCTGGGTAACAGAGCAAGACTCCATCGCAAAAAAAGGAAAGAAAGAATGAAAGAAAGAAAGGAAGAAAGAAGGAAAGACAGAAAAGAAAGGAAAAAAAAAGAAAGAAAAGAAAAAGATCCTCAACAGACTTTCCCCACAGGGCAAGTTTATCTATATGCTCCAAAAAGTGTGCCCCCCGACACCTCCACAGAGTCACCTCAGGAGAACATGTGGAAAGCATGCATGCCCGGTTGGCCACTTTTACAACCTACCTCTGCCCAGGAAGGTGCCAACTCAACGACCCAGTAGATAAGGCACCAAGCTAGCAGCAGGACCCCTATCTTTGGCCATTTCCTCCCCTACCTTATCAGAAGATTGCCAATTCTCTGCTCCAAAACTGAAGTGGCATATTTAAAGACAAGATGCTTTGTGTCCCTTACCCCAAACTACCTTTGAAATAAATTCACGGGTTTTTTTTTTTTGTACCAGATCTTGCTCTTGTTAATTGGACTCTGCCTGCAGTGAGCAACTAACGTCCTTTTTTTTTTTTTCATTTGAGACAGAGTCTCGTTCTGTCACCAGGCTGGAGTGCAGTAACTGATCTCGGCTCACTGCAACCTCCACCTCCTGGCTTTACGCCATTCTCCTGCCTCAGCCTCCCAAGTAGCTGGGACTACAGGTGCCCCTCACCATGCCCGGCTAATTTTTTGTACTTTTCGTAGAGACGGGGTTTCACCGTGTTAACCAGGATGGTCTCAATCTCCTGACCTCATGATCCGCCTGCCTTGGCCTCCCAAAGTGCTGGGATTACAGACATGAACCATCGCACCTAATGTGCTTTTCAGTTACAATGATACCTAACAAATCAATGTGCTTTTTAGTTACAATGATACTTAACAATCACCAGTTGCTAGGCATTGTAATAGAAGACTCTTCCCTGACTACCACCCAGTCTTGTGGATCATATTTAAAACAGCCCTTTGAGGTAAACACATTTTTTTCTTACAACCTTTTTCACAGGTAAGGCAGTTAAAATTCAGAGAGTTTAAGTGACATGTATGAGATTTCCCTACCTTTACATCATGGAGTGGCTTTTTGAAACAACCTCTGACATCAGAACATGAATTCTGAACTCTTACTCTACTATGTATCACAAAACTTAAGCAAGCTTCATAAAATTAAATAAGAAGGAATAAATGTATTTAATAGTTGGTATGTATTATTTATGGATATCTGCTAAAAATAATTATCTCATCTTACCTAAACTGATTTTTTAACACAATCAAAAAGTTAAGTGGGAAAGTCAGTTGACTCATTGTCTAAATGCCAATAGATTAAAACCCAAGTTTTAACAATGCCGTAATGTGTACATGCTAGTTCAAATGCATTCTGTTATAATTACAGGATCTTATAAAAGCATAGTGAGATTGTGAGTAATTAAGTCATTGGAGAGAGATACTGAATTAAAATTGGAGAATATTGTAACCATTGATTTTCTTAGAAGACATAACAGACATATGATATTAAATATTGTATAAAGGAAATAAATGGAAAATATATCTGCTACACAGTGATGGAGGTGATTTATTTCTTTCTCTCTCTCTCTTTTCTTCTTTCATTCTTCTTTTTTTTTCTTTTTTAAATTTTTCCAGGATCTTCCTCTGTTGCCCAGGCTGGCATACAGTGGCATGATCACAGCTCACTGTAGCCTCAACCTCCCTGGCTCTAGTGATCTTCCCACCTTAGCCTTCTGAGTAGCTGGGACTACAGGCTTGCACCACCATGCTTGGCTACGTTTTTTGTTTGTTTGTTTGTTTGTTTGAGATATGGTCTCACTATGTTGCCCAGGCTGGTCTTAAACTTGTAGACTCAAGCTATCCTACTGCCTCAGCCTCCCAATGTGCTGGGATTACAGGTGTGAGCCACTGCACCTGGCCAAATTTATATTTCTGATGTTTCATTTATATAAAACTAAAATACTGTCAACAACAAAGCAATAAGGCCAAATGCAGCATACTGTAAGCTTTGAGGTAAATACTGTTTAGTTTTATTCTCACTTTCCTGATTGATAATATGTGATTAATCTATCAGAAGTCCATGCTGATTTTAAAAAATCACATGGTCTGTTTCATTCTGCTATTCAATCATATTAGGTAAGAAAGTTATAAATGTAATCAGATTACATATCAACAACTCTGTGCACTTTACTCTTTTACCTGTCTAAATAGGATGTAATGATGCCTTGAGACGGTTTATATCCAACAAGTTAATTTTATTTTTTATTTTTATTTTTATTTTGAGACAGAGCCTCATTCTGTCACCCAGGCTGGAGTGCAGTGGTGCAATCTCAGCTCACTGCAAGCTCCACCTCCTCCTGCTTCCTGGGTTCAGGTCCTTCTCCTGCCTCAGCCTCCCTTGTAGCGGGGACTACAGTTGCCCGCCACCATGCCTGGCTCATTTTTTGTATTTGTTTAATAGAGACGGAGTTTCACCGTGTTAGCAAGGATGGTCTCCATCTCCTGACCTCGTGATCCGCCCGCGTCTGCCTGTCGAAGTGCTGGGATTACAGGCGTGAGCCTCTGCACCCGGCCACAATAAGTTAATTTTAAACTCAAACCATGATGTTGCTTTCCCCATCTGCCAAGATGACGAATACTGAATGGCTTATAAATGATTAAAGAAGATCTAGTAATGTTTTGAAAGACAATAGCAAAAAATCTATGTTTCCTTTCAATCTTATTCATAAGCAGCACGAGGCATTAATTTGAAAAACTCAGACCTTGAACTTCAGAACATGGTAGGTGGTGAAAAAGTACATAATTGAGCTTATACAGAAACAATTTTGCCTTAAAATAATTTTATATCATTTCCAAGATTTTCCCATTTTGACTTATCTATAGTGATTTTTATGAAAGTTTTATACTGCATAATACACACCATGGTTTTGAAATTCCTCAGATATTAAAACTTGACAGCTGCGACCCTTACTATCAACTCAATTAGCAAGAACCACGGAGAGACGGCATCAGCACTACTTCACCACAGTATATTATATACAGCATGTTCTCCAACATATCATGTTTAAATGATCCCTTTTTATCTACTATAGGTTGCAAATGTATTCTTTGTTAACAGTGTATTAATTGTAAAGTCACTGAAGCCAAAAAGAACCATAGGAGAACTGCTTTGGGAGTGACAGCGCAGGTTGCTGGAATCAGAAATTTAAATATCTAGGGCACTGAGTAGATGGGTTTCTTCTTATGTTAATAGTATCCATCTCCCAGTCTTCCCTTGGGAACAAGAGCTTTGCACATGACTCCGCAGCATCAATCGCACCTTCTCCAGGTAATTTTTGGTAGGTAAGAGGAATTCCTATTCCCTCTCAAACTGTGTCCCTTATGATGAACAGGTAATATGTTTTCTTATATACATTTGTATTGCCCAGTTTCTGTAAACAAGATCAAAATATATATCCTGAATAAAAATAAACATACAAATTCAATGGTGAGGTAGAAAATCTCTAGAAGGAAATGGAAAAATGGAAGGATCATTTAACGCTAGACCAGAGAAGCAAGGGGATGTGAAAAAAGGTAATGGTGAGAGCAAGAAGTAAGGAAAAAAGGAAGAGTAAATTAAATCAGAAAAGCTTTGAGTCTATCAGACTCATGTTATCTGGCCATTGGGTCAAAGAAAAGGAGAATAATCAGTTTATTATATCTAAAAATTGGCAAGTGAGCCTTTCTGACATCAATGTAGGAGCTATTCCCACATAAACCAGTTGAAAACATTTGGTGTTTTGGAAGAACAGGGGCTTATGGGCAGTTCTATTTTAGCTAAGAAAAATGTCTAGCTTAATTTTTAAATGAAAATGTTCTGTTAATTTGGACAGAGAAGACCTGAGTTTGCAATGCTGCTATGTGTAATGTGCTAATCTCTGGGCAGACTGCATCCCCAAATTTTCAACACTTTGAAAAGAAAAGTAAATGTAATTAGTTTCAATAGCTGGTAAGGTAAATATCGTACTGAAATTGTGATTCTAAAAGATATTATCTACTGGGGAAACCAGTCCCACACCACCTGGTGGGTACCCCGAGTCCAGCGGAGAGAAAGGAGTTAGAAAGAGACAGAATAAGCATTTAAAAGGCAGGTCCGGAGCATCAGAGGCTTGCTCACCAGAGCTCTCGGCCTGGCCTTGGCCCAATTTATTGGTTTGCAAGCTCTTTATTCTTAGGGCAGATGGGAGGGGAAGGAAGGGATGAGGAAAAGGATTAATTAGTGAAGGAGAACTTGTGAGCCATTCAATAAGATGTATAGCAGTGGCAGTTGCTGTGAATTTCCTCGAGCAAAGGTGTGTGTCCAAACTACTTGAGATCTTTCACTTATTGGGACTGAGATGGGTGGGAGTGGGTTTCAGGAGGAGCCAAGATGTTTAATTATACTCCACTGCTTCAAAGGAGTGTTACCTCCCTGAGCAACCTGTGGAATGCCTCTGAGCGGTTATGCTCTGGGGCATAAAGACATGAAGGCAATAAGGAGACTTTTTTCCTCAGAGACCGCCCATGGCTCCCCATGGGTGTCTCACATAGGGGAGACCAACTCAACTGGCACCCAGAAGCTCTCTTTCCCACATTATCCATACAAATCACTTGGGGAGCTTGATAATACTTCCGATTCCCAACCTTTATCTTCAGAGTTCTGATCAGTGGGTCTAGAGTTTTGTCTCAGGTAACTTTTATGAACCAGTTAACATATCTTCTTAATTCCATGTTAAGGAAATAGGAAGGGTTTAACATTTTGCGTTACTTGCAAGCTAACAAATTAGCTTGCCACAGCTTCATAGATACTGGCAGAAGATACAGGATTCCTGGGTGTAATTACACTGCCCTCTGAAAGGCCACTTAAGTGATCATTCTGTTTGTAGCAGTTCTCCTTGCCCCCAAGTCCCATAGGTCCATCCAAATAGACCCAGATAAATGCCTGCATATACACTGGGCTGTCTCACAAAAGAGACGTTGGGCTTAGAGGATCCAGATTTTTGCTTTTGTTTGTTTGTTTGTTTGTTTTAGATGGAGTCTCCCTCTGTCGCCAGACTGGAGTGCAGTGGCATGATCTTAGATCAATGCAACCTCTGCCTCCTGGGTTCAAGTGATTCTCCTGCCTCAGCCTCCCAAGTAGCTGGGACTACAGGCTCCCCCCACCACGCCCAGCTAATTTTTGTATTTTCAGTAGAGACGGAGTTTCACCATGTTGGCCAGGATGTTCTCGATCCCCTGATCCAACCTGCATCAGCCTCCCAAAATGCTGGAATTACAGGTGTGAGCCACCATGCCCGGCCCAGATAATTTTATAATCCAAACTCTGGGTACAGTTTTTCTAAAAATTTCTATAATGTCTGTCACATATTTACACCATAATCTTTGGAAAGTGTAGAATACATGCACACATTCCTTTAAAATTTTAAGTTGCATTTTATTATTATGAATGCATATAGTTTTACATATTTATGGGATACATGTAATGTTTTGATACAGGCATAGGGTCTGTAATGTGAGATCAGGGTAATTGGGGTATACATCACCTTGAGCATTTATCATTTCCATGTGTTAGGGACATTCCAATTCCATCCTGTTAGTTGTTCTAAAATATACAATGACTTATTGTTAACTATAGTCACCTAATTGTGCTACTGAACACTAGATCTTATTCATTCTATCTAACTGTATGTTTGTACATTATGTACCTTTGTACAAACTGTATGCTTGTATATTAACCATTTCCACTTTATCCCCTACTCTCTGCTACCATTCCCAGCCTCTGTTAACCATCATTTAATTCTTGATTTTTATAAGATCATATTTAAAAACAATTAGCTTCCACATATAAGTGAAAATATGTGAAATTTGTCCTTCTGTGACTGGCTTGTTACATTTAATATAATGCCCTACAGTCCATCTATGTTATTGCAAATGACAGGATTTCATTCTTCTTTACAGTTGAATAATATTCCATTTATTTTAAATTAGAGTTGAGTAAAAGTGATTATGAGCATTATTCACTTAACCCTAATGTTTGCTATCAGAGAAATTACAGGTACTTGTCTTTTACTGACAGTTATGTTATTTCTGTAACCGTCTTGTGACAAAAATATCCCCTTAATTATACTTCTGTTTTCTTCAATTGTGATATATTTTTTCGAGCATAGCCACCCTTTCTGGGTAGTGGAAATAGCAGCAAGGAAAAGTGCATGACTAGAGAATATATTTTTGTAAATATACAGACTACATGAAACACTTCATTTTCGTTTCTGTCACATTTTATTTTGATCAAAGAAGTTCCATCAAATTAGAATTGACTCTAGTTTAATATTGGCCATTTCCAAAATATAAAATCAATATTCACTAGTACAGACTTGCCGTTATTAATGAAATCCTACATTTTATTTTCTTTTATTCATATTTATATTCACATGGTGTTTCAGGATTTTGGTAAAATCCACTTACTGAGTTCATCCACTTATTTTCCAGTATACTGCACTAATGTCATGTTCTCCACAGAACTTCTCAATTTTCAAGATGAAAATCATTTCACCCTGTGTCTCCTTCTGAGATCTTTTTTTTTTTTTTTTTTTACTTTTAATGGCACTTATTGTATCTATCTTGCATGACTGGACATATGTCTGTCTTTTCTCAGACACAGTGAAAACTTTAGGGCAATGGAACATGTATTAGTAATTGTTTCATTCTTCCTAGTACTGAGTATGGTTTACCCTCATGTCATTCAGTTCTTTTCTGAAAGGCCACTTAAGCAGTCAATCTCCACTCAATTAACATAATTAATTTCTTTAGGTAATCCCTAATTACCTGTGTATATATTCTGCATCTGTATTTTCTGCCTCATCTATTTGTCTCCGTGAAAGCAAGTGCATTTTTTATTTTGCTTACTCTTATATTTCTAACACTCATGCCTGGGAACAGCATCAGTGCTCAAAAAAAAAAAAGAACAAATATATGCACACACACACATACACACATATATATATATTTCAAAAATACTCACCTAATGTGGAAAATATCTCTGTGTGCAATGAATGTGTTCATTGTAAATTATTTAT
Organism: Piliocolobus tephrosceles; assembly: GCF_002776525.5. Classification (NCBI taxonomy): domain Eukaryota; kingdom Metazoa; phylum Chordata; class Mammalia; order Primates; family Cercopithecidae; genus Piliocolobus; species Piliocolobus tephrosceles. Next base: position 65,107,348 of record NC_045439.1, on the reverse strand, counting down.
ATCACTATACTACATAATTCTTAGAAGGAATGTTACTTGTAGAATCAATTGCAGAAATTATCTGTCCTATTCATATTAGGTAATATGTCATTATTTGCCCTTTATAGATAACTAAGAATCACATACCCAGTAACTGAAAATAGGTAGGCTTATATGGGAGGGTAAATACTACTTAGTGAGTAAAAATATGTAGGCTTACATGGAAGGGTAACTAGTACCTAAGTTGCTTAACTCCAGTGGACAGTGCATAATCACATTATTTTTATTTCAACATAATAAGCTACATATACTGGAAAAGTTAAAAATCATTTCTAGCATATGTCTCTCTTCAGTAGCTCACACTCTTTTATTTAAGAAATACTTTTAGTAGATTACTTGAAAATTGACTGTGTACCATCAGAAAGTTATTCACCAGTGTTGAACTTCCCATAATAAGTGCTACATTAGAGGAACACAAATCAGATTTAGTAATAACCTTCTTGCGTTTGGCTTTTCTGGTAAACATTACAGAATTTTTCTGTGTTCTATTAACATTTTTTCTACAGTAAATATACACCAAAAGTACTTTTTGTGCTTTTTATATTTTCTTAGTTTTGTATCTGTATTTGCGTTTTGTATTCTTACAGTGACAGAAAATTACAGACCATAATAAAATATTTTTAATTTATTTTTTTCAAAACGCAATCATTTTTTGGAAATAATTCATGGAACTAGAATGTTAGTGCTTTTCTCTTCAATTCTGTGTATAAACAAAGTCGTATATTTCCACAGCTCGTGAAGATCTGGGGAAAGTTTTATTCTGAAAGGTAAAATTTGAAGTCTAGCATTTTATCAGGATTAGAACCCTCATTGGTAAAAAGCAGGGGTGCAGAAATAAATATAAAGCAAAAACAAGAAATAAGAATGTGATTATTTCCCAACTCGAACAATCTTTTTTTCTCAAGGAAGAGCCCTGGGTGATTTCTGCCTGTCTTGGAAAGTAAACATTTATGTGACAGAGGAACTGGCAAATACTGTTAACTTACATCGTCAAAAATTAAAATTATAACATGTCAATGATTCCTGCTATGGATAAATGTTGATTTCAATATATGGAAACAGTTAAAACTACAACTACATCTGGCAGAAAACAGGAAGAGTATAGCTTTACATTTGGAGATTTGTCCTGTAGACTTCTATTTCTAGAGTTTGTTGTTTATCAAGAGTCCAGAGAACAAAATCAAACACAGTTCAGTGTGTAATATTATGATCTATACATTTTATATTCTAAAGAGAGACATCAGGAAATGTATGTAATGAATTATCAGTTACCAATGTCTTTTGAGTTTGATGTTAGCTGCCTGCTTTCCTAAGTGTGAATGAAATTCAATTTCTCTAAAATAACTCAATGTGCATCAGATAGTATTGATTAAAATAAGCATTCAGAAGAATTAAATTTCTTAATGCTCATGGACAGAGTAAGAAAAATATACTATGGAGGCCGAAGCTGATGGCTATGAATTTATATATTTTTTTCTATAACAATTGTAGACAATTGTAAGTTAAATGCCTCCTATAGGCAGTGGTTTAGAGAATATACAGAAATGACTATTTAAAAATAATATACACTTTAGGCAATTAATAATGGGTGAATTCAGTTTCATTTTTGAAAAACATCTTTGGTTTTTGAAATCACTGTAAATACAATCAAAATATGCTTTCATACATAGTAACTTCCTCTTTTATCACTTTTTGAGTCATAGATCTCATACCTTCTATCTACAAAAGGGACAGATTCATATAATATTAAAATCTATACCTTTACTACAACTTTTCTCTATGTGCCTCATTGACCTTCCATGTATTGCAAGCGTAATTTCACTTTAAAGCATCCTAACACTTTCCAACTCACATAACTAATGCCTTTTCCTTCTCTCATTATTTTCCATTGCTATTTAATTTTACTGCTATATTATTTTTATATTCCTCTGAAATGAAATTTAGAATGAAACACTTCTCAGGATTACAGTACTGTGATAACTAAGCAGATACTCTCTGTCATGTGTATTATTATTGTAGTATTTATGCATGATGTAGGTGATGAAAAGCTGTTAGTGAATTTTATGCTCATTTTCCCTGTAATATGATGTTGATTTCTAATCACTTGTTGAAGCTTCTTTGCGGTTTTTTAAAATTTCATTGCTGTTGAATAATACAAACTTGGAAATGTTAAAAAAATCATAATTTCATAAGACTAGATATGGTGCATATTTTTTCAGATGTAAAACTAAATAATACTGATGCTTTACAGTATGTGCCACTTGAATTGTAAATATCTTACATAAATATATAACTGCCCATTTAGGTGAAAATCTAGCTTTGACTGAGGCACCCAGAGAAGTTTCTCTTTCTTCTTCCATACCAAATCCATCAAGGTGACCCATTCGAAATAATTGCTGACACTAGGAATGACCCTCCCTATTCTCAGATTTTGCTTTTCCTTTTCTTTTTCTGATACAATGGTGGCCACTGCTGCTTGCTGAAGCCAGTAGTTAGTTGGGGAGTCTGCTGCTCCTCATTCTTCCACCTTCACCACCCAAAAATAAGTTCTGGACACTTTAATTGCTATGCAATTAAAGCATTGATAATGCTGATGTTTCTGAATAAAGACATGGAGTTGATACCACCCCTTTTTAAAACATCAAATTTAAATTGTGGTCCCAATAGACAGGTATGTGTCATATAAAAGGATCATAAAGTTTAACAGTAATGTTTAAATAACAGAAGTTTATAATGTTTTAATTTTGAAATATGTACAAATGTGAGGGACTCAAGATCATTTCTAATTTAGTACCTCACTCATTTGTTTTCCAATATGCTTTTTGAGTGGGTGGAGTTACAGTTAGTATGCTATGAATAGAATATAACTCTTCAGTAATCTAATTTTTGTGCAATGAGCATGAATACTTCTAATGGTAATAAATGTGTTGTTTTGTCTTGAAGCATTCTTTCTTTTGGAAAACACCTACCTCCTCTCACCACTCTTATCACATGATAATCTCGGACCTTGTGGTTTTGTTGAAGCTGATTCCATATACCTATCATTGAAATAACACACTCCTGGGCCTGTGGCTAACCACATAGCAGATGACCTAAGCCTTATTTGTCAGGATGCCCCACTCCTTACCACAGTGATAATTTCAAGGGCAAGTAGGGAAACCTAGTTGAATTTATAAGTCTTTCAGAAACCTTTTACACAGCCAAAAAAGTCCTTTTTAAGAGATCAGCCGGAAAATGTGCTTTACAGAAAAGAAGGTGTAGCTCAGAAATGGAAAGGTCGAGTGACCTTAAGTCCTAAGTTCTTTTTTAGCTTGTATTTTCTTTTTGTTCCTCTTGCCTGGGCATGGAAGTAGTGGCTTACTGCAGTTGCTGTTTTTGGGTTGTTTCCCTGAAAACTGTTTGTTTTCTCAGGCTCTTCCGTCATCTGAGTAACCTGTTCTCTGTTTTAAATACTCAAATGTTTGTCTTTTTTTCTCCTGTTTTTCTATTTGTATATTGATGGATAAATTTTCAGATACTACTTTATTTGTTTTGTTTTAGCAAGAGTGCTTTATTTTCTTCAAAGGCTTACAAAGAAGCCTAATAAAACAGATGGAAGTAGAGCTACCAGCAGAGCTGTTTGGTGACGAAATGGTATACAACCTAACTGACTTAAGTTGGCTGGCTAGCTAGTTTCTCAAATCCTGAGAGCACTACTTAATAAGATTTAAAATTTACTGCTATGTTCTTTTCAGTTGAGAATATCTACATATACTATTAATATATAGGTGTCTTAGAATTAAAAATAGGAAAAAAATGAGAAATATAATGTGATTTTAAACTTTTAAAATTTTTTATTATTATGGGTACAAACCAGGTGTATATATTCATGGGGTACATGTGATCTTTTGATACATACATATAATGTATAATGATAACAGGGTAATTCGGGTACCCATCACCTCAAGTGTGTATGATTTCTTTTTGTTAAATACATTCCAATCCCACTCTTATAATTATTTTTAAATATAAAATAGATTATTCTCAACAATAGTCACCCTATTGTGCTATCAAATATTATATCTCATTTGTGAAATATAATATTCTCAATGTATTTCATCATACAGGGAATGATGAGGTCCCCATTTCATTCTGATAAATATAGTTGAAAATACTTCTACCTTCATTTATATCTGCTAATAACTTAGTTTTGTGTAACCTTAACTTCATAATTGGATTACAGATCTTTTCTAGATACTATCATTTACTGGGCACTTTACCTTTTCTGTGTCCTACTGCAATGATAAGACTTCTCAATTTTTAAGATGATGGAAAATTCTACTACTTCATTCTTACAACCATATGTGTTAAAATTACCTTCCAAAAACTGATCTTGCTTTACTTCTGCTGTATACCTCTCTCTCTTTTTTTCTCTTTCTCACATACACAGACATACTCACACAAAGTTCAGCACTGTGTTTGAATAAGCCATAACATTTTTAGACAGGGCGTGGTGGCTCATGTCTGTAATCCTACCACTTTGGGAGGCTGAGGTGGGCAGATCACAAGGTCAGGAGTTCAAGACCAGCCTGACCAATATGGTGAAACCCTATCTCTACTAAAAATGCAAAAATTATCCGAGCATGGTGGTGGGCGCTTGTGGTCCCAGCTACCCAGGAGGCTGAGACAGGAGAATCACTTGAACCTGGGAGGCAGAGGTTACAGTGAGCCGAGATCTTGCCACTGCACCGCAGCCTGGGCAACAGAGCAAGACTCCATCTCAAAAAAATAAATAAAATAAAATAAAATAAATATTTAGACAATTCAATTTCATCCTTCTTCTCCTGAACTCTGATCAACTAATTTTGACCATCATAGACATTGACCTCCAAGGATCAAATCCTCATCTCTATTATAATCCTCACCAAATTATAAATGTGATATTTTAAAGGAGAATTACACCAGAGAAAGTAAATTGTGATACGCCTAGATTGAATGAAGTCATGTATGTATAAGAAAATATTGATTGAGCATGAAATGCGGAAACAATTGCACAGAATTAAGAGATAACCCCAAGCAACTATTTGACAGCCCCGCAAAGTCAGCCGTTCTTTCTAGACCAGACTTGCCAGTGGGTAGCCCCTGTCTCTTCACAGGAAATCTTCTTCCTTGAGGAGACACAGTAATTCGTTCAACAATTATCTATTTAATGCCTATTTGTTCCTGGTCAGTGTATTAAGAACTGGGAGCAGAAGGATGAAAAGCATGGATTATATCTTTAAGTACCTTGCACTCTAGCCTAATGAGAGGAATATAAGTGATTACAATGCAAAGTTGTATAATGAAAGCATGCATAAATTTGGATGTAAGCTACAGGGGAGGATTTGCAGAGTAGTATTCAAGTTCAGACTTTTATCACTATGCGTAACTGATGCATAGAGGGAGGTGTAGGGTGGGGGCTAAGGTCCTGACATGGGTATTAAGCCAGCTTCCTAAGTCTAGATGATTTACTTTTATAAGAAAGGGGCAGACACATTGCATTAAAAAAAAACACTATATGTGATTTGTATAAACGGATGGACAGTGTAGCCTAGTGAAGTGGCAGAGACCCTGGGGACAAAAAAGTGAGGGTGAACCACCTCCATACCCCTTCATTTTGTACATATTTGCAATTCTCAGTGACACTGAAAAGTACAATAGAGACAACATGTGTTAAACACTTATCACACTCTCTATCCCATTAGAGCCACTCCAAAATTGGAAGTTGTTTAAAATGGTATGAATATTAGTGAAAGTGGGGATGGTGACTCTTTTGGTGGTGATATTGGGCAGTCCCTTGGAATTACTTCATTATCCAAACCACGTTCTCATTCCTTGCCTGCCTGATACTTGACAAAAGAAACTCATGACATTCAAGATATATATTTTCTTGTGCTTATCATATTAAAAAATATTATTCAATATTTATCTACAGTAGGGATTGTGTTTAATTTAGCTTTAAAAGGCATATAAGGAGCTCTAGTACACTGCATTTTGTATACCCAGGTGCTGATTTTAAAGTCGATAGTAACTCACTGCTGCTGCAGGTACAAACTTGCTCTTTCATTCCCACTCATATGTAAATGATTCATGACTTCCAGTGAATAAAATAAAGGTAAATAATGTCCTCTATGTAAGAAGTCCAGACCTATTGTTTTAAAACAACAACATAGTGGCTGAGCTATCTGGGCATGGAGTGCTGGCTTAAGTGAAATGGGACTATCCTTGAGACCGGAAAATGGCTTACTAAAGGTGTAGGCAATCCCTATCAGTGGAAAAACAGTTTTTATTTCTGTGTTTGTTTTCCCAAAAATCTCACTAATTTTAAAAGTGAATAAGCAAAACAAACAAACAAAAACGCTGCATACACGAATGTCCTGACACAGCAAAACACAAATTCTGCCTTGGCCCTTTGTGAGGTGTAAGTTTATTAGCAGTCAGAGACTCCTGAGAAACATCTCTTTTATTCATTTACATAGAAATAAAATTTATATTATGAGTCTACTCTTAAATTGTCTTTATATAAAGAGCTAACAGAAGTAGCTAAAAATCGTAGCCTATACCCTTCATTGTCACTCTTTAACAGTGAAATATCCTCTGCCAATTTTATCAGTAATTTAATCAGTACTTTAAAAATTGTAGTTCCCTGGTATTGTAATGTACATTAATTTTACTTTGAAGTACCTTACTATAAAGTACTTTGATATTTGAAGTATCATCTTTGATAACTGAAATACTTTTATTTTTCCTTAAGAGATTTTAAAATTGTATTTTTAAATCTTATATGTGGTTACATGTGATCTGTACAAATAAACTGATTTTAATCATAGTATGTATATTTTGAAAAGTTTCAATTATTGAAACCAATCTTAGGTTTGAATACTTAGGACTGTTTATTGTGTTAATTTGTTTTGAAAAACTGTTATTTCATCTCAGTACTTCTTAAATTCTACAATTTAGTGTTCCAAATTTTTTTCCATAGGAATTACCTGTTTTGTCGATTACACAACACATTTCTTATGATATTTTTCACTAGTTTGAATTTAAGAAAGCAGTGGTGGTAGTGAATGGGAGGATGCTGAACTATGTAGTAGAGTTAGTAATCGTAGAGAAACCAAGCAAATACAATGAGGAGAAACAATTTAAAAATAATGCATTAGACCCGGCGTGGTGGCTCACGCCTGTAATCCCAGCACTTTGGGAGGCCGAGGCCAGCGGATCACAAGGTCAGGAGATTGAGACCATCCTGGCTAACACGGTGAAACTCCGTCTCTACTGAAAATACAAAAAACCAACCAACCAAACAAACAAAAAACTAGCTGGGCGTGGTGGCAGGCGCCTGTAGTCCCAGCTACTCAAGAGGCTGAGGCAGGAGAATGGTGTGAACCTGGGAGGCGGAGCTTGCAGTGAGCCAAGATCACCACTGCACTCCAGCCTGGGCAACAGAATGAGACTCCTTCTCAAAAAATATAAAATAAAATAAAAAATAAAAATAATGCTTTAGAAACCTTTTGTAAAATGATCATTGCTGCTTATGTTACTAGGCTTTATGTGTTAAAATGAAACTTTAAATACAGGACTCAGAAATAGTATGTTAATAAAAAGAAATTATCCATTGCAATGGAATTTCAGGATACTGCAAATGCCACTACAAAAGCTACACAGTTTGGCAGAAAGAAGTGATAAACATCATGGAACTGTGTCACTGCAGGGGTTGTGGAGCAAAGATTTTAGAGAAATTTTCAGTTCCAATACTAAATTTTTCACTAAATTGCAAACGAAATTGGCTTAGTTAAATGCATCATGGTGTGCATATACAATGGAATAGGATGTAACCCGTAGACAAGAAGACATTTAATGATGTGGAGAAATGTCCACAGGTGTTTTGTTCAAACTAAACTGTTGAAAATAGAATTTTAAAAAATTGAAAAGTTTCTAAAATGTGAGTCAATATTTTTTCTTAAACTTTGGATGTATTCATAAGGAAAAAGTCTAAAGAAATAACTCAAAATATTAGTATTTGCTAATAGGTTGTTTTATTGACCAGTAAAATAATTGATGGTTGTGCTTTTTGCTTCGGAAACATAATAAGTCAATGTTACTCATAAATGTTTGTATTATTTAAAATACTCCTCTCACATCTCAAATATATGCATGTGAGCTGGGAACATGGTATTCTTTATCTGTGCATACTTACACAATGTTTATCAGGTGGGAGTGTGTCTGGTATTTGTTAAATAAATGAAATGTTTTTGGAAAAGTAATTATACAATTTTGCTTTTCTGTAAAGGTGAAAGAATTGAAGAATGTGACAAACAATGTCACTTAATGGTGCCTGGAACGCTTTCTTATTTGGGTATATTTGTCATGGCTTTACTTTTATTTAACTGGAGATACTGAATTTGTATCCTGACTTTGGTAAGGTTAATTTCAGTTATTAATTAATGTTACTGAGTGTATTCTGCTATGCACTTGCTCTCTACTTTCAGTTCAGTATTTTATCTACAAATTAGACAAGGATCTAATACTAGAGTTCAACTTGGCATTCCAACATGACCTGACACAAATATTGAAAAACCTTGAACATTAAAGAATTTGGTTGTCTTGTCTATTTTGGCCACGGGAACTGCTGGAAGATATCCATTCTACAAGCATATGCAAAAATGCTCAACATCACTAATCATTAGAGAAATAAAAATAAAAACCACATGTGATACCATCTCAAAATAGTCATGATGGGTTTATTAGAGTCAAAAAATAACAGATGCTGGTGAGGCTGGGTTGCAAAGAAAAGGGAACACTTGCTTATACACTGCTGGTGGGAATGTAAATGATCTCAGCCATTGTGAAAAGGAACTCAGCGATTTCTCAAAGAACTTAAAACTGAGCCACCATTTGATCCAGTAATACCATTATTGTGTATATACCAAAGGGAATATACATTATTCTACCATAAAAGACACATGCATGTTTATGTTGATCTCAGCACTATTCACAACAGCAGACATGGAATCAACCTAAATCCCCATCAGTGGTAGAGTGGATAAAGAAAGTGTAGTACAGATACACCATGAAATACTATACAGCTATAAAAAAGAATGAGATCATGTCCTTTACAGCAACATGGATGGAGCTGGAGGCCATAATGCTGATCGAATGAATGCAAACTCAGAAAACCAAGTATCAAGTGTTCTAACTTATAATTGGGAGCTAAACATAGAGTACACATGAACACAAAGGAAGGAAAAATAGAGCATGGGACCAACTCAAGGGTGGAGGGTGGAAGAAGGGTGAAGATCATAAAACTACCTATTGGGTTCCATGCTTATTACCTGAATGACAAACCTGTATGACCTGTACACCAAACCCCTGTGACACAGGATTTACCTATAAAACTAATTTGTACATTTACCTCTGAACCTACAATAAAGCTAAAGAAAGATACCTGTTTTATATACATTTTTGGATAGCTAATTAAAATACTCTTCTAATTTTGTGGTTTCTTCTTAATTTCACATCTTTATTGCCCTTTCAGAGACACCTCACATTCTTCTTGTTATCACAATTCTCTGCATTGTTTTTGCACATCCTCCACCATCTCTTTTACTGTGATTCTTTCTTTGTGTCTTAGTATCTTTCAGCCCTTCTCAGGCAGTTGGTGCAGCAACGTCATGAATATCAGTGGCCCATATTCATTAATTTGGGACATCACTTCTTTTGTTTTTAAGATCTTTCTATTGTGCTTTGTTGTTATCATTATGGTGTCTTTATGTAATCACTATGTTACTGAAAGTAAGAGTTTAATTTGTTAAATGCTAGCTGGCTTTCTTGTATATGAATGAATAGATTGAAAATATCACGTGTCTGGCTCCTTTCTTCCTTCACTTGTTCTTTCTTTCTTTTTCAATCCACAAACATCAAACCATGCAGTTGTTAAAAAAACAGATGCCAAAGCTAATCTGATAGTGTTTAAATCCAAACTGTGCTGCTAGTAACTGTGATCTTGGACAAATTCCTTCATTTCTCTGAGTCTCAATTTTCTCATGTATGAAATAAGACTAGTTACAGCAGTTGTGGCAATAGAATAATGACTCCCTAAAGATGTTCATGCCCTAATCATCAGAACCTGTATGCTACTTTACATGGCAGAAGGGATTTTGCAGATGTGACTAAGCATCATTAGAAAAGGAGATAATCCTTAAAAGAGAAATAGAGAAGAAGGAGAGTCAGAGCAAGAGATGTAATGGAGTAATGGAGGCAGATAACCAGAGTGATATAGCATGATAAATACGTGACCGGCCATGGATGACTTTGAAGATGGAGAAATGGAGCCTGAGCTAAAAATGTGGGTGGCTTCCGGAAGCTGGAAACGGCAAGAAAATAGATGCTCCTCTCTCGCCTCCAGAAAAAAATACAGGCATGCTGACACCTTGATTTTATCTCAGTGAGAGCTATTTTGGAATCCTGACCTCTGGAAGTGTAGGATCATAAATCTGTGTTAAGCCATCAAATGTGTAGTAATTTCTTATAGCAGTAATAAATGACTGTTCTAGTAGGATTTCTAGAAAATATGAGAGTTAATATTAGTAAAGCAATTTAAAGAGTATCTTGCTTATAACAAGCTATACGTACACATGTTTTATAAAATACATAAGTAATATAACTAAAGAAATAAGTATTGAGAAGTATTGAGTGTCTCCTACAAGTACTTCACCCACAGGTAGACAGAAAATATGTGTAAAGAATTGGCCCTCCACATATAGTGTGCGTGTGTGTGTGTGTGTGTGTGTAATAGGAAGCTCCTGAGGCACCGAGGGCTTTGGCACATCCGTGTACAAAATGAAACGCACATGCGGTAGGTGCTCCCTGTAGTTGCTTTAATGATGCTCTTCTAGTACTTTTAGATATAATTCTGTGAACAAAATGCTCACCTCTGAATGGTTAAATACTGAGAGAGAAAAAAGCTTTCAGATCTTTCTACAAAACAGTACTTTCAGTTCAGAGAGCTGGTTTCAGTTCAAAAGCCCCCAATTTAGTTTAGAGAAAATCCCCAAAGTATCAGTGTACGCAGAGGTGCTTGAATAGAAAAAAAGCATTGACTTCTGAGAGGAAGTAAAAACTGCACTTGGATAATCACCAGTCCTCTCAGAACAGTCTGCAGAGAAAACCTGATGCAGCTGGCCCACTTAGGATCGACTTTTCAGGTGTTCTTCTTCAGTGAAGAGGTTGCAGATGTCAGTATAATCACAGCAGATGGCTATCCCTCCTGATTCTCAGAGAGCGGTGCTCTGAAACTCCTTCTCTGCCACTTGGGCTGACTCAGTACTTTTGTGACTGCAATTGCTATAGCCGTGCAATGTCAAACCACATACCTGACTCTTGGAAGAGGAGCTGTTGTTCTCTTCCCTGACCTGCCTACAATGACAACCTAGAAACACAGACATGAAACATGCCTCAAGAGATATGAAAAAATTACTTCAAACACCCCTAGCCCAGGAACAGATTAGGAAAATTGCAGTTCCGGGGGGTTCCCTTTGGAGAGATGATCAAGATTATCTCCATGCTCAGAATACATAGTATTTTTCAGGACACCAATAATTTAGGGAAACTGAAAACCTGCTAGATCATCATTATATATTTTGCAGAAACATCTATATATATATGTTTTATTATTTGTACAGTTTGACTTCCAGAAAATAGAAAAATATATATATATCTTCAGTTTTCCAGTATTAAACTAAAAAAAAAAACTCAAAAAGTATTTTATTTGCATTTTAGAGAAAACCTGTGTGTATCACTAATTTATTATTAAGTATGTAATTTTTACTACGTACTGTTCTACATGCATCATTTTAATCCTCATAACTCGCTCAAATGTGTTGATTCAATGGTGCGTACCTCATAGATAAGAATTTCAAGATATATGTAATAACTGTTTGAGGATAAACACAAGTCCAGATTTGTCTAACTCCAAAGCCTTTGCTAGTAGCAATTTAACAATTCTGTCTTTAAGAGCCTTTTCTGGGGACAGTATGATTACCCGAAAAACCACAGGGCAAAATTTCAAATATGAAGGAAAAATTCACAAAAACATATACACCTATGTGTCCATTCCTAAGAGTCTGGTATTTCAGATTTTCTCTGTGACCTTATCTGTTACATCTCTGGATATTGACCTTGACTGTGCACAGCTGCTTTACTAAATATTAAAAACCCACAGGAAGCACAGAGAAGCTTGCACCACAGGGGACCCAACAGTGCCTTTATCAGAAGGCCATAGTACTAAATCAATGTAACCGAAATGTACTTTCATCTCAAAGTGCTCCAATCAGAGAAGTTACTTGAAAAATGCAACACATTTATCTTCCAGACAACAGATTCCTGGTGGGGTTACTCCTCCATTCTCCTAATCTGTGTGATTTCACTCCACCAGGGGGTGCCAGAGCAACAAGGAGAGCAGGGCAATTTCAAGGAAGGGGACATAGATTTTCTTCTAAATATGACTGATCCATGGAGAAAAGTGCCTCCTATTGGCAAATTCCTGATAAACGGATACTTTACAAAAGTCCATCGTTTTTATTTTAGTTAAGGGAAAATAAATCTTTTGTATGTATTTATTTGTCATTTATGTATATAGATAGTCCTACAATTTTATTTGTTAGAATATTTTTTCCTGCCAAATTTGTCAGACTTATTATCAAGAGGTAATTTATTTTGCTTTCTGCCTTTTTTTTTTTTTTTTTTTGTCATTTAGTATGGCTCCTAACAGAAAGGTAGAAAAGGTCTGCTAGAATGATGGGAGGCATATAGTAAAATTGGCTACATAACAATAGAGATAGTGGTGTTTGGGTAAAAAAAAAAAAAAAAAAAAAAGTATTTTTTAAAAATACGTAAAATTCTTAGACCTCCACAAGGTAGATACTACTTATAATACTGTTGCTAAGAAATTTTATAAAGTGAAAGTTCTCATTTCATGTATCTCATGGCACCACTGATTTTTTTAAATATGGTTTCTGTTTTTATCCTTGTTTGTGTATATTTGCGGAAGTGTATGTGTGTGTGTCACATGTCTGTCATATATATTATATGATATATGTAGCATATATATTTTATAATAATAGATTTATACTATGTGTCTATATGCAATTTGTACAGCTTCTTTTCGTTTTATTCACTTCATGAACATCTTTCTACATTAGGACATAAATAACATTTTTTCCATAGCTTTATTAAGGTATAATTGACAAATAAAAATTTGTCAGACTGTACTACCTCACTTTAGGTTAACTATAACCACTTTAGGTGAATTCTTTTATTTTACCTGACTTTAGAGGAGTGGTCCCCAAACTTTAAACTGCATGTGGATCACCTGGGTATCTTGTCGAATTGCAGAATCTTGAGTCAGTTGTGGAGTGGAGTCTGAGATTCTGTATTTTTTTAATATATAAAATTACACATTTTGTTATTCTTCATTCCAAGGAATAGCAGTGCTTATAACTGTGTTTGATATTTAAATCCTAGTCCAGTTAATGTAATGTGTATAATTGCTAAGAATTATAAAATTAATAAACTAGAGCTGTCTAATTTTACAGGTAAAGCTACGCCAAGAATTCACTGTTTTTATTAGACTGAATTTGATTTTAGCGCACTGGTGAAAAACAGCTCAAAAAAGAAATAAAATTTATTGTAAAGAAACACACACAGCAAGCCTCAGGAAATGTATGATCCAGGGCAACTGTGAGAGGTTCAGCCCAAGAAATTCTTAGACCTTCACTGTGGTATTTTGTCAGTAGTCAGAACTTATCTACAATTTACCAAATCAGTATGCTTGTACTATCTAGCTCAACATCCCAAATGAAGTAGCTATATTGTTTGTTGACTGGCAATTAAATAATTTTCCATGGGCCAGATGGTCACATTTGAAACAATAAGCTATGATTACGGAAAGGAGGTTCATGAGGTATGACATTAATCTCAGACCCATTATTTTAATCAGGCACACATAGGTTTCAATTCTCAAATGATAAATTATGGACAGAAGCAGCAAAACAAAATGCATTTCATATAAATTTTCTTCTTGTTGTTTTGTTCTCTAGTAGCTTCTTTGTTTAGCATTCCCTAGGTTGCTACAGTAAAGATGAGCATGGTGCAGATTGCTATGGCAGGAAGCTACTATAAAGCTGACTAACCTGGCGGTATGGTTTTGGGCACATGGTCTCAGCTAAAACTATGGCACTAAGAGTCAATATGGAGCTGAAGTTAATTGAGGAGACTAGAATCCTTTTGGAGAAAATAGAGTAATCTCAAGATTCCTACAAGGTTTCCAGGTAGCTTCATGGGAATCTGATGATAAGATAAAATAATAAATTATAGCACATTAAAACTTCCCCCCAATTTTAGAATTAACTAATCCATTTCATTGAGCTCTACATTTATTACATACTATTCATTTTGAATTTCAGTTTTCATGTTAGATATAAGGGTCACTTGTATAGGTCTGTTACATAAGAATATTGCACCCTGGTAGTGAGCATAGTACCCAATAGGTAGCTTTTCAGCCCACACGCCACATCATCCCTCCTGCCACTGGTAGTCCACAGTGTCTATTGTTTCCAGGTTTATGTCCATATGTGCTCAATGTTTAGCTCCCACTTTTAAGTGAGAACATTCTTTTTAATGACTGAATAGTATTCCATGGTGTATAAATACCACATTTTCTTTATCCAACAGACCATTGCTAGGCATCTAGGTTGATTCCATGTCTTTGCTATTGTGAATAGCACAGTAACAAGCATATGAGTTCATTTGCCTTCTGGGTATAATGATCTATGTGTCTTTGGGAATGTACCCCATAATGGGATTGCTGGGTTAAATTGTTTTAATTTTTTTGAGAAACCTCCTAACTGCTTTCCACAGTGGCTAAACTAATTTAAACTCCCTACAAACCATGTGTAAGTTTTCCCTTTCTTCTGCAGCTTCACCTGCAGAAGGTGAAGCTTTATTGTTTTTATTATTTATTGTTTATTTATTTATTGTTTTTATAACTGTTTAATAAAAGCCATTTTGATGGGTGTGAGATAGTATCTCATTGTGCTTTTGATTTGCATTTCTCTGCTGATTATTGATGATGAGCATTTTTTTCATGTTTTTTGACCACTTGTATGTCTTCTTTTGAGAAATGTCTGTTCATTTCCTTTGCCCATTGTTTAAATGAGGTTTTTTGTTTTTTGCTTGTTCACTTAAGTTGCTTACAGATTCTGCCTATTAGATCTTTGTCAGATGCATATGTGGTGAGTATTTTCTCCCATTCTGTAAGCTTACTGTTCACTCTCAGCAGTTTCTTTTGCTGTGCAGAAGCCCTTTAGTTAGGTCTCAATTGTCAATTTTTGATTTTGTTGCAATTGTTTCTGGGGACTTAGCCAAAAATTCTTTCCCAAGGTTAATGTTCAGAATGGTATTTCCTAGGTAGGATTTTTGCATATGGCGAATGGTAGGGGTCCAGTTTCATCCTTCTGCATATGGCTAGGCCATTATCCCAACACCCCCGGGAAAGAGAGTCCTTTCCCCATTGTTTGTTTTTGTCAGCCTTGTAGTTGTTCAGATGGTTTTAAATGTGCGGCTTTATATTTGAGTTTTTATTCTGTTCTATTGTTCTGTGTGTCTGTACCAGTACCATGCAGTTTTGGTTAATATAGCCTTATATTAAAGCTATATTAGTTTGATCATAAAGTTTGAAATTGGGTAGTTTGATGCCTCTGGCTTTGTTCTTTTTGTTTAGGGTTGCTTTAGCTATTTGAGCTAATTTTTTGTCCCATATTAATTTTAGAGTAGCTTTGTCTAATTCTGTGAAGAATGATTTTGGTAGTTTGAAGGAATAATGTTCAATTTGTTTGTGGCAATTTTAATGAGATTGCATTCTTTATTTAACTTTCAGCCTCGACATTGTTGTTGTATAAAAATGCTACTGATTTTTGTACATTAATTTTGTATCCTGAAACTTCCCTAAATACATTTTTTGGTTCCAGTAGCCTTTTGGTGGAGTCTTTAGAGTTTTCTAGGTACAGATTCATATTATCAGTGAAGAGAGATGGTTTGACTTCTTATTTTCCTATTAGTATGATTTTTATTTATTTCTCCTGATTGATTGCTCTGGCTGGGACTTCTGGTACTACGTTGAATAGGAATGGGGGAATGGTGAGAGTGGGCATCCTTGTCTTTTTCTAGTTCTCAAGGGCAATGGTTTAGCTTTTGCCTATTAAGTGTGACATTAGCTATTGGTTTGTCTAAGATTGTTCTTATTATTTTCAGGTATTTTCCCTCAATGTCTAGTCTATTGAGGGTTGTTGATTTTTTTCTGTATTTAAAAAAAAAAAAAAAAAAAAAAAAACATGAAGGTATATTGGATTTTATAGAAGACCTTTTCTATATCTATTTAGATGAACATATAGTTTTTGGTTTTGATTCTGTTTATGTAGTGAGTCACATTTAATGGTGTGCGCTTGTCGAACCAGCCTTCCATTCCAGAAATAAAGCCTGCTTGGTGGTGTTGGATCAGCTTTTTTTTGAGACGGAGTCTTGCTCTGTCACCCAGGCTGGAGTGCAGTTGCCGGATCTCAGCTCACTGCAAGCTCCGCCTCCCAGGTTTACTCCATTCTCCTGCCTCAGCCTGCCGACTAGATGGGACTATAGGCACCCACCACCTCGCTCGGCTAGTTTTTTTGTATTTTTTAGTAGAGACGGGGTTTCACCGTGTTAGCCAGGATGGTCTGGATCTCCTGACCTCGTGATCCGCCCGTCTCAGCCTCCCAAAGTGCTGGGATTACAGGCTTGAGCCACCGCGCCCAGCCTTGGATCAGCTTTTTGATGTGCTATTAGATTAGATTAGATTTGTGTTATTAGATTTGGTTTGGTAGTATCTCGTTGAGAAGCTGTAGGACAGCTTCACTGTGTTGCAGATGAATGAAAGAAGTCAGTCTCTTTGTTCCCTGCCTTGCCTGGGGTGAGCAAGGGTGGGTACCACAGTGATGACAATGGCAGAGGGCCTGTAGATTGTCTCTGGGAGCTCCATCCCAGAGAAATGCAGAGCTGTCATCCATTGAAGTGATCAGGTGGGGGTGGGTCGGTCACACTGGAGACCCAAGATGGGAGGCCCTGCCCTGTGAGCACAGTAGGGGAAGGGATCGAGGTGGAAAACAGTCTGCCCATCTTTCATACTACAGTTCAGGGATCCAAGACCCATGGGACTCCACGTGGGCTTGAGCAACGGTTCTGCCTAGACTCTCCAGACTGCTCTCCATGTCAGTCTGGAGGGTGGGGTGGGTGATGGGAGTAAGGGTGTCAGAAGGGATCTGGTGGCTAAGGTCCATGGCAGAAGTGTGGGTCCTGGGGGCTCTTGTTCACTCACTCTTTCCCCATGGTAGGGAACCACCCCTTGTTCTATGTCAATCTCTCATGAGCAGCGATCCTGCCCCCGCCATCTCTGCTGTACTCTCAGTGGGTCACCCTTTCTTCTCCGACGGTTCACTTGAGCTAGTATTTACTCACCCCTCAGTTTTCTCTCCATGAGAGGGTGTGCACTATTTGCTTCTAGTCAGCCATCTTGGCTCTTCTCCCCGACGTTCTGTATTTCTCATTACATCCCAAGTTACACTAGCCTGTCTGTGAATAGATTTGAATAGTATAACCTTAAATTAAAGAAAAGGATGTAATTCACGTACAGCAGAGTTGTTTCTATCATAGAAAAGCTAGGAAGCAGAAATTAGAACAAAATTTTAAATTCATAAAAGGAAATATTTCCTCTTGTCTCATGTGATTCATTTGCTGGTGCTTTAAATTGGAGGGAATTTTTAATACTACATTTGAACATGGGGTAGGAGAGGCCTCTAAGGGGAAGAAGAATGATTAATATTTCACATGAGATATTATTTGAACTGCAGTATATTAACCACATTTGTGAGTAAGTAAGAGAAATGAACCAAGAAGCAAGTGTTTTTTATCCCCCATGCCAAGTTCCACTATCCCTGCTTTATAAGTGTGGAGTTGCATTACAGCTTTTTTGCAAGAGGGTAAGCTGTCCACATACATAACAGATGGGGTCATAACTTCCCAGTTCTATAAACATGGTCTCCACTCCTGGAAGCAATAATGTACTAAGATGCTTTTTCAATGTGTTTATAGTAGGTGCATTGCTGGCATTTTACAAGTTATTGAGACTCAGCGCGGCAATAACTTGTAATGTAGTTTTCAACATAGCTTCAGTGTGTTTTTGGGGATGAGGTAAAATAGGTGAAAAATAGCTTACTAAATTATTATTTTATCCTGTTGGCTAGTCCAAGAGTGTTATGCTCTTTCATTTCAGAGTGCATGTGCAATTGTTTTAGTATCATTATTAATATATTTTGTCCTTTGTAGGATCATGTTGTCAATGAGGTTTTCAGTTATTTCTGGTAAATATTATCCCACTATAACATGCTCATCATACTTCACCCAAGATGGAGGGCAACCTGCTGCTCCCTAAAATCCAGTTAGCCTCATTGGAAACGGAGTATCCCCAGAAGACAAGAAAAATATGATTCTAGTGCAGCATATCAAAAATATTTCCAGAGGAAAAGTTTTATTTTAAGCTCTTTCTATGAGCGTTATATTCATCCAATGAACAAGACTCAATGTAAAATATCTAGCAAGTGTAGTAGTCCATATGTGCTCAATGGTAGTCCATATGCCACTGGTAGTCCATATATGCTCAATGTTTAGCTCCCACTTATAAGTGAGAACATGCAATATTTAGTTTTATGTTCCTGTGTTAGTTTGCTTAAGATTGTGGCCTTCAGCTCCATCCATGTTGCTGCAAAGGACATGATTTCATTCTTTTTTATGACTGAATAGTATTCCATAGTGTATAAATATCACATTTTCTTTATTCAACAGACCATTGCTAGGCATCTAGGTTGATTCCATGTCTTTGCTATTGTGAATAGCACAGTAACAAGCATATGAGCTCATTTGTCTTTTGGGTATAATGATCTATGTGCCTTTGGGAATGTACCCCGTAATGGGATTGCAATCTTGGGAGATTGTATGTTTCCAAAAATTTATCTATTTCTTCAAGGTTTTCTAGATTGTGTGCATGAAAGTATTTGTAATAGTATTTTTTGTATTTCTGTGGGCTCAGCGGTAAGGTCTAATTTGTTATTTCTGATTGTTAGGATCTTCTCTCTTTTTTCATTAGTTTAGCTAATGGTCCATCAATCTTATTTATTCTTTCATAAAATGAACTTTCGGTTTTGTTGATCTTTTGTATGGTTTTCTACATCTCCCTTTTGTTCAGTTTTCTACATCTCCATTTTGTTCATTTCAGCCTGGACTTTGGTTATTTCTTTTTTTCTGCCACCTTTGGGGATTGCTTGCACTTGTGTTTCTAGTTCCTCTAAGGTGTAATGTTAGATTGCTGATTTGAGATCTTTCTACCTTTTTGATGTGGGCATTTAACACTGTAAACATTTCCCTTAACACTGTTTAATTGTATACTGGAGATTCTGGTGTGTTTTATTTTAGTTTTCTTTAGTTTCAAATAATTTATTGATTTTTGACTTAATTTCTTGATTTTTGCCTTAACTTGTTTACCAGAAGACCATTCAGGAGCATGTTGTTCAATTTTCATGTAGTGGTATGGTTTTGAGAGAGCTTCCAGGTATTCATTTCTGTTTTTATTGCACTATAGTCCAAGAGTGTGATTGGTATGATTTTGTTTTTTCTGAATTTGTTTAGAGTTGCTTTATGGCCTTGTCTGTGGTCAATTTTAGAGTACGTGCCATCTGAAGTTGAGAAAAATGTATATTCTACTCTTACTGGGTGGAGTGTTCTGTAGATGTCTATTAGATATCAGTTTTCTGCCTCAATGATCTGTCTAATACTTTCAGTGGAGTGCTGACATCTCTCACTAGAGTCGTGTGGTTATCTTCTCAAATCTCTAAGAACTTTATGAATCTAGGTGCTCCAATGTTGCATGAATATATTTGGATAGTTAAGTCTGCTTGTTTATTTGAACCCTTTAACCTTCTTTGCTTTTTTTTGATCATTGTTGGTTTAAAGTCTGTTTTGTGTGAAAGAAATTGCTCTTTCTTTGTTTTCCACATGCTTGGTAAATCTTTCTTCATCTCTTTACTTTCAGCTTCTAGGTGTAATTGCATGTCAGATGGATCTGTTGAAGATAGCATATAGTTGAGTCTAGCTTCTTTATCCAGCTTGCAAATTTGTGCCTTTTAAGTGGGGAGATTAGCTCATTTACATTCAAGGTTAATATTTGATATGTGCAAATTTGACCCTACCGTTGTGTTGTCAGCTGTTTGTTATGTAGACTTGATTGTGTAGTTGCTTTATATTTCAATGGTGTATGGACTTAAGTGTGTTTCAGTGGTGGCCAGTAATGATCTTTCATTTCTACATTGAACTCTCCCTTCAGAATCTTTGGTAGAGCAGGTCTGGTGGTAGTGAATTCTCTTAGCATTTGCTTTTCTGAGAAAGGTTTTAGATATCCTCCACTTATGAAGCTTAGTGTGGCTGGATATAAAATTACTGTTAGAATTTCTTCTTTTAATGATACTGTAAATAGGCCCCCAATCTCTCTGACTTGTAGCTGTTCTGCTGAAAGGTCACTATTAGCCTGATGGGATTCCCTTTGTAAGTGACCTGCTCCTTCTCTAGCTGCCTTTAATATATATATTTTTTCTTTTTTATTGCCTCCGGTTAATCTGATGACAGTATGTTGGGGATGGTCACCTTATATAGTTTCTTGCAGGCATTCTCTGAATTTCCCAAATTCGAATGTCAACATCTCTAGAAAGGATGGAGAACTTTTTGTGGAGAATATCCTTAAATATATTTCCCAAGATGTATGTTCTCTCTTTCAGGGATGCCAATGAGTCATAGGTTTGGTGTCTTTACAAAATGTCTTTTGAATTTTTAACATGATTTTGTAATAATGGCATCTATGTTTACTTTTTTCAAATTCTTTTGTGCACGGAAATCACATACAGATCTAGCTATGTAGATGTATATGCATAGCATATATATATCATATATGCATTTAATGATATATCCAATGTATGCATATATTCAATGTGTGCATATATAATATATACTCAATTTATATATCTAGAATGTATATATTTACATTGAAGATTTTTAGTTCATGTTTTCATGAATGTATATATTTATATTCATTCAGACTTTTTTACATTTTCAAATGATTATGACAGTGTATTAAATATGCTTTAAGTTTTTATTAATAATTCTGGACATTTAAACACATGCCAGATATACAAATGAACAAAAACTTATTCTAAGTTGTAACTTAAAAGCACCATTTATAATAATGCATATTAAATGCCTGTTATATTTGACTTACTTGAACAAACAAGTTATGTTATTGCTTATTCTCAAATGCATGCAATGTTAAGTACCCAGAAAAAAATCAGTTTTTGGAAGCTTAATGCTATCATGTAACAGAGACATGGGTAAGCTAACCATTGAATAATCTTTAATAATTTGTTCTAATAGAGCTTTCAAGTTATCTAGGAATAAGATGTTAGTCCAAAAATATGCATATACTGGCTGGCTGCAGTGGCTCATGCCTGTAATCCCTGCATTTTGAGAGGTCAACGTGGGAAGAGCAATTGAGCTCAGGAGTTCAAGACAACCCTGGCCACATGGTGTAACCCCATCTCCACAAAAAGTGCAAAAATATAGCTAGGTATGGTGGTGCATGCCTATAGTCCCAGCTACTCAGGAGTCTCAGGTGGGAGAATCACCTGAGCCCAGGAGGCTGAGGCTGCAGTGAGTCGTGATCATGCCAGTGCACTCCAGTCTGGACCACAGAGTAACACTCTGTCAAAAAAAAAGACAAACAAAAAATGCATATATATATTTTGATTGTATATTTCTTTGGCAGCCTTCTATAACTTTTATAAAATTTGTTCATACAAAAAATACATTTTGACAATTTTGAAAGTCAAATATGCAAAAATTATACTTGATTCACATATTTTAATATGTTTATAATGCAATTATTGCCTGTAATGTGTTCATTTAGTACATTAAGTATGTGAAATATATATGCGTACACAAACACATATAAATATATGCTTAACAAAGGCAAATTATACTTTACTCTTGTAATTAAGTTTTTATAACCTTTAGCAGTATATTGCAAATATATTTTAATAATAATAAATACAAATAGCAATATATATTAATCTACAACTTTATTTATTTATTTATTTATTTATTTATTTATTTATTTATTTATTTATTT
>NC_045439.1:65014733-65084969 GCF_002776525.5 Piliocolobus tephrosceles | reverse complement strand
TTTATTTATTTATTTATTTATTTATTTATTTATTTATTTATTTATTTTGAGATGCAGTCTTGCTCTGTCACCCAGGCTGGAGTGTAGTAGCACAATCTCGGCTCACTGGAACCTCCGCCTCCCTGGTTCAAGCAATTCTTGTGCCTCAGTCTCCCAAGTAGATGGGGTTACAGACACTTACCACCATCTCGGCTAATTTTTGTATTTTTAGTAGAGATGGGTTTTCACCACATTGGCCAGGCTGGTCTCAGACTCCTAACCTCAGGTGATCCACCCATCTTGGCCTCCCAAAATGCAGGGATTGCAGGCATGAGCCATTGCACTCAGCCTACAATTTTTTTGATTAAATAAGATTCTATTTTGTGAGATAGCCTAATCCAGTTACCTGGATTCATATAATACAAAGTAGTGGACAAGCCTCATTCTCTTTTTCCACCCTCTACAATGAACACTTGGCTACATGTAAATACAAATAGTCAGTAGTTCCCCATAGCCTATTGAAAGAAATATCAGACTTGAAATCTTGCTATTATTAAATACAAAAATCGCTATTATTAATAACAAGAAAGGGCAGTCAATATTACCTTTACATTGTTAAATTTATTACCTTTAAATTATTGTATTATTCTTAGTGTAAGCTATGGGAAGTGCTTTTGTGTATTTAATTTATTTTAATTTTCAAATAAAGTATGAAATGTGCACTCTAACAAATAACTGTAGTTAAACCTTAAAGTATAATTCAATTTTAAATTTAGTAAGTGAGCAGATCAAAAATGCTTGTTGCAGACCTTTAGAGCCATATTCTGAAATAACAATTTCACATCCACATACATACTAAATATTGTGCAAATAATATGCTGTAAGTTCTGTTCTCCATATCTAGTTCCTCATAAAAGAATGTCTGGTAGTGTTTTCATCAGTGGGATTAATAAATTATTCTCTATTCTTCTGAAACCCCTTATTTATTATCCATACAATCTGTGTTCAGATGCCCACTTTCATTACAGGACTGTCAGATTCATATGCCCCTCGCACAGCAACAAACTAATACACTGGCAGTGGGGTTTATAACATAAGAAGTTTAATAATTGGGAGACCACTGAATGAGGACATTTTAGAGGAATTCTGAAGCCTCAACTCTGTTTCCATGAGGGGTTCTGTTTCCATGAGGGGTTCTGGACAAGGGCATTTAAGTAGATTTGTAAAGGGTGAGGGGCTGAAAAATTGGGGTCACCAATTGTTTGGAGGAAGTGGGTTAAAATTTTCATGATGTGGAAACTGCATTTTTTCACGAGTCAGCTTCTTACTGGGCCCTTCACACCAGCTGGCATTTGTAGTTTTGCCAGTATGCAGAACCTAATGGAGACACTCCTACATTTTATTCTTAGAACAAATAGTTCTGTGACAAGGGGTATGTTTTCCTATAGTATTAAGCAATGACAAGCTGCAAAGAAATGGACCAAAGAGTAAGGTGGCTCGGCAATTACTGCTGATCATGTTGCAAGCCTAGTTGAATTGCATTTTTTCCCTTAATTGATTTTATAAAGTTTTCTTGGTGACACTTTCAGTCTCCCCTCTGCTAGATCCGTTCTTCATTCCTGAGGTGAGAGAACTAATATGGTGGGAATCGGGTGGACATCACTCTAGCTTTTTCCTGCTGCCAAGGGATATAGTCAGGAGGTCAGTCAGAATAAAATGAATGAAACTGTCTTTCCGCAACCTGAAAGTATTCATGAGTGCCCAGTAGGAGTGCAGCCTGAACACATTAGTATCTCTGTCCATCAATTTTGTGTAACATTTAATTGACCAGTGGACTATGAGGCAAGTCGTAAGCCACATTAACAAAATTGCAAATGTGAACTTTAAGAGTCCCTGTAAAATGGACAGAAAACTTTGAGATATCCATGAGCAAAGCTGAGAAAACCATTCAGACATAGGGTCTGTGCTAGAGACATGTAGTCCCTTGGCATGCTAAAAGATCTTTTTAGCCAGGTTCCCACTTCACCTGAGGCATTGATATAAGTACAACAGGTGGTACTGATCACTGCACAGACTCCTCGTTTGACTAAGAAAAAAATCAAGTGCCTGGTTGTCAAGGATTATCTGGGCAAGGAAATTTAAGGCTTTGTGCTGAACCTTAACACTCTCAGAAACTTCTGCAATTATTCCTATGGTTGTCTGTAAGTTTTAGATCATATCCCTGTTCATGAAGACTGGAAACTATGATGCCCACAATGTTCTTCCACCAGTTATCTTGATATCCACCAGAGAATCTTCTTTTTGGTCTATGGAGAAATAGGCAGAATCTTTCATCATGAGGATGGACTGAGAAGGGAGTTAAACAGGAGCCCTTGATATGCAGGCTAAGGACACTGGTGGAGCCATCCTAGTAGAATAAGGACTTACTCTATGCCATAAACAAACATATATCCAGACAGTGAAGAGGTGATGCCTCTATGCATGCATTTATTGATGGACTTATTCACGGGAAGCACAGACAAAATAAAGTGAGCCATAGATCTTTCTTTTTACAGACTTCTCAGAATCCATTTATGTGATATTTCAGCTGTAGATATTGTTGGCATTGTAGGGAGATATTTTGGTTAGAGGTTGTTAGCTAGGGTGAAAAAAATAGTGGAAAGACAAATTGAGATAAACCAAAAGGAGCAAATTTAAATATATCATTCCATGTCTTCTTTAGCTAGTTTTTAAGTTCTGCAGACAGATAAGTTCGGTTAAACATCTATGCCCCATTCCAGAAGATAACGCTGCAGATGAGCCAGAATTCTCTATAAGATGCAACCAAATAGATCTTTAATGAGAGATATTTCTATAGAAACAGAAAAGATATATTAGTTCTGGAACAGTCCATCTATAGACTAGTTTTTTCTAAAGCCTCTGTGGCACCTTCGGATTGTGGTGGCAATCTGACAGATTTTTCTGGACTGTAGTTTGAACCAGGTGTTTAAGTGACGTTCTGAAAAATTCATACATCAGCAGGCAGGCATGAAGGTTGTTTAAAAGTTGCTGTTATTTCTCCTGAAGTTTATTGCCTAGCTTCAGTTTGCAGTGCATTAAGAAAATACAGTCCCTATCTCCACTGATTTCAAGTCAGGAAAATGGGAGAACAAATTTGAAAATGTTAGTTTGGAGATTTCTAGCCAGGAAAGAATTCAGGATCAGGCCTAAGTAAAGGGTTTACAAAAAATAAAATCTCAAAAATAATGGACAAGGCTAGAATCTAATAGCAGGTGTACTATAGTTTATTTTGAAATACAATTTCTTCTCTTCTGTCCCCCGTTTCTGCCAATCACAAATCATAATAGCACAGGTCAGAATCTTTGGAAAGAAATCACATAGACAATGTACTAGGCTGATCATTCCAAGGGGCTTTTATGGACTCTATAAGTCAACCTCCATTCCTCAAAGCAGTCTGATCATATCTGATAATATGCCATTCCAGCCAGAAGCTTGGCAAAAAAAGAAAAAAGAAAAAAAAAATCAAACAAACAAACAAACAGTGGCTCTAATTGTATCATTATAAAAGGAATAGATTCTTACTGAACTTATGCCATAGTCATTTTGTCCTAAATTAAGAATACTCACAAATAGTTTCCAAGTTCTGAAGAAATAAGGCAGGAGAGAAAGAAATGGAGAGAAAGAAATATATCAAGTTTTGCTCAACAGTTTCTTAATCAAGTTTGCTCAAAAGTTTCTTAATCAAGTTTCTTAAGTTTTGCTTAAAATTTCTTAATTGTTAAAACCTGTAAATAGCTCACAAGAAAGTTTCTTTGACTCTAGAAAACAAAACATAAAGAATCAGCAATGTTTTGAACAAGAAAGTCATCAAAATTATTTCTGTCATATTTTAGTTCAGTCCATGAAATTAACTCTTGTTTTGCTTGGTATCAAGTCAGCAATCATCATGAACACATCAGCTATTTAATGAGAGTCCGGAAGTTTTGGCTTCTTTTTCTAGTCCAATGGTATAATCTTCATAGTTATCAGAAACCTATATTTAAGAGTATTTGTCAGGTAAGCCTACTCTCTAATATCAAGTTATATTTCATATGTACATATACATATTCCATCCATATATATTTGATTTACATTTTTGAAAATGACACACATGTTCAAATTAATGAGACTAATAGAAGAAATTTTCCAAAATTTATACACTAGGTACATCACATTTTTCTAATAATCACTTTCATAGAGCAGCTTAGAATCTATGCTTTCAACAAAGCAAAAGGCTGATGTAAGAGCAAACCACAAAAAATACGAGATTTTCAATGTGATCGTCATTGCTACTGTTAACTAGAAATTCCCCAGTGAATGCATTGTGAACTGCAAAAAAAAAAAAAAAAAAGTATTTGTCAAAGTTTTTACCATGATTTTTTTAAAGAAGTAAGTTTTTGACCGTAGCTGATTATAAATTGCTTTTTTGAGAGAATTAAAGTAAAACAATAATTGTAGATGACAATAGTCTTCCAATAGTCATGACTAAATACACAATTTGCAATGAAATGTGGTTATTTCTGTAATGCACAACACTTTAACATAATAATCATTATTGCTGATATCATATACTAAGATATAATAGAATTAAAGGAAAATCACAATTTTAGAACATATATTAATAACATATTTATGCAAATGTAACCCAAATAAAGTTAAATACCACTGCACATTTGACAATGCCTCTCATATGATTTTAAGATACCGAATAAACTAAATATGTCCTCTTGGACTTCGGGATTCTACTATCAAAAAAGTTAGTTTAAGGTCATAAAAACTGAACTTATTACTTGAAATTTTGATTTTGGAAAGTTTGTCAAATATCAAAGCTTTAAAACACTTGGTATCACAAAATAGATCACAGGTCTCTGTAAAGTCAGTATTTCTTTAGCCAAAGTGGCAACTCAAAAATTTCCAAAAAGGAAAACCTTTGCTTTTTGATAGAGAGGAGACTCAGTCTCTTAAAGGACTGTAAGACCTAATGAAGACATCCCGCCAAATGCATCTGTCTCTCTCTCTCCCCTCTTTCCTCGTCTTCCTTTTTTTTTTTTTTTTGGCAATTTACTCCAAAAGTAGACAAAAGTCATTTATTATATCCTATTAATGCTACAGGGGAATCTTGTTCTAAAAGAAAACCCCTTCTATGTCTGTATTAGCATATTATTAATGCTAAAGCTAATTTTAATGAAGCCTTATAAACAAATCCATCCAATCTTAGTTTAATTACAAGGTAAGATTTTTATAAACCTTTTATAATCTTTTATAATTTTCTATTAAAGAATAGATTAAAGCTCCAAGAAATCCTTTTTATTCCAACACAGGGCTCGGACTCTGACCCTGCATCCGTACGCTTCTAATATTAGGTTGGTGCAAAAGTAATAGCAGTCTTTGCCATTACTTTTGCACGAAATTAATATTAATATTTAATTTACAGAAAACTAAATAATCCCCTTTAACTTTTAGCCAACTTGAGCACACTCAAAATTTCTTTCACAAGATGAAGCTTCCACAAAACTTCTAAAACATGCTTAAACTTTCACTTTTGCCCCATCATTTTATCTTAACACAGGCATGTTTTTTTTCTTTTCTGACATTTTATATCCATTCAGGAGTGCGAGCCTCCACTGCTACTCTTGTTTGGACTCCAAAGTGAATAGTTTGAGTGTAACTGTTGTAGGTCAGCTATTTGCTCTTTACTTTACTCAAGACATTTTTAAAGCTAGCATGACACTATTATGTGACCTTTTAATTTGATCTTCCCACTAATTGTTTGGAATAAGAGATCCCTACAAACTTTTATTTTTTTTCATCAAAACCTTGCAGAGAAGACACACAATGATTTTTGCCATCTCTTAACCAGATTGCACAGAGAGAGAGAGAGACCAGGAGCCTGGCTGATAAGAAATTCTTGCCCTTCTTCCAACTTGTCAGGTTCCTCCTACATTCCCCTCTCTTCAGCCTGGAAAAGAGCTGAAAAACAGTGGTGAACTTGCTTACTGTGTCTTAATTGTGGGGCCAAACCATGATACAAAAGAAAATTATCCTTTTTTGTTTCATGGAATCACAAGCAAAACCTTCCCAGTTTTGTAAGATGCAACCCAATGGGCTACATGGGGGAACCAAATTAACATTTCTATTTCAGCAAAAGATACTAGACACTCTGCTCAGCACCTAAGTATTGATCTGGCAATGCTCAAGTTGTTCCCATTTACCCCTGCCATCTTTGATCCACTCAATGTGGGGAGGGATCACTTCTTACCAGAAGTTCAATGGGTGGTCTCCAGACAAGATGTAATAGCAGACAATCACCCTGAGTTAGGTCTGTTGGGTTTTTCTTTGCAACTCCTTTAGGGATCTCCTTCACAATCCAAATACACATAACAAGACAAAGACAAACTAAAGAACTTCCAATATAAAGTCTCGGATTTAAAAAATCAAGAGTATTTCTCCAACACAATGTCCCTTATTCACCTTCCAGTTGAGAAGAGATTACCTCAAAGACCTACCTTCTACTTTGGGAGGGTCAACGAGCCCTCAAAAGAGGCCACAAGACCTCTGAAGAGACCAACAAATCAGAAGAAAAGGGGGTACCGGTTGTCCTGAGAAGACTCCCCAGAGACATGTAAGAGTTTAATAATTGCAAGATCACTGAATGAGAAAATGGGAGGAATTCTCAAACCTCAAATCTATTTCCTCAAGGGGTATTGGGCAAGGGTATTTAAGGAGATTATGGAGGGTGAGGAGCTGGAAAATTGGGATAATCAATTGGTCAGGATAAGGGGATGAAATAATCAGGATGTAAAATCTGCATCCTTCCATGAGTCAACTTCCTACTGGGCCCTTTTCACCTGAGTGCTAAAGCTGGCATCCATAGTTTTGTTGGTATGCAGAACCTAAAAGATAAGTTCTTAGATTTGTATCTATAGAACAAAGAATCTTGTGACAAGGCCCACATTGTTCTCAGGTGATAAGCAGCAACCAGCTATAAGGTGTGGGCCAAAGGGTAAGCTGGCTTAATGATGACTGCTGATTGTGCTACAAGACTAGTTGAATTTTACTTTTTTCCTTAGTTGATTTCATAAAGTTTTCTTGGGGAGAATTTGACTTTTGCTTACTCTTAATTACCAAATTCTTAATCTTTACATGTGCATATGGTTGAAATGATCTTAACATACACATCTTAGATAGGATTTAGCTCCATTAAATATACTCTGTGCTATGGTTTGAATGTTTGTACCCTCCAAAGCTCACGTTGAAATTTAATTGCTATAGTAACAACATAAAGAGGTGAGATATTTAAGAGGATGATTAAGACATGAGGCCTCTGTCCTCATGAATAGATTAACACACTTACACAAGTGTTAATTTGTTACGAAAAGAGGCAAATTTGACCTCCTTTTCTCTCTCTGTCACTCACTCATTCTCTCTCTCTCTGTCTTGCTCTCCTTCTAGCCTTCTACCACGTGCTTATGCTGCAGAAAGGCTTTTATTAGATGCTGACACATTGATATCAAACTTTCCAACCTCCAGAACTATGCACTAATAAATTTCTGTTCATTATATGTTACTCAGTCTCAGGTATTCTATTATAGCAGCGCAAAACAGACTAAGATACTCTGGAATATTTTATGTAATATTGCCATGGTACATGTGATAAAAATTGGGTTGGTCTTAATCTAAGACACAGGTAAAATTGAAATCCCCTAAATATTTTCTGTGATTTTTACATGATAAGGAAATACTGATAAAGTTAAGGAAACTTTACATTTCTAGTAGTAAGATTTACTTATTCACATTGTGGATTGGCTGCTCTCCTTCTAACCTGAATATTTCCTGTCCTCATGACAATATATTTGTTTTTTTCTGACAATTCTATTGTATTCTACGTTGCAATAAGAGTTCTGTGTGCTAGAGCAATGATTGCTGCTTCAGCCCCCACCTCCCCTCCCCCCGGCCTTGAAGTGAGGAATCATTTCTTGTTTGGAATGAGAATTGAAAATAGATTGCCAATTTTGTGGTTTTATCTCATTTCTTAACATTAAATTTCCTTTTGGAAGCAACACCTCTAGGGTTAAGTTTTAACCCCTCTCTGTTCAAATTAATGAATGATAGAGTCACTATAATCTTCAACTTACACAGGAATAAATTGATATTTTCAAGAAAATAATGTTTTTCTAAGGCAAAACAACAAGAGTATGATAGATTTTCAACCCAATAATCCTATTCTGAGTCTGGTTATTTTTTGACTATAAAAAATATGACCCAGTGTAGCTTCCACACATTATTATTGAACACTGGGAACAAAACAGATCCTCCTCCTTAAAGACTTAAAGTCAACTGAGTTCCTGGGATTAATGTTTCTCCTATTCAGAGGAAATTAAAGAATCCCTTAGCTTCAGGCCCAGTGATTTCTTCTGATTTGCTTTTGAATATGATACTTACTTTAGTGGTCTAAGGACTTGTTTTTTCTTTGAGTCTTACCCTAGTTTTAGATAAAACTAGAACACTTACATTTATTAATCACTTTAGCATTCAATATACTGTGTTGAGGTAAATATTGTGCAGCTAATTATAATACATAACAAGATATAAAGCAAGGAAGAGGTATAAAAGTATTATTAACTTCAAATGTATAAGCTGTCTCAATATTCACTAGTTCTTAAAATTCCTTAATTCCTTCTAAACTGCTTTGGTACTATGCTCCAAATGACACAATGACTGTGCCACTTACACAGTCATTGAATGAACATTAGAGTAATTAGAATTCTGGCCTTGAAAGCCAGAACCCACTACATAAGAAATGAAAGAGGATTCACCACTCATACTCTTTAAACACCCGTTTTCTATCTCCACATCAAAACTACTGGCCCTTTAAGTACAGCTTTCTCTTTCATACTTCCCTGCCTGATATCTGCTGCAACATAATGATTGTCTAGTTTTGCTTCTCTGGAGTGAAATACCTTGCAATTCTGAAACTTTATCCCAGTTCTAAACTTGTGTCCTGCTTGTGTGTCCACTAGGTGATACTTGTTTCCTTGTTTGTTTGTTCTTGTATCCAGATTAATCCATGTAGGTCTAACTTACACAATTTTTTCACATGTGTTCAATTACATAATGATATTACCAATTTATTAATATATCCTAGTACAGTTCTAATAACACAGATCAAGCATTTGTCATTCATTTAATATCAATCAGTGATTTTCCTTTGTATTCAAAGTAAAATGTCCAAAACTATGCTAAGGTGTTTGCAGAAATATCATGATTAAAATCATCAACTGCTATGACAATATTTTTAAAAAATTTAAGACTGATAAAATCATAAAGGAAATAAATTCTTAAAATTAGCATATGACGCAAATCTATTATCTGTACAGTCACATCTATTTTATGAAATTCTTTAAAAGATATCTTAGAGTTTCTCTATTCATGATATAAAGAAAACAAAGAGAAAAATCCATATTCACACTTAAAATATATGCAGTGACCTCATTTTTATTTCTGGGTTTTCTGCTGGTTCTCTGTGTCACATCTCTTAACTCCTTATGCCTCTTGTGGTATTTGTAAAATAAGAAAAACGACCACCTTCTACATCACAGTATAAGAGGATTAATAAAATGTGTAAGACAAAATTTTAGGTTTCTAGAAAACATACCAAGGAAAGGCACATTTTATAAGAGAATTTTTTGACAAGTGCCATTTCCTGTGGAATTACAGAGAGACTCTATTACTGAAAATGTAGCATGTTTAAGAAAATGTGTAAGATACAGCTACTTTTTAAAAGGTTTTTAAATGTGTTTTGGTTTTATATGAATTGTTAATATTTGCAAGCTGGAAGTTTTAAAACAACTCTGTTTTTGCTTTATCAGTGTTACTCAAAATCATTCAAAAGGAGACAGTGCTATCTGAAGGACTGAATACATGAGTGAATTAATACAAAATGATGAAATTGATTGAGCAATAGAGTCTGAGAGCTAATGGAAGAGTGATGGTTGCCGCTGAACTTTTCTCTGATGACCCACTGTGTTGAAGGTGTGCTTTAGAAAAAAAAGGCTATAGTAACACTGAAAATGTCTATGAGACTCAAACTGTAAGCACCTCTATTACGGGATATTGTGAGGAGAATGAGGCCACCACACACTTCAAAGATGATTGCCAACCATTTTTTAAACTGTGAAAACTGAGAAATTAAACTTTAGCAGAGACAAAAGCCACCAAATGCACCAAGGAAGACAGTGAAACCTCAACATCGGTGGTGGAGTCTCTAAGACATTTGAAGTGATGGAAAAAGAACTAAATTATCTTCAGTCTAAAAAGATAAATGTATTTGCATTTTGCTGTTTAATTTATAGTCACATACTGGTAAGTTCCTGGGACATTTATAGTGCATTTGTAATTTTTTTAACTGTAAAAATATGAGTGGAAAATTACCGTAGAATTGTGGAGTTATACCATCAATATAAGAAACCATAGTCTATACTTGACACATTCAAAGAAATGCAGAAACGAAACCTACAGATTGAATATTTAATGACAGAACTATGGATTTAGTATTTATTTATTCAGGAAACTTGAATGTGCCTCTTACCATGTGTCAGGAAAGAAAACTAGGTCTGTGGGATTCTTCAATGAGTTACAGTTTTAGAAGAAAAGGCCAGTGGAAGGCAAATAACTATAAGACTGTGGTATTTACCATAATAGATATATGTTATTAGTGTTATGAAAAAGGTAATAGTTTGCCATGAAACTTTAAGAAGTACTCAAAGGTTAAAAACACCTGCAAAGTTTGATATTCTTTGATGGTAGAATGCAAGTAACCATAGGGATAAGATTAGAGAAGCAGAATGAACTCTTGATGTACCTAGTACATTAACCCTGCTAGGGTTAAATGGGGGTTGTTACATTCTCAGATTTGCATTTTATAATGATCATAGTGACTAACCAGTAGGGTGGACCGAAGATAAGAGGCTTGGTAAGAAACCTGCATTATTTTTCTATTGTTGCTGTAATATATATATATGTATATATACATACATACACACACACATACATACATACATATATCTAAATTGATCAACATATTTGGAGGTTTAAAACAACATAAATGTATTATCTTACAGTTTTGGAGATCAGAAGATTAGTACCAGTTCCGATGAGTCAAAGTCAAGGTGTCGGCACCTTCTTGGCATCTCTTAAAGGAGACTCCATTTCCTTGCCTTTCTTAGCTTCTAGTGACTAAATTTCCAGGGCATACATTTCTTATGGATTTTTATAGTACACCCAGATATTCAAGGATTATTTTCCCATATCAAGAATTTACTAAAAGTTACATAAATATTGCCTGAATAAATGAATACAAAATTCACAATTCTGACCATTAAGTACTCAATATATAGGTTTTGTTTCTTTTAACAGGAGAGGACGTAGAGAAATAGGAATGCTTTTACGTTGTGGGTAAGAGTGTAAATTAGTTCAATCATTATGGAAGACAGTGTGGCGATTTCTCAAGGATCTAGAACCAGAAATACCATTTGACCCAGCAATCCCATTACTGGGTATATACCCAAAGGATTATAAATCATTCTACTATAAAGACACATGCACACGTATGTTTATTGCAGCATTGTTCACAATAACAAAGACTTGGAACCAACCCAAGTGCCCATCAATGATAGACTGGATAAAGAAAATCTGGCACATATACACCATGGAATACTATGCAGCCATAGAAAGGATGAGTTCATGGCCTTTGCAGGGACGTGGATCAAGCTGGAAACCATCACTCTCAGCAAACTAACACAGGAATAGAAAACCTAACACCACATGTTCTCACTCATAAGTGGGAGTGGAACAATGAAAACACATGGACACAGGGAGGGGAACATAACACATTGGGGCCTATTGGGGTTTGGGGGGCTAGGGGAGGGGTAGCATTAGGAGAAATACCTAATGTAGATGATGGGTTGATGGGTGCAGCAAACTACCATGGCATGTGTATACCTATGTAACAAACCTGCATGTTCTGCACATGTATTCCAGAACTTAAAGTAGAATAATAATAAGAATAAAACAGATGGAATCTGTATTTTCTTGCTTGTTGTTCCCTTCATTTATCCTCAAAGTGCATCACTCCCATGTCTGCTCATATCACATTCTTCCATTCTTTGTTAATTCTCCCTCTGCTTTTCTTTTATAAGGATATTTGTGATTGTATTTACAGTATACCCAGAAAGTCCAGCATAATTTCCCCTTTCAAAATTTTTAAATTAACTTGTCTGCAAAATCCATTTTGCCATGAAGTAACACACATGGGTTCCAGGGATAAGAACTTAAATATATTTTGGGAACATTATTTAGCCTGCCAAAGAGAATATGTTCAATTATACAGAACCCTTTCATATATCTCACTACAACCACACATACAAACAACCCTCCCCTCCCCAAGAAACATGCAAAAACAAACAAAAAACCCACCAGGAAAAATGCTTGCACTA
Organism: Piliocolobus tephrosceles; assembly: GCF_002776525.5. Classification (NCBI taxonomy): domain Eukaryota; kingdom Metazoa; phylum Chordata; class Mammalia; order Primates; family Cercopithecidae; genus Piliocolobus; species Piliocolobus tephrosceles. Next base: position 65,072,457 of record NC_045439.1, on the reverse strand, counting down.
AATGCATGGCAATGATGGATTTGGTGAGTAATTGGTTTTGTAAAGTATAGAAAATGTAAAGTTAGAGATGAAATCCAGATTTATGCCTGATGTAGTAAAATGCATGGTGGTGCAACTAGCCAAAATGGGGAACTGTACTCATAAATGGAACTAGAATGTCTATAAACAAGTCTATAGTACAGCTAAGAATTTAGTCAAATTCTCTGTATGTTGATACATGATCGTTTCTTTTAAAAACTTCTTCTGCAATAAATGTATATTGAATGATCAATGCCACTTTGAAAGTTATATTCCATACCAATATAATGACGGAGGAAGTATTTCTTCCTGCTCTGTCTCTATGGAATAGAATTATTATGTTCTAAAGAGAATAGGGATTAAATTCACATCAATGTGTTTCAATTATGTGAATGTTCTCATTGCTAGTACACTTTTGAAACATTAAATATGTAGGTTGTAGATTTTTAGTAACTATTATAGGTAATTTATGATGATTATTTAAAATTCAAATGTGCTGCTTCTTCAGTTTTATAAAAAGTCAAAGCCCAAAAATGAAAGTGATAGCATATCAAATAAAATCTAATCATTCTACTACAGAAAACCAATCGTCTCGAATTTGATGTGAATTATAATGAACTCAGTCAATCCCCCACAAACATTTTATTTCATATTTTAGTCTGATGCAAATATCAAAGATGTGTACCTTAAATTTATAAGCAATTGGATGCTAGAGCTTTGCGTCTTAAAAAGTGATCACTTTAAAGCAAAAGCACTAGACAAAACTACTAGTTATTTTTCCTTCTGAATATAGAAACCAAATATTGTGTGTGTGGGGGGGTGTGTGTGTGTGTGTGTGAATCACTTAATAGGAGCCATTTACAGATATGTGTTTTTGTCTTTTTATAGTATTTTAACCTACAGAGAGATTCATTTGAGTTTTCTTATATTCTTGTCTTATCATTTTTGTAGACATTTATTGTTTAGGAAAGAAAATAATCTTCATAATTTCAAATACACTGGAAAATCCAAATGAAGAATGGAGGAATAAAAAAACTCCATTTTTCTTTGCCTATCAGAATCTCCCTATTTCTTACCTGTTTGCATAATACTGAACTAAATCTGTATTGAGTTATATGATCCAATAATTTGAAATAGCTAACTTCAGCCCCATTTTATAGATTGAATTAAGACATGTAGTTTATTCCAGTTGACAATAGAGAAGGATATTTGAAACCAGTGACTACTGAAATGAAATGGCAAACATTCAACTACTTTTTTAACAGAAATATTTTAAGCTGTAATTTGGCAATCCTAATAGATTTGTCTGTCCTATTATCATATTGAGTTCACTAGTCTCATGCCTTTTGATTATTATTTTTATTTGTGATATATCAAAATACAAAAGGTATAAAATATAAATAATCCAGCTACTTACATCTGTTATTTAAGAAATTTCAAATACTTGTCACAAAAGAAAAGACAGAAAAAATCTTACCAACATAGAAATAAACACTATGCTGAAATTGTATATTTCTAGGCATGATTTCTTAGCAAATCACATAAAACATAAATATATATTTATAGAAATATATATTTATTCATATATATATTTATAGAAAACTGCTTTTCTCCCTCAATATGTTTAACTTTGCTTATTTCTCTTTGAAAATTAGGAAATTAATATTTCAACTTATTATTGGTTCTCCCTTAATTTTGTCAAGAGTGCACCTTTTACTCAATTAATAAGATATTTGGTTTATCTATGTAGATATGTAGCCAACTTTTGATCTGAAATGATTTCAAAACAGTTCTGCAAAGAGATAAGTTACATGTAACAGTGGCTATACATACCCTTTGTCTAGGCCATAGTGAATTCTCAACAGTGCAGTCGTGTAGGTATAGCTTCACTTTTGTCAGACTGTGAAATTCTCTATTTTATACTTGTCTCAATTATACCAACATTAAACTTGTCCAAGAAATCAATTATTCTCACACTCAAAAAATAAAATGTTTAATAGAAACCTTAGCATCAGATAAACTCAGATGCAGAAGCTGGCTTTGCCACAGGTGGTCTGTTTAAGCTTTGGTGCATTACCTAATTTCTTCAGTTCTTACCTTTATCATTTGTAAAAATGTCCTTCTTTATTTATTCACTACATACAAATTGAACAAATCATATGTTCCATGTCTATACCTGGGACTAAAGATACAGTAGTAAAACAGACTTATAGCCTTTCAAGATAATAGACATTAACACATAATTATACAAATAAGGATTTAAATTTAATAGAAATAAATACTATGAAAGACAACGTAATGAATAAGAATCGAGTGTGGCTGACATGGCAATTGATCTAAGTGGAGAGAGGACTGTGGGGGAGGATAGAGAATTCTTTCTAGAGGAAGTGACTTTCAAGGTGAGATTTGAAGACCAGGAAAAGAAGAGGAAAAGGAAAGAGATTCTTAGCATAAGCAAAGAATTTGCAATTGGAAGGAACTGAATAGCATACAAAAAACACTGAAAGAAGATGACTGTTTTAGAGAAATAGTAGAGTTTCAGATGAGGCTCAAGACATCAACAGGGACCACATGTATCTGTTACAGAGCTTAATCTTCATTCTAACGTCAATGAGAAGTCTTTGGTGGGTTTGAGGCAGGAGCAAGAAAAAAACTAAACTTAAAAATCTCATATGCCTCAATGAGAATGCATGTAAAGCATTTTCCCATAAATAAAAATTCCAAGGTCTTTATTAGCATGCTCATTTATGGCTGAAAAATTGATTTCTTCTTCAAGTCCACAGACGCAGTTTCTTTTGATCTGAAAGAAAAACAAAAGAAAGAAAGAAAAAGAAATATTACTCAAGGCAAGCAAGGCCAATGTTTTTGTTCCAAATTCCATAGACAAAATAAATTAAGAGGTGACTGAGATCTTAAAATGTGCTGTATGACACAAAACTAGTATGTGGTCACTCTGGGTCTAGAACGCAAGCAAAATTTAAGAGATTCTATAGTAGGGAGAGGATAAAGCAAATGAAACTCTATTCTTTTTTTTTTTTATTTTTTTATTTTTTTATTATACTTTAAGTTCTAGGGTACATGTGCATAACGTGCAGGTTACATATGTATACATGTGCCATGTTGGTGTGCTACACCCATCAACTCGTCAGCACCCATCAATTCATCATTTATATCAGGTATAACTCCCCAATGCAATCCCTCCCCCCTCCCCCTCCCCATGATAGGCCCCAGTGTGACTCTATTCTTAACAATGTTGAGCAACAATTCTTTGCAAATGCTTTAAATATATTATTTTATTTAATTTTCATAATAGTTTTGAAAGGTAAGTACAAACATGTCCATTTTCTGTATGAGAAAAAGGAGTGAAGAGATTAAATTTTATTCTCATGAGAGTATTTGAACCTGATCTTCTGGTTTCTGTTTTATTGAAACTGTCATTGCAGTCTTCTTTTCTAAGGGTGATGAAAAAAGCCTGTGGTTAAGACACAAACTACAAAAATTGCTTTCTTCATCCTGGATTTCAGGAGAAGGGGAGAGAGGTAATAAAAACTTGCTTTAAACCAGAGAATAAACTCCTATTCCTTTTCCTTAAGGTTCCTTTAGGACAATGCAAGATAGATTATAGAAAGAGAGGTAAATCTTTGTCTACTTTCTTTATTCTTACTATTCCTAACCTATTTAATCAGGGAATCTTCTTCCTTAAATCAGACTAAAAACAATCAATGAATGGATAAATAAATTTAGAATCTTGCTGAAAACGTTACCTCACTCTCCTTTTATAATTGTTTACCTTTTCATTTTTTTTCTTTTATCTTATTTTGGAATTTTGGCCTACAATTAAGGGCATAACTTAGTTACAGTGCGTGTAGTAATGTATGAAATAGTTTAAATCTGTCTCTCAGAAGTCAGACTACCCGAGTTCAAATTGCCACCTTCACCAGTTTGGGCATTGTGCCTAACGTTTTTAATCTGTAAAATAGAGGGAACCCCTAGTTCACAGGGGGATTGAAATAATTAAATACTGTGTTCTTCACATGTAATAAGCATGGTTATTACCATGTTAGAAATATCGAAATTTTTTAGACATGATTGACAAGTGAAAAGCTCTACATATTTGATGTATATTTCTTGATGAATTTGGGGATAAATAGAACCATGAAATCATCATCACCATCTTGGTCATATACATGTCTATCACCTCCCAAAGTTTCCTCCTGCTTCCTTTATTATTATTGTTTTGTTTTATTTTATGTTTTTTTCGGTAAAATCACTTAGCATAGGGTCTATCCTCTAAGTAATTTCTTTTTCTTTCTTTCTTTCTTTTTTTTTTTTTTTTCTTTGAGGCAGAGTCTCACTCTGTTGCCCAGCCGGGGGGAGTGCAGTGGCACGATCTCGACTAACTGCAAGCTCCGCCTCCTAGGTTCTAGCCATTCTCCTGCCTCAGCCTCCAGAGTAACTGGGACTATAGGCGCCTGCCCCCACACCCGACTAATTTTGTGTATTTTTTTTTTTAGTAGAGACGGGGTTTCACCATGTTAGCCAGAATGGTCTCAATCTCCTGACCTCGTGATCCGCCCGCCTTGACCTCCCAAAGTATTGGGATTTCAGGCATGAGCCACTGCACCGGGCCAGCAATTTCAAGTATACACTACAGTACTGTTAGCTACAGGTACTGTGCTATATAGTAGATATCAGAATTTATTCATCTTGCACAGGTTAAAGTTTGTATCTTTTAATAATCACTTCTCTATTCTCTCACCAATCCTTGGCAACTAGCGTTCTATAATTTCTATTAATTAAATATTTTCGATTCTACATAAAAATGAAATCATACAATAGTTGTCTTTCTGTGTCTGGTTTATTTCCCTTAACATGATGCCCTTCATCTCTACCCATGTTGTCACAAATGTTTTTGTTATTTTTATTTTTTTATTTTTAAGGCTGAATAATGTTCCATTGTATGCATATGCCACAATTTCTTTATTCATTCAACCACTGAAGGACATTTAGGTACTTTACATAACTTGATTATTGGGAATAATGCTGAATTCTACATCAGAATACAGGTATCTCTTTGAGATCCTAATTTCAACTTCCTTGAAAATAGATCCAGAGGTGTAATTGTTATTTTTAATTTTTAAAGGAAACCTGTACACTGATTTTCATAATGACAGTAACAACTTACGTTCCCACCAATAGTGCACTAGGATCCTCTTTTATCTTTAGTCTCAAAAACACTTCTTATCTTTTTGTTTTGTTTTATATAATAGCCATCCAACAAGGTATGTTTTCGTATCAAATTGTGAATTTGCATTTTCCTGATGATTAGATATGTTGAGCACCTTTATGTCTACCTGTTGATCATTTGTATATTATGTTTGGAGAAATATTTAAATAAGTCCTATCCCCATATTCTAATGAAGTTATTTTTAAGTGAAGTTTTCTTTAAGTGGTATCGCATTGCAGGCATGTTTTGAATATCAATGCCTTATCAGATACTGATTTGCAAATATTTTCTTTTTCACAGAGTGCTTTTTTGCCCTAATTGCTTTTTTTTTCTTTTGCTTTGCAAAAGTTCTTCAGTTTCATGTGGTCCCACCTGTCAGTTTTTCAGCTTTTGTTGCCTATGCTTTTAGTCATATTCAAAAAATCATTGCAGATACAAATGTCAAAAGCTTTTTCCTCTAAGTCTCCTTCTATGAGTTTTATGGTTTCAGGTCTCATATTTAAGTCTAACCATTGGAGTTGATTTTTATATGGTATAATATGATGATACAATTCCCTCTATTTATATGAATGTATAGTTTTGCCCACACCAGTTATACAATAGACCACCCTTTCCTCATTGTGTGATCAATGAGTTGACTCTATTTGCACAGGTTAATTTCTGAGCTGTCCATTCTGTTCCTTTGCTTTACATGTCTATTTTTATGCCAGTACCATACTGTTTTGATTATGAGAGTTTTGTAATATGATTTTAAATCAGGAAGGGTAATGACTCTAGCATTGTTCATTTTAACAACATTAATTCTTCCAAGCTATGAACATGGTATGTGTTTGTTTTTATTATGTCTTTTTCATTTTTGTCATCAATGTTTTGTAGTTTTAGTGTACAAGTCTTTCACTTCCTTGGTTAACTTATTCCTAATTTTTTTATGGTATAAATAAGATTTTTTTAAATTTTACTTTTAGATAGTTCATTAATAGTGTATAATAACAAAAGTGATTTTGTTTGTTGCTTTTGCATCCTGCAACTTTACTGAATTTGTTTTTTACTTCCAACAACTGTGTGTGTGTAGGGGCTTATGTTGGGTTTTCTTGATATACAATATGTACACAGAGATGAGACAATTTTATTCCTTTCTTTCTGATTTGGATGTCTTCTATTTTTCTTTCTTGACTAATTGCTCCTCTAGGGCTTTGAGTACCATCTTTAATATAAGTGATGATAATGGGCATCTTTGCCTTATATTGGATAATAGAGAAAAACCTTTCAGTTTTTCAACAATTAGTATAATGTTAGCTGTGGACTTTTCATTTATGGCCTTTATTTTGTTGAGTTAATGTCTTTTTATACCTAGTTTGCTGACAGTTTTTATTATGAAAAAGGGTTAAGTTTTGTCAAATGCCTTTTCTCTACCTATTGAGATGGTCATGTTTATCCTTTCATAAATACCATCATTTAAAAACTCATGATCATTTTATTCATAATCCTGTTAATATGATAAATCATCTTATTTGATTTTCGTATGATGAACTAACCTTGCATGAAGCCATTTAGTTCTAAAGTTTTCTTTGTTGGGAGGTTTGGATGATTGATTAAATCTCCTTATTAGTTATAGGTCATTTCTGATTTTCTACTTTTTTATGATTCAGTCTTGGTAGCTCCTATGATGCTAGGAATTTATCCATATCTTCTAAGTTATCCATAATTACTTATAGTAATCTCTTTTGATCTGTTTCCTTTCTGTGTCATCACACTTGTATCATTTCCTCTTTCATTTCTGATTTTATTTTTTGAAGTCTTCTCTCTGTTTTCTTCATCACTCCAAAGTTTGTTGGCTTTATCTTTTCAAAAAGTCAACTCTTAGTTCCATTTTTTTAGATTTGTTTTCTATTTTCTGTTTTACTTATTTCTGCTCAAATCTGTTATGTTCTTCCTTTTGCTAACTTTGGGCTTATCTTGTTCTTCTTTTCTATCTTCTTGAGGTATGAAGTTATAAACTTGTGATCTTTCCTCTTTTTTAATGGTGGTGTTGTCATAGTAAACTTGTCTCTTAGTACTGCTTTGCTTTATCTTAAGTACAGTATGTAATGTGTTTTTATTTTTGTTTATCTCAGTGTAATTTCTAATTACATTATGAATTTCTTCTTTCACATAGTGGTTGTTGTTTGTTTTCCACATATTTGTAAATTTTCCCACTCTGCTTCTGCCATTGATTTCTAGTTTTACCACTTTTTGATCAATAATAATATTTTGACTGGTTTTAATTTTTTTAATGTATTAAGACTTGTTTTATGACCTACAAATTGAGAAAGGTTTATGTGCACTTCAGAAGAATATGTTGTTGCATGGAATGTTTGTAGAAATTTTTTTAAGTTCACTTGGTTGATAATGTTGTTTAAATCCAGTTTTCTCATGGATATTATGACTGAATATTCTATCCATTAATGAAAGCGGAATGTTGAAGTCTCCTAGTATTATTATATTGCTGTCTAACTCTCCCTCAAGTTTTGCAGATGATGGCTTTATATGTTTTGGTGTTCTGATGTTTAGTCTATATATGCTTATAATTGTTTTATGTTCCTGTTGAACTGAAACTTTCGTTGTATCTTTCATCATTTTTCATCAAAGAATGACTTTCTTTGTCTTTTGTTATAATTTTTGAGTTAATTCCTAATTTGAGAAATAAAAGTATATCTCTTCCTGCTGTTTTGGTTATTATTTTCATGGAGTATCTAACTCCATTCTTTAACTTTCTCCCTATCTGTGTCCTTAAAGCTAAAGTGAATCTCTTCTAGAAAGCCTATAGTTTGATTTTATTTTCTACGCTTTGAGCTGCATTAAGTCTTTGGAGTGCTGAGTTTTATTCATTTACATTTAAAGCAATTTTTGATAGGTAGAATCTCATTATTGCAATTTTGATAATTATTTTCTGTCTTGTAGTTATTGTGGTCCTCTCTTTCCCACTTGCTATCGTCCTTCCTGATTTTTTGATTTTTTTTAATGGTCATAAAGTTTTATTATTTTTCTTTGTCTTTTTTAAACTCTAGGAATTTTTTGTAGTTACTATAATGTTAGCCTAAAACATTTTTAATAGTCTATTTTAAGCTGATAATAACCCCAATCACATATCATTAACCAATACTTTTATTATGTTATTACTTTTGAAGTGACTAAATAAAACATTAGTTTTCTGTGATGATTTAGAACTTTTCAGATTTCGTGTCTGTTTACGTACTTTAAATAGTTATAGTTTTAAAATTAAAAGTTATTTAAATCCCTACCATCATGTGTTATAGCACACTGCACTTATCTATATGTTTCTCTTTACTAGTGAATTTTATAATTTTACATGCTTTTATATTGCTATTTAGCATCATTTCAAATTGAACTCCCACAGCTTTTGTTTGTCTTCAAAAGTATGTACCTCTCTTTGACTTTTGGAGAGTTTTGTATGTTTGTTTGTTTTGTTTTGGTGTAGTATTCTTAGTTGAAAGGTGTTTATTTGCTTGCTTACTTGTTTTTAATTTCAGGACTTTGAATATCTCATCTCACTCTCTCTGACCTGTAAATTCTGCTGAGAAATCCACTAATAGTATTATGAATTTTGCTTTGTAAGTGCCAAGTTGCTTTTCTCAGCTGTTTTCAAAATTGTCTTTTACTTTGACTTCTGATAACTTGATTAAAATGTGGCTTAGTATAAATTTTAGGGAGTTCATCTTATTTGGGATCCATTGAGTTCCCTGTATTTTGATATCCAACATTTTTTCTGTGTTGGGAAGTTGTCAGACATTATTTCTTGAATAATCTTAATACCCCTTTTTATCTCCTCCTTCTCGGATGTTCATAGTGAATATGTTGGTCTACTTCATGGTGTCTGATAAGTTAAGTTTCTTCACATTTTTTAATTTTTTTCTTGTTTTCTCCTTTAACTGGATAATTTCTAATGATTTGTATTCAAGCCCACTAATCCCATTTTCTGCTTGATCTAATCTGCTGTTGAACTCCTGTATAATCTTTTTAGTCCAGCTATTATATTTTTCAGGTCAAGATTTCCATTTTGTACTTTTTGATAGATTTAAGCTCCATATTGAAATTTTAACTTTGTTAATATATTGTTCTCTTGACCTCACCTGATTGAGAATCTTTATGATGTGTTAAAAAAAATCAGCTGAATTAAATTTAAATAAGTTTAATTGAGCAATGCACTATTTGCAAATCGGGCAGCCCCCAGAATCACAGCAAATTCAGAGATTCCAGCACAGCCATGTGGTAGAAGATTTATGGACAGTAAAAGGAAAGTGACATACAGGAAACACAAGTGAGGTATAGAAACAACTGGATTCTTTTCAGCTCAGCATTTGCCTTATTTGAGCATGTTTTGAAGCGTTGGCTACATTTGATTGGCCAAAACCCAATGACTGGCACAGTTATGGACTAGGGTTGGTTTACACCTCTACTTGTTACAGTTTATAATGTACAGTAAAACCTTTAGGCTGAACTTAATTACATAAGAAGCCAGCTTTAGGCTAAACTAGATTTACCAATTCCCCACGTTTGCCCATTTTCTCAATTTTGAGAGATTTACCAAAATGTAAAACATTGATGTCATTACTGTAATCTTAAATGTACTTACTTTATCTTGAAACCCACTGGGAAACAGTAGAACAGTGGGTTTTGCACGGAGGGAACAAAGACTAACTAGAGGGTATCTCTATGCTGAAATGTCCTGATTACAGAAAAAAAGAAAACCTAGTCTCTTCTAGGATCTATGTATTTCCTTAAAGTCTTAGTTTGATTATGTCACATTTAGCATGAGCAACTTCATTTTAGTATGGTTTGGTCTGTTGGAGCTTAGTGTGTGAGCTCAGTCCAAACAATGGCTTCTCATAATTTTGTTCTAAAAATTCCCCCTTTTTGGTCATGTTCTCACTTAGATGAGAGCATGACCAAAATTTAGGGCCTTAGCACCACTCTCAGTTACCATCATTTTGGGTTTCCAGTCTCAGTACCTCATTAATAGCTTATGGTGTCCTCATGTTACACATTTCTTTCAGCTCTTGTCATTCTAGTTGAAGAAAGACCATTCAACATTCTACAGATGTCTGCATTCAAACATTTAAAAGTTTTGAGAGAATCAGCACACCAGGGAGACTATTATTATGACTATTAGAAGGACAATACCAAGAGGTTAGAGTATGCTATTTTACCAAGGTCTCCATAAATCAAACCGTCTCAAATAAATACATCAAAAAACAAACTAGATAAAGAGTTGACTTGCTTAACGAAGTGGTCTTTTTGTTAATCCCCTACAACTGTATCTCTATAATATCCGATGTTTTCTCTGTAGGACATAAGTGCCAGCAGCTACACAGATACTTTTGTTTAGCCAGTAAGTAATCTAGAGCAATTCTACTATTTAGCAAGATATTTGCAAGAGAATTTAAAGTCTGTTGTTTAAGTATAGCTTTTACAGTAAAATCTGCTATAGAGCCTATCATGAGGGATACATTTCCAATCATTGCTTCTTTTACTCTGAACTATGGAAAAAGGACCTAGCAAATGATGCCCTTCTATAAAAGTAAAGGCCTTCTAGCAATGTGTTCTTTAATCCATGATATGGGTTAAGAGGTGTGAACCAGTGTTGTGTTTCTGACTGATTATGAGGCAACATATGAACCATTAATATTCTTACCTACATTAGGCTTTCATCTTTATCTATTAAAGTTTAAAGTTCTCCATGTTTAAGGCTGGCTGCAAAATTCTTTATGAAAAAAAGTATACCCCTTTAGTGCACACAATAGACCACTTTTTCATTTCTATTGTTCAGAGAGGCATACATGAGGGAAAAATACTGAAAGATAAGAGTCTTATGATAGTAGAGAAGTCTTGATCTGTGATCTTGAGAAAAGCTTTTTACATCAAGAATGCCATTTTCTTCTGGGGAGAAATTTTCCTGCTTAGCTTTACCTTAAGGGTTTCAGTTGGTGTACAGTTCTAAGAGTGTGAAGGGAGTCTTTTCATTTGTGAGGTTATGAACCTAAGATTCAAGATCACAAAGTTTTGTTGCAGTGTGGATAGCAAGGTCCATCTTTCTCTGATGTTCTCAGAAGATCCAATCTTTAGGTTCTAGATTCTTTCTAGATGTTCTTAGAAGATCCAATCTTTGGGTTCTAGATTGTGAAGGGGTTGATTATCCTTAGTAAATCATAAAAAGTTTTCTTTACCTGGTGAACATACACTGTGGCATAATAATTTAGTGTTATAACATCAGCCTTCTTGCATAGGAAAGCTTTTATATGACTGAAAAAATAATGTAGTGAAAATGAAAATTGAATGAAATCCCTCTACAAATATTTAAATAGCCCATTAGGTAGACAAATGTACTTGAAGTTTTTATTGTTTTCCCAGAATTGCAGGTTTGTCATTTGTCAAAATACACATTTTGGCAATGTTTAGTGACAACTGAACATTGGTCATAAACTATTTTAGCAATACATGTTGCCACACCAATATATTTAATTTACATCATTTTATCTGTTCCAAGATGAGTTGTGCAATGTGGAACTTTTAACAAAAGCTTTAAGGACTCAGGAAGGACAAGGTGGCTGTCCTGGTTCTCCATGAGTCCATGCTTAACATTGGACTTATGCCCTATTGAATACCAGTTGTTTTTCCAATTTAGGAGAATAGCACTGTAAATTGATGGGTTATCATAGGTAATTTGACTTAGGCCGTGGAGTTCATTCAGATTGTGTATCTAAACAATTTCAGTATTGGCTGATTTGGCATGGAAATCTCACAAAGTATTTTCTTGGTATTCAGTTAATTTTTGTTCTACTTGAGTTAGCAGTTTTATAACCCAGTCCGTCTTTTTAATTAAAGTTCCAGGAATTCTTACCTAGCCCTAATAATATGATTCTCAAGTTACCAGAAACCTGTATTCAAGAGTGCTTTTCAGGGTCATTTCCATACTTTCATGAAGCTACTGAATTAAACCATATTCTAGGATTTTTCCACCTGTGTGAAGTTTTTAGAAAGTGAATTAGCTTTATAACTGTGGAAATGATTTTAAATAGCCATAGTTAAGAACACAATTGACAAGAAAATTTAATTTTTTCTCTGGTTTACAGTAACTTAATAACCTTCATAATGATTGAGAGCATATACTTCAACATCTTAGAATTTTAGAAATCCCATACAATTTTGGATCATATTGATGATATACACTAAAATATAACCTAAAGAATGTTAAATATAATTTCTTTTTCTTTCTTTTTTGGAGACAGAGTCTTGCTCTGTCACCCAGGCTGGAGTGCAGTGGTGCGATCTCGGCTCACTGCAAGCTCCACCTCCCATGTTCACGCCATTCTCCTGCCTCAGCCTCCAGAGTAGCTGGGACTACAGGCACCCGCCACCACGCCCGGCTAATATTTTTTTGTATTTTTCGTAGAGAAGGGGTTTCACCGTGTTAGCTAGGATGGTCTCGATCTCCTGACCTCGTGATCCGAACGCCTTGGCCTCCCAAAGTGCTGGGATTACAGGCATGAGCCACCATGCCCAGCCTATTTCTTTTTTATTTTGACAATGCTTCCCATGTAACTTCATATGTCAGATGATGCTCTTTACCTCTCTTTTGGATGCTTCCTGGGCCCCCTGTAGCATCTCAAAGGTAAAGATCAGAAAATATAATTTTGAAGCTGAAATTTAATTTGGGGAAGTTTATCAAATACGTTAAAGGTTTATAACACTTGATATTATGAAGTAGAATTCCAGGTTCTATTTGCATAAGTCATTCATTTAGCCAAAATGCCAACTCAAAAATTGTAAAAATGCAAAAACCTTTACTTGTTGATAGAGGAAGGACTTAGCTTTGTAAACAATTTGTCTCTTGTCTTTCCCCCATTTTTCCCTGCATTTTATTCAAAAGGCAAACAAAAATCTTTCATTATCTTTTAATATTACATGAAAATCTTGTTCAAGACAGAAAGCCAAATTTCAACCTTGCATTAGCTACTATTAATGTAAACTGCAAGTTTTAATAAAACCTCATAGAAAAATTGATTCAATCTTAATCAGTTTCACCCTAAGGTGAGATTCTCATAAACCTTTTATACCCTTTACAGATTTTATTAAAGAGCAAATCAGTTCTTTAACAAAACCTTATTGTGCTTTCTTTCCAATGTTCAATTTATGGAAAAACAGAAAAATACCCTTTTAAATTTAGACATTATGTTCACACAAAGAATTTCTTCTACAAGATTAAATTTTTACAAACATTTCACAACTTGTTTAAACCTTTAGCTTTATCTTATCTAGTTTAAAACAATTCTTAAAAAACAATTTTTATGCCCATGACTTCCTTTCTAATTTTTTTTTTTTTTTTTTTTTTTGGTTTTCATACATTTTTGGAGAACAGGTGGTATTTGATTACATGAGTAAGTCCTCTAGTGGTGATTTATCAAATTTTGGTGCACTCCTCACCCAAACAATCTATACTGGAATCAATTGTTAGTCTTTTATTCCTCACCTGCATCCCACCTTCCCCCCCACCCCACCCAGTCCCCAAGGTCAATTGTATCATTCTTCTGCCTTTGTATCCTCATAGCTTAGCTCCTACTTATGAGTGAGAGCATACAATGTTTGGATTTCCATTCCTAAACGACTTCACTTAAATAATAGTCTCTAGTTCCATCCAAGTTGCTGCAAATGCCATTAATTAGTTCCTTTTTATGGCTGAGTAGTATTCTGTCTTAGATATGCACCACAATTTCTTTATCCACTCATGAATTGATGGATATGTAGGCTGGTTCCATATCTTTGCAAATGAAAACTGTGCTGCTATAAACATGCATGTACAAGTATCTTTTTCATAGAATGACTTCTTTTTCTCTGGGTAGATACGCAGTAGTGGGATTTCTAAAACTGGTAGTTCTACTTTTAGTTCATTCTTTCTTTCTCTTCCTCTCTTTTCTTTCTCTTTCTTTCTTTTCTTTCTTTCTCACCCTGTTGCCCGGGCTGGAGTGCAGTGGCGCAATATCAGCTCACTGCAATCTCTGCCTCCCAGGTTAAAACAATTATCCTGCCTCAGCTTCCTGAGTAGCTGAAATTACAAGTGCCCACCACCATGCCCAGGTAATTTTTGTATTTTTAAGTAGAGATGGGTTTTCATCTTGTTGGCAAGTCTGGTCTTGAACTCCTGACCTCATGATCTGCCTACCTCGGCCTCCCAAAGTGCTGGAATTACGGGCATGAGCCACCACACCCATCCTGGTTTTCATAATGATTGTACTAGCTTACATTCACACTAGCGGTGTAGAAGTGTTCCCTTTTCAGTGCATATATGCCAATATCTATTATCTTTTGATTTTTTGATTATGGGCATTCTTGCAGGAGTAAGGTGGTATTGCATCATGCTTTTGATTTACATTTCCTTCATCATTAGTGATGTTGAACATTTCTTTCACATGTTTTTTGGTCATTTGTATATCTTCTGATATGGTTTTGCTATGTCCCCACCCAAATCTCATCTTGAATTGTAACTCCCACAATTCCCATGTGTTGTGGTAGGAACGCAGTAGGAGGTAATTGAATTATGGGACTGGGTTTTTCCTGTGCTGTTTTCATTATGGTGAATATGCCTCACAAGATCTGATAGATTTTTTAAATTTTAGTTTTAATTTTTATTTTTTGAGAAGGAGTCTTGCTCTGTCACCCAGACTGGAGTGCAGTGGTGCAATCTCGGCTCACTGCAAGTTCTGCCTCCTGGGTTCACACCATTCTCCTCCCTCAGCCTCCTGAATAACTGAGGCTACAGGTGCCTGCCACCATGCCTGGCTAATTTTTTTTTTTTTTTGTATTTTTAGTGGAGAAGGGGTTTCACCATGTTAGCAAGGATGTTCTTGATCTCCTGACCTCGTCATCCATCTGCCTCTTCCTCCCTAAGTGCTTGGATTAGAGATGTCAGCCACTGCACCCAGCCAATCTGATGGTTTTAAACTGCGTGTTCCCCTGGCTAACTTGGTGAAATCCTGTCTCTAATAAAAACACAAAAACTAGCCGGGCGTGGTGGCGGGCACCTGTAGCTCCAAGTACTCGGGAGGCTGAGGCAGGAGAATGGCACAAACCTGGGAGGCAGAGCTTCCAGTGAGCCGAGATGGCACCACTGCATTTCAGCCTGGGTGACAGAGCAAGACTCTGTCTCAAATAATAATAATAATAATAATAATAATAATAATAATAATAATAATAAAATATAAAAAACTGAGAGTTCCCTGCACAAGCTCTCTCTTTGCCTGCCATTATCCATGTAAGATGTGACTTACTCTTCCTTGCCTTTCACTTTCCACCATGATTGTGAGGCCTCCCCAGGACATCAAATTATAAATTTGATAAACTTTTTATTTTGGAAAGTGTGGAGTCTTCAGTATGTCTTTATCAGCAGGGCAAAAACAGACTTACATAATAAATTGATACTGGGAGTGGGGTGTTGCTGAAAAGACACCTGAAAATGTGGAAGTGACTTTGGAACTAGGTAACAGTCAGAGGTTGGAACAGTCTAGAGGGCTCAGAAGAAGACAGGAAAATGTGGGAAAATTTGAAACTTCCTGGAGACTTTGACTTTGACTTTGATTCTCTTCTTAGAGAATGGCTTTGACAAAAGTGTGGATAGTGATATGAACAATAAGGTCCAGACTGAGGGGGTCTCAGACGGAGATGAGGAACTTGTTGGGAACTGGAACAAAGTGACTCTTGTTATGTTTTATCAAAGAGACTGGTGGCATTTTGACCCTGCCCTAGAGATTTGTGTAACTTTGAACTTGAGGGAGATGATTTAGGGTAACTGGTGGAAGAAATTTCTAAGCAGCAAAGCATTCAAGAGGTGACTTGGGTACTATTAAAGGCATTCAGTTTCGTAAGAGAAGTGGAGCACAAGAGTTTAAAAAGTGTTCAGCCTGACAATACAATAGAAAAGAAAATCCCGTTTTCTGAGGGGAAATTCAAGCTGGCTGCAGAAACTTGCATAAGTAATGAAGAGCCAAATGTTAATCCTCAAGACAATGTAGAAAATGTCTCCAGGGCATGTCAGAGATCTTCATGGCAGTTCTTTCCATCACAGGCCTGAAGGCCTAGAAAGAAAACATATTTTCGTGGGTCAGGTCAAGGGTCCCTAAGCTGTGTGCAGACTAGGGACTTGGTGCCCTGTGCCCCAGCTGTCAGCGGTGGCTAAAAAGAGCCAAGGTACAGCTTGGGCATGTCTTCAGATTGTAGAAACCCCAAGCCTTGGCAGCTTCCACATGGTGTTGAGATTACAAGTGCACAGAAGTTAAGAAATGGGGTTTGGAAACCTCCACCTCGATTTCAGAAGATGTATGGAAATGCCTGGATGCCCAGGCAGAAGTTTACTGCAGAGCTGGGGCCTTCATGGAGAACCTCTGCTAGAGCAATGCAGAAGGGAAATGTGGGGTTGGAGCTCCCACACAGAGTCCCTACTGGAGTACCACCCGTGGAGTTGTGAGAAGGGGTCCACCATCCTCCAGTCCCCAGAATGGTAGATCCACCTACAGCTTGCACTATGTGCCTGAAAAAGCCACAGACTCTCCACACTAACCTGTGAAAGCATCCAGGAGGGGGACTGTACCCTGCAGAGCCATAGGGGCAAAGCTGCCCAAGACAATGGCAACCCACCACTTGCATCAGCCTGACCCCTATGTGAAACTTGGAGTCAAAGGAGATCATTTTGAAGCTTTAAGATTTGAATGCCCTGCTGGATTTTGGAGTTGCATGGTTTGTGTAGCCCCTTTATTTTGGCCAATTTCTTCCATTTGGAATGGCTATATTGACCCAATGCCTGTGTCCCCATTGTATCTAGGAAGTAACTAACTTGCTTTTGATTTTACAGGCTCATAGGTGGAAAGTACTTGCCTTGTCTCTGATAAGACATTGGACTGTGGACTTCAGAGTTACTGCTGAAATGAGTAAGACTTTGGGGGACTGTTGGGAAGGCATGATTGGTTTTGAAATGTGAGGACATGAGATTTGGGAGGGGCCAAGGGCAGAATGTTATGGTTTGGCTGTGTTCCACCCAAATCTCATTCTGAATTATAACTCCCACATGTTGTGGGAGGATCCCAGTGGGAGGTGATTGAATTATGGAGGTGGGTCTTTCCTGTGTTGTTCTCATGATAGTGAATATGTCTCACAAGATCTAATGGTTTTAAAAGTGGGAGTTCCCTTCACAATTTCTCCCTTTGCCTGCTGCCATCCATGTAAGCTATGACTTGCTCCTCCTTGCCTTTCATCTTCTCTCATGATTGTGAGGCCTCCTCAGCCACATGGAACTGTAAGTCCAATAAATCTTTTTCTTTTGTAAATTGCCCAGTCTCAAGTATGTCTTTATCAGCAGTGTAAAAACAAACTAATACATCTTCTTTTGAGAATTATCTATTCATGTCTTTAGCCCACTTTTGGATGGGATTGTTTATTTTTTTTCTTGCTGATTTATTTGAGGTCCTTGTAGATTCTGCATATTAGTCCTTTGTTGAATGTATAGATTGTGAAGACTTTCTCCCACTCTAGCAGTTGTCTGTTTACTCTGCTGACCATTCCGTTCACTTTTCAGAAGCTCATTAGTTTAATTAAGTCCCACCTATTTATCTTTTGGTTTTATTTGTTTTTTATTTCTTGGTCATGAAGTCTTTGCCTAAGTCAATATCTAGAAGCCAATGTTCATCCAATGTTATCTTCTAGAATTTTTATAATGTCAATCTTATATTTAAATCCTTAATCCATCTTGAATTCATTTTTGTATAAGGTGAGAGATGAAGATCTAGTTTCATTCTCCTACATGTGGCTTGCCAATTATCCCAGCACTATTTGTTGAATACAGTGTCCTTTCCCCACTTTATGTTTTTGCTTGCTTTGTCAAAGATCATTTGGCTATAAGTATTTGGGTTTATTTCTGGGTTTTCTGTTCTCTTCCATTTGTCTATGTGCCAGGGATGCAGGGATGGTTTAACATACACAAGTTAATAAATGTCATACGCCACATAAACAGAATTAAAAACAAAAATCACGTGATCATCTCAATAGACACAAAAAATGCATTTGACAAAATGCAACATCCCCTTATGATTAAAACTCTCAGCAAAATTGGCACAAAAGGGACCTACCTCCATCTAATAAATACATCTATGACAAACCCCCAGCCAATGTAGTTCCGAACAGGGAAAAGTTAAAAGCACTCCCTCTGAAAACTGAAACAAGGTAGGAATGCCCACTCTCATCACTTCTATTCAATATAGTAGCTGAAGTCCTAGCCAGAGCAATCAGACAAGAGAAAAAAATAAAGGGCATCCAAATCCATAAAAAGGAAGTCAAATGGTTGCTGTTTGCTGATGATATTATTGTATACATAGAAAACCCTAAAGACTCATCCAAAAAAGCTCCTATAACTAATAAATGAATTCAGAAAAGTTTCAGGATACAAAATGTACAAAAATCAGTAGCTCTGTTATACACCACAGTGACCAAGCTGAGAATAAAATAAAAAACCTTCACCCCTTTTACAATAGCTGCAAACAACAATTACAACAACAAAAACCTTAGGAATATACCTAACCAAAAAGGTGAAAGACCTCTACAAGGAAGACTACAAAACACTGCCGAAAGAAATCATAGATGACACAAACAAATGGAAACACATCTCATACTCATGGATGGTAGAATCAATATTGTGAAAATGACCATACTGCCAAAAACATCCTACAAATTCAATGCAATTTCCATCAAAACACCACCATCATTTTCTACAGAACTAGAAACAACAATTCTAAAATTTATATGGAACCAAAAAAGAGCCCGCATAGCCAAGGCAAAACTAAGCAAAAAGAACAAATCTTGAAGCATTACATTGCCAGACTTCAAACTGTACTATAAGGCCATAGTCAACAAAACAGCATGGTACTGGTGTAAACATAGGCCCATGCCTTCTTATCATCTTTTACTAAAAATACGTTTTACTTTTCTTATAAACCTTTGAAGTAAAACTGTTTCTTTTATTTATTTATTTTTCAATAGTCTGAATTACAAGTGAGAATGGTAACTCTTAGCAATTTTTAATTTTGGTAACTCATTTTAATTATGTACTAAGTGTGAACCCCAGGGTACCAGACAGAAGTAGAGAGATAAGGTCTCTTTTCAGCATAGCTATGGGCACAGCTAAATCTACATGTCCTCAGGACTTACATATCTATAAAGTAGTCAAGTTGAAAAATTTTCAAAAGCCAACATGGCCTTAAAGCATTTAGCAAACCTAATATCTGACCTAACTATGACCAAATGTTTTTATTTTTCCCAATAATCTTTAAAACTTTTTATTTCCTAAAGATTACTAAAGTCATGTGAACTAGAAAGCAATAGTTTTTATATTTCTTTCAAAATATTCTAAGTGTTTATTTTTCCCCAAGACAATGAATTAGAGCTCTTTTATATAATCATCACACACACAACACATGTATAACTGCATAGACAGACAGAAGAAGACCCAGTAGTTGTAGAATTTTTTATTTGCCAGTTTTTAAGTTTCGTAATTGGATTACTGACTTTAGGGTGGAGTCCCTGGAGTAACAGGGATAGAAAAACGTGCAGTTTATAGGGCTTAATAAACAGGCACACCTGAAAGGCAATAACAGATCTCCAAAACTAAGGGTTCATTTTTATGTCAGATCTTAGATCCCAAAAAAAGAGGTGAATGCTATGGGAGAAGACAGTACAATGATTTTGCCATGCCTTTTATTGCATGGCAACCCCAAACCAATAGCCCATTGTGCTCCTATCCCCCATGTTAGTCTTATTTCCTAGTGGGGGAGGTGAGGATGTCGCCATACTTTCCAGATAGCTAAGAGCATGCTTCTCTGATCCAACCGTGCAAAGAGCTGAGTACTGCCCCATAACTGCCATTTTCCATCCCTGAAGGTATATGTAGTTTTAGATTTTGAAATGGATCTATCCACCTCTTATTCCTGAAGTTTCAATAGGAAAACAAGAATTTTTTTCTCAAAATGGGGTCTTTAGTGCCTCCTCTGTTTTTCTCAAGGAGTTTCTGGCTATTAGAGCTTGACTATCTGCTTTTAATTCAGCTGACTTTTAACCATAGCACTCTCTAAAACACCCTTTTTAAATCTGTTATTACCTGACTTTAGCAACATCAAGTGGCTAATATTTCTGGCTTTTAAACTTTACTAAAATAACCTCACAAGTGAAATCAACAAACCTGAACTAAGATTATGACTTAATCATGAGTGTATAAGGCATTTTCAAAGAGATGATAAGCAGTTTTTGCAAAATCTAGAATCTTAAAAGTAAGTCAGAGAAAGGTAGATTTAAGAAGGGAAGCTAGAAGTTGTTCATGGAGGGGGAGAAGAATCAGCAAATGGTAAAGGTTACACAGATCTCAACCAGAAAGTACTCATTCCCTAAGCCAGGATTGAACCTGGGCCATCACTGTAAAATGATGGAGACCAAATGAAAGTACTGCCATATGTTTAACATGTCAAGCTTCCAAAGACATAAAACAAGATGAAGACCTCATACAGTTTATTTTATTTATTTTTCTTCACATACCTTCAGCAAAGTTTGTAACTGACCAATCTGTTGGGCTAGCTTAAATAGCAGGGCTTATGGGGTCCTAAACTTATGTTCTATTCTAAAGTACTCCTCTTTATTATAGAACCATACAAAAAAAAATCACACCATCAGATTGGCTACAGCTCAAGATTAGCCTCTTAAGCCCTTTTTTTTCCCATTAATCAAAACTTTACAGGGAATATAAATAGTAATTTTTACCACTTATTCAACTGGTTTGCACAGAGAGAGAGGCCAGAAGTCTGACTGGTAAGAAATTCTTAACCTTTTGCTAGCATGCCAGCTTTCTGGGTTCCCCTTCCCTGAGCAACACTGCTTGCCACACCATAGCTCCAGGGGCCAAGCTGCATAACAAAGGAAAATCAGAGAACCATAGGCAAAATCCTCTCAATTTTGCAAGTTGCCACCCAACCAGCTGCATGAAAAACCTGAATTATAATATTATCCATTCTGGCCAGAGCAAAGTGTATGTGCTTTAAATGAAAATATTGAAATCTTTTTAGCAGCTTCTGCATATCAATAGACATTTCTAGATGAGACTAATTTGGGAGCCCTCATTGTTTTAAATGAACTTCAGTGTGTTGTTCATTTGGAATGTTTCACTGTAAGTTATCTTTAGTATGGTCTTGCCATTTCTGTAACATCTGTTGCTTCCCAGGCCTAACACTTATGCATGTGTAAGCCAGAAAGAAATAAGTTCTTCAGTAATTAAGAATTCCATTTTGATCTAAAGCCAATGTTTTGCTCTCAGGTTCCCTTGATTAACTTAGTCAATGATTTTTTTTTTTTTTTTTTTTTCCCTGCCTAAGCATGCAGAAAAAAAATGAAACAAAGAGGTAGAATGCAAAGATCCTTGTGAATTTTTAATAACCACATTTTACAATCCCTGCAATATTACCACTTACTACCAGTTTATTTCTAACCCAGTCAGATGTAAAAGGCCTCTAACTGGATCTAAGCCAGTGAATTACCAGATCAAATTCAATCCTGGACGCAGTCAAACTTCTGTCACAACTTCAAAACCCAGTTTGCTTCAGAAATATGCTCAAAGAAACTTGGAGAGTGTAAAACACAAATTTACGGATCTCCTAAATCTGACAGAGAACTTACCCACAATCTCCATCTGCTCTTTAGAGATCAGTGGACACAAGTGACAAGTGTGTCATTGCTGGTACCTTGCTTGTTTACTCAGCACTCCTGGGGGGTAGTTAAAGCTCTACCCTGGATCCCACTTATGACACCATCTGTTAAAAGAAAAACTTCAACTGAATTAAATTTAAAGGACTTTAATTGAGCAATAAACAATTTGTAAATCTGGCTGCTCGCAGAATCACAACAGATTCAGAAAGACTCCAGCATAGTCATATGGTGGAAGAAGATTTATGGACAGCAAAAGGAACGTGACATACAGAAAATGCAAGTGAGGTACAGCAACAACTGGATTGGTTACAGCTTGGCATTTGCCATATTTGAACATAATTCAAAGAGTTGGCAGCATTTGATTGACCAAAACTCAGGGAGTGGCATAGGTGTGAGCTATAGTTGGCTTACACATCCACTTGTTATAGTTCATAATGTCCAGAAAAGTATTTAAGCTGAACTTAAATATGTAAGGAGACAGGTTTAGGCTAAAGTAGATTTAACAGACAATTAATTTGAATTCACTGTCAGGTGAATCATATATCTATTTAATTTGATTCTATTTCTTGAGATTTATTTTGTTCCTTTGTTTTGGAAATGTGTCTCTCTTTCTTCATTTTTCTTCACTCTTTGTGTAGGTAACTGCACATATGAAACAAACAGCCACCTCTCCCTGTCTTTACATACTGGCCTCGTACAGAATATCATCATCAATTAACCCATTGAGAGATTCCCCAAACTGCTCAAACTTTCCTGCTAATCTAAAATACTGTGTTTGTCCTTAGTGACTAGCGGAAGTCTAGAGTATACTGGCTCTCATTATTGATATGAGACAGGCAAGATAAAAGCCTGTCCCTTAGACAGAGACAGGATAGTTGAAATGTTGGATATGTGGTCCAACTAATTCCCTCCCTAGAGAGAAACTGAGAACTGAGTTTTATTTCTTCTATCTCTGTGTTGCGTCAAAGGAGGAGCTATGACAACTACATGCATCTATTTCAAACTCCCATCTTTATTCTCAGTGATCCCCAGACATGTAGGGTATGCTGGGTCTCATCAGTGCTACAAGATCAGGGACATAGAAACCAGTCCTTTGGCAAGACTCCAGAAAAGTTTGAACACTGAATGTGTAATTAAAGTCTTTTCCAATACAGACTGAAGCTAGGATCTATGAGATTTCTCTCGACTGTATGATGCTGTTTCAAGGGTATGAATTATGGAAAGGAGGTATTGTGAATTTTTCTACCAGCTTTGAAACAACTTGTTTCATACCCTAGCTAGTTTCTGGATTTTTCATGAAATGTATTCATACTTTCATTTTTGTTGAATCAGTGTGTCCATGAGAGGGAAAACAGTCCAATCCTTCCTATTCTGACATCTTACTGATATCGCTCCTGGCAAACTACAACTTTTGAGCAGACACGTAACAACTGTCAACAGTCGTAATATCTTGTGTAAATTTGGAGTCAGTTTTTGAATGCATGTAATTTCCCACAAATAACACTTTGATGAAAACAAAATCACATTCTTATATTTTTGATTAGAGATGAGCAAGGAAAGATGTTAGAAGAACCATAATATGAAAAATGCAGAGTACCAAAACATTATGTATAGGTTGGAAGGATGAAATGCACATATATTAAGCTGCTTGATTTTGGAAGTTCAGAGATCTTTCTCTGAATTCTGTAGGCTTTCATCAGCTAAACAGAATTATCTAAATGTGTACTGAGTATTAATAAGATTATTATTCGTCGAAGGGGATAACAAGTATTAAAATATTTTGTATACTTTTGTTCAGTTAGGAGTTCTATATTGTAAGCTCCATAAAGACACAGATTTTCTTTGCATCCAGTGTTCTCAAAGCTGCAACTAACCTTACACATGATGGTGTTTAATAGTTGTTTTAATAAATGAATGAATAAACGCAATTACTATAAAATTAATTGAATGTCCTCTGTGTGCATATAATTGAAGTAACCGAGAGAGAAACATGATGACATTTCAGCCATTGCATATGAGTTCCACTTTCACTTTCAATTTTAGCTAAATATATATTAGCCTCAAAACACATTTTTTAATGATGGTTTTGAGTAAAGCATAATGTTAGATATCATTTGATATGTCAAGCTAAGGTTTTAAAGATGTATTCTTAGGTCTTTTGAATAAAAATGTAAAAAGAATTCAAACATGCTGAATAGCAAAATGAAATTATTTTACCATTTTTTGCTAAAAACAAATTCTGCATATATCCTATTCAAGAAAAACCAAATTAGATTTGAAACTGAAGTTAAATGGGAAAAACAGTTTCTCATTAAATTAAATGTAAATTGAACACTATAATAATATAATACTTTGTGATGTTGATACAGAAGTTTGTGTAATAATATCCTATTATGCACATAATGCTTAAGAATGCAACACACAAAAGTCCTGCCTTTTAAGCAACAGCATGTAGAACCACAACCAATAAAGATAACCATCAGTATTCTTAATAAGATAAATAATCTATATTGTTCTGAAGGAAAAATTTAAATTATTAAATGATGTACCTTTTGTCTTGCCACATATTTGAGAAAAGGAATACAAAAAAATTCCACTGCTATACAACAATCTCTTTGTATATTTTCATTTTCTTTAAAAAATGAAGATAATAACTTGCAAACATTCCTAAACTATTGATGTCATAAAGGAAATCTGAATGTAAACTTTATTATACTCACTTTTTGGCATGGTAGTATATTCTGATTTAAAAAGATACATTAGTACAGATACTTTTTAAAATTAATGGGAACACTTACCATCTAGTAAGACTGGAACTCATTTTTTTTTTCTTTTTTTTTTTTTGAGACAGAGTCCTGTTGCCCAGGCTGGTGTGCAATGGTGCAATCTTGCCTCACTGCAACCTCTGCCTCCCCGGTTCAAACGATTATCTTGCCTCAGCCTCCTGAGTAGCTGGGATTGCAGGCACCCACCACCACGTCCAGCTAATTTTTGAATTTTAAGTAGAGATGGGGTTTCACCATGTTGGCCAGGGTGGTCTCAAACTCCTGACTTCGTGATCCACCTGCCTTGGCCTCCCAAAGTGCTGGGATACCAGGCATGAGCCCCCGCCCCTGGCCTCAAGTTCACTTTTTATTGTATACTTAGGTTATATGAAAGTGACAAGCCAACTCATGGAAACAGGAGCTGAAGAAAGGTAAACAAACTTTATAAATACTCTTAAACATTTGAATGTGATGTAACCAAATTTCTTAAAGCACCAACTTTAATAGAAGCAATATGTTCACAAACCATTAAATTAGATATGAGAATAAATTATTACTTTGTATGTTTCTAGTAAAAGGTGCAATTTTTCTTTTTTTATTATACTTTAAGTTCTAGGGTACATGTGTACAACATGCAGATTTGTTACACGGGTATAAATGTATTATGTTGGTTGGTTGCACCCATTAACTCGTCAATTACATTAGGTATTTCTCCCAATGCTATCCCTCCCCCAGCCACCCACCCCCCAACAGGCCCAGGTGTGTGATGTTCCCCTCCCTGTGTCCATGTGTTCCCATTGTACAGCTCCCACTTATGAGTGAAATCATGCGGTGTTTGGATTTCTGTCCTTGTGACATTTTCCTGAGAATGATGGTTTCCAGCTTCATCCATGTCCCTGCAAAAGACATGAACTCATCCTTTTTTTATGGCTGCATAGTAGTCCATGGTATATATGTGCCAGATTTTCTTTATCCAGTCTATTATTGATGGACATTTGGCTTTGTTCCAAGTCTTTGATATTGTGAATAGTGCCGCAGTAAACATACGTGTGCATATGTCTTTATGATTTATACTCCTTTGAGTATATACCCAGTAATGGGATTGCTGGGTCAAATGGTATTTCTAGTTTTGGATCCTTGAGGAATTGCCACACTGTCTTCCACAGTGGCTGAACTGATTAACAGTCCCACCAACAGTGTAAAAGCATTTCTATTTCTCCACATCCTCTCCAGCATCTGTTGTTTCCTTTTTAATGATCGCCATTTTAACTGGCAAGAGATGGTATCCTATTGTGGTTTTGATTTGCATTCCTCTGTTGATGAGTGATGATGAGCATTTTTTCATATGTCTGTTGGCTGCATAAATGTCTTCTTTTGAGAAGTGTCTGTTCATATCCTTTGCCCAATTTTTGATAGGGTTGTTAGTTCTTTCTTGTAAATTTGTTTAAGTTCTTTGTAGATTCTGGATATTAACCCTTTGTCAGATAGATAAACTGCAAAATTTTCTCCCATTCTGTAGGTTGCCTGTTCACTCTGATGATAGTTTATTGTGCTGTGCAGAAGCTCTTTAATTTAATTAGATCCCATTGGTCTATTTTGGCTTTCGTTGCTATTGCTTTTGGTGTTTTAGTCATTAAGTCCTTGCCCTTGCCTAGGTCCTGAATAGTATTGCCTAGGTTTTCTTTAAGGGATTTTTATGGTTTTATGTCTTACATTTAAGTCTTTAATTTATCTTGAGTTAATTTTTGTATAAGGTGTGAGGAACGGATCCAGTTTCAGCTTTCTTCATATGACTAGCCAGTTTTCCCAGCACCATTTATTAAATAGGGAATCCTTCCCCCATTGGTTCTTTTTCTCAGGTTTGTCAAAGATCAGATGGTTGTACATGTGTGGTGTTATTTCTGAGGCCTCTGTTCTGTTCCATTGGTCTATATATCTGTTTTGGTACCACTACCATGCTGTTTTGGTTACTGTAGCCTTGTAGCATATTTTGAAGTCAGGTAGTGCGATGTCTCCAGCTTTGTTCTTTTTCCTTAGGATTGTCTTGGCTATGGGGATCTTTTTGGTTCCACATGAAATTTAAAGTAGTTTTTCCCAATTCTTTGAAAAAAGTCAGTGGTAGCTTAATGGGGATAGCATTGAATCTATAAATTACCTTGGGTAATATGACCATTTTCACGATATTGATTCTTTTTATTTATGAGAATGGAATGTTCTTCCATTTGTTTGTGTCCTCTTTGATTTCGTTGAGCAGTGGTTTGTAGTTCTCCTTGAAGAGGTCCTTCACATCCCTTGTAAGTTGGATTCCTAAGTATTTTATTCTTTTTGTAGTAATTGTGAATGGGAGTCCACTCATGAGTTGTCTCTCTGTTTGGCTATTCTTGATGTATAGGAATGCTTGTGATTTTTGCACATTGATTTTACATCCTGAGAGTTTGCTGAAGTTTCTTATCAGCTTAAGGATATTTGGGGCTGAGAAAATGGGGTATTCTAAATATACAATCATGTCATCTGCAAACAGAGACAATTTGACTTCCTCTTTTCCTAACTGACTACCCTTTATTTCTTTCTTTTGCCTGATTGCCCTGACCAGAACTTCCAATACTATATTGAATAGGAGTGGTGAGAGAGGATATTCCTATCATGTGCCACTTTTCAAATAGAATGCTTCCAGTTTTTGCCCACTCAGTATGATATTGACTGTGGGTTTGCCATATATAGCTCTTATTACTTTGACATATGTTCCATCAATACATAGTTTATTGAGAGTTTTTAGCATGAAAGGCTGTTGAATTTTGTTGAAGGCCTTTTCGGCATCTATTGAGATAATCATGTGGTTTTTGTCATTGGTTCTGTTTATGTGATGGATTACATTTATTGATTTGCATATGTTGTATCAGCCTTGCATCCCAGGGATGAAGCCAACTTGATCGTGGTGGATAAGCTTTTTGATGTGCTTCTGGATTCTGTTTGCCAGTATTTTATTGAGGATTTTCACATCAGTGTTCATCAGGGATATTGGTCTAAAGTTCTCTTTTTTGTTGTTGTTGTGTCTCTGCCAGGCTTTAGTATCAGGATGATGCTGGCCTCATAAAATGAGTTAAGGAGGATTCCCTCTCCTTCTATTGATTGGAATAGTTTCAGAAGGAATGGTACCAGCTCTTCTTTGTAACTCTGGTAGAATTTGGCTGTGAATCCATCTGGTTCTGTACTTTTTTTGGTAGGTAGACTATTAATTATTCCCTCAATTTCAGAACATGTCATTGGTCTATTCAGTGATTCAATTTCTTCCTGGTTTAGTCTTCAGAGGGTGTATGGGCCTAGAAATTTATCCATTTATTCTAGATTTTCTAGTTTATTTGCATAGAGGTGTTTATAATCTTTTTGGATGGTAGTTTGTATTTATCTGGGATCAGCAATGATATCCCCTTTATTATTTTTTATTGAGTCTATTTGATTCTTCTCTCTTTTCTCCTTTATTAATCTGGCTAGTGACCTATCTATTTCATTCATCTTTTGAAAAAACTAGCTACTGGATTCATTGATTTTTTGAAAGGATTTTTGTGTCTCTGTCTCCTACAGTTCTGCTCTGACCTTAGTTATTTCTTGTCTTCTCCTAGCTTTTTAATTTGTTTGCTCTTGCTTCTCTAGTTCTTTTAATTGTGATGTTAGGTGTCTATTTTAGATGTTTCCTGCTTTCTCTTGTGAACATTTAGTGCTATAAATTTCCCTCTACACACTGCTTTAAATGTGTCCCAGAGATTCTGGTACTTTGTGTTTTTGTCTCATTGGTTTCAAAGAACATCTTTATTTCTGCCTTCGTTTCGTTATTTACCCAGTAGTCATTCAGGAGCAGGTTGTTCAGTTTTCATGTAGTTGTGTGGTTTTGAGTGATTTTCTTAATCCTGAGTTCTAATTTGATGGCACTGTGGTCTGAGAGACAGTTTGTTGTGATTTCTGTTCTTTTACATTTGCTGAGGAGTGTTTTACTTCCAATCATGTGGTCAATTTTAGAATAAGAGTGATGTGGTGCTGAGAAGAATGTATACTTTGTTGATTTGGAGTGGAGATTTCTGTAGATGTCTATTAGGTCCACTTGATCCAGAGCTCAGTTCAAGTCCTGGATATCCTTGTTAATTTTCTGCCCAATTGATCTGTCTAATATTGATAGGGGGGTGTTAAAGTCTACCATTATTATTGCATGAGAGTCTAAGTCTCTTTCTATGTCTCTAAGAACTTACTTTATGAATCTGGGTGCTCCTGTATTGCGTACATATATATTTAGCATAGTTAGCTCTTCTTGTTGAATTGACCCCTTTACCATTATGTAATGGTGTTTTTGTCTCTTTTGATCTTTGTTTTTTTAAAGTCTGTTCTATCAGGGACCAGGTTTACAACCTCTGCTTTTTTGCTTTCCATTTGCTTGGTAAATCTTCCTCCATCCCTTTATTTTGAGCCTATGTGTGTCTTTGCAAGTGAGATCAGTCTCCTGAATACAGCACATCAATGGATCTTGACTCTTTATCCAATTTGCTGGTCTGTGTCTTTTAATAGGGGCACTTAGCCCATTTACATTTAAAGTTAATATTGTTATATGTGAATTTGATCCTGTCATTATGATGCTAGCTGGTTGTTTTGCCCATTCATTGATGCAATTTATCTGTAGCGTCAGTTATCTTTACAATTTGGCATGTATCTGCAGTGACTGTTACCAGTTGTTACTTTCCATGTTTAGCACTTCCTTGAAGAGCTCTTGTAAGACAGGCCTGGTGGTGACAAATTCTCTCAGCATTTGCTTTTCTGTAAAGGATTTTATTTCTCCTTCACTTAAGAAATTTAGTTTGGCTGGATATGAGATTCTTGGTTGAAAATTCTTTTCTTTAAGAATGTTGAATATTGGCCCCCACTCTCTTCTGGCTTATAAGGTTTCTGCAGAGAGATCCACTGTTAATCTGATGTGCTTCCCTTTATGGGTAACCCAACCTTTCTCTCTGGCTGCCCTTAACATTTTTTTCCATCATTTCAACCTTGGTGAATCTGACAATTATATGTCTTGGGGTTGCTCTTCTCGAGGAATATCTTTGTGATGTTCTCTGTATTTCCTGAATTTGAATGTTGTTCTGCCTTTCTAGGTTGGGGAAGTTCTCCTAGATAATATCCTGAAGAGTATTTTCTAACTTGGTTCCATTCTCCCCATCACTTTTGGGTACACCAATTAAATGTAGATTTGGTATTTTCATGTAGTCCCAAATTTCTTGGAGGCTTTGTTTATTTCTTTTCACTTTTTTTCTCTAATCTGGTCTTCTCACTTTATTTCATTAATTAGATCTTCAGTCACTGATATCCTTTCTTCCGCTTGATCGAATTGGCTATTGAAGTTTATGCATGCTTCAAAGAGTTCTCATACTGTGATTTTCAGCTCCATCAGGTCATTTAAGCTCTTCTCTACACTGGATATTCAAGTTAGCCATTTGTGTTAACTTTTCTTCAAGGGTTTTAGCTTAATTACAATGGGTTAGAATATGCTCCTTTAGCTCAGAGAAGTTTGTTATTACTGACCTTCTGAAGACTACTTCTGTCATCTGTCAAACTCATTTTCTGTCTAGTTTTGTTCCCTTGCTGGCTAGGAGTTGTGTTCCTTTGGAGGAGAGAAGGCATTCTGGTTTTTGGAATTTTCAGGCTTTCTGTTCTGATTTCTCCCTATCTTTGTGGTTTTATCTACTTTTGGTCTTTGATGTTGGTGACCCACAGATGGGGTTTTGGTGTGGATGTCCTTTATGTTGATGTTGATGCTATTCCTGTCGGTTTGTTAATTTTCCTTCTAACAGACAGGCCCCTCAGCTACAGTTCTGTTGGAGTTTGCTGGAGGTCCACTCCAGACCCTGTTTGCCTGAGTATCACTAATGGAGGCTGCAGAAGAGCAAATATTACTGCTTGATCCTTCCTCTGGAAGCTTCATTCCAGAGGGGCACCCACCGGTATGAGGTGCCTGTTGGCCCATACTGGGAGTGGTCTCCCTGTCAGGCTACAGGGGGGTCAGGGACCCACTTGAGGAGGCAGTCTGTCCATTATCAGAGCTTAAACGCCATGCTGGGAGAAAAACTGCTCTCTTCTGAGCTGTCAGGCTGGGATGTTTAAGTCTGCAGAAGCTGTCTGTTGCCTGTTGTTCAGATATGTCCTGCCCCAGAAGTGGAATCTAGAGAGACAGTAGCCCTTGCTGAGCTGCAGTGGGCTCTGCTCCATTCAAGCTTCCCTGCCACTTTGCTTACACTGTGAGCATAGAACTGCCTATTCAAGTCTCAGTAATGGAGGACACCTCTACCCTCACCAAGTTCTGGCGTCCCAGGTAGATCTCAGACTGCTGAGCTAGCAGCAAGCAAGGTTCTGTGGGAATGGGACCTGCTAAGCCAGGCACGGGAGGGCATCTCCTGGCCTACTGGAAGGTTGTGAAGGCCATGGGGAATGTGCAATACTTGGGTAGGAGTGTAATGTTCTTCCAGGTACAGTCATTCTCTTATACCCTTGGCTAGGAAAGGGAAATCCTCTGACCCATTGCACTTCCTGGGTGAGGTGATGCCTCAACCTGCTTTGGCTCTCCCTCTGTGGGCTGCACACACTGTCCAACCAGTCCCAATGAGATGGACCATATACCTCAGTTGAAAAATGCAGGAATCACCTGTCTTCTGCGTTGATCTAGCTGGGAGCTGTAGACCAGAACTGTTTCTATTCGGCCACCTTGGAAGCTACTCCAAAGGTACAATTTTTCATAAAAAACTTTGAGAAAAGTATAGACAAATAAGAAACCTATAAAACTAAAAGGCAATACTTTGAGTAATCAGCTTTGCCTTTGATTAAAATGGCTCCCACGAACTTACTGAGTATAACATTATGTTAATTTAGAGGCAAAACTTTAGACTCCCAGAAAGTTGGAGAGGGCCCTATGATATATTACTGGCCCTAGGTTTGCCCCCCTGGATGAGTGAGAGCAAACCAAAGGCACATGGAGCCTTATAAGGACTAAAAACCATAATCACGCAGCTCATTACTAATTAGATGAAGGTGATCTCCTCCCACTTTTATAGACTACCAGAGGATTGGTACTCTGGAAAAAAGTAACTTCCTCCAGATTTTTTTACAGCTTCTTGTACATGATTTCTAGTATTTAATTAAAAACCTATAGCAACACTAGATTATATACCACAATATATACACTACTGAGTTATATACCACAATATATATACTACTGAGTTATATCCCAAACTCAGTAGTATACCACAATCACTCCTTTTTGTTCTTTTATTTATGGCTCAGTGGGGAAAAAGGCAATTCAGTCTGAGGACTGAATAGGACAACTCTACATCATGTGTTTTCCTCCTGGTGCCCAGAATAATAAAGCATTATCTAAAATGAAGTTTTTCTCACAATAGAGAGAAAGAATTACCAGAGGATCAAGAAGAAACCTAGGATGCCTATTAAAGTCTAAAATAAAATACTACAAATTGTCACTTCTACTCATATTACATTGACTAAAGAAAGTCACATAGCAAGCCTGTTATCAATAATAATATTGATAATTATAAGTAGTAAAGATGGAAAGTCTACTCCATCTTTACTCTAGTGTGAGGTACTGTGAAGTCAAAGGACCAAGGTCATCGATTCAGGGAAAACAAAGAATTGGAAAAGCAATGTCATCTAATGCAGCCTACCATCTTGACTGTAATTATTCCCATATCCACTGCACTCAAAATACACTCAAACTCATTTCAAACACTCTGCCCAAGTCTCATCCAATTATTGTTTAATGCTTCAAGTCCAGAATATTGTGACCTACATCAGAATTGATGAGGTTTCTCAATGTAGAAACTTAGGAACTAAAAAGGCAACTTTTCTGTCCCCTACACACCCTCAAAGATAATTTTACAACAAGGCTAGAGTAACTGTATGAACAACCTAACTGGAAAGAGGAAAGAAATGGAGAGATGTAACAGTCATTGGTCAGTAATAATTCTTAAATCCTGCTAGGAAAATATTTCCTGAACTGTAGAGAAAGCCCTTCACCAGTAAGCCCAGCAAGAGAAGTAACAAAAAGAAATGCAAGAAATAATAATGATAATAATAATAAACAGTTAACAGAAATAAAGAGCGCTTTCAAAGGGCTGATTAATAAACTGCAAATGGCTAAGGAAAAAGTCTCTGGGTTTGTGGATATACCAATAGAAATCTCTAAAACCAAACAAATCAAAGATAACATTTGAAAGAAAAAAAACAGAATATCAAAGAACTGTGGACAACTACAAAAGGTGTAGCATATGCATAATGAGAATGCTAGCAAAAAAAGAGAGTGAATGGAACAGAAGACTATTTGAGTCCATAAGGACTGAGAATTTCCTCCTGTTTTGTGTTAGAAAACAAACCACAGTTCCAGAAAGCTCAGACAACATCAAGCAAGATAAATGCCAAACCCAAAAAGCAAAAACGCTATACCGAGGCATATATTCAAAATACAGATAATTAAATATACAAGAAAAACCTGGAAGAAGTCAGGGGAAAACAATATCTTACCTAGAGACGACCAAAAATAATAATTAAATTTGACTTCTCCTTAGAGATTGTATAAGCAAGAAGAGAGTAAAAAGAAATACTTGAAGTGTTGAAATTTTAAAAAGCCTCGATTTCTCTTCTTTACAAAATTTTCCCTAACAAGTTAATAAAAAATAAAGACTTTCTCAGGAAAACAAAATTTTAGAGAATTTGTTGCCAGCAGATTTTCACTGAATAAAATATTTCAAGAAGTTCCTTAGAGAGAAGAAAAATGGTTTAGGTCAGTTACTTAGATTTCATAAAGAAAAGAAGAGTATTAAAAAAGGAATGAGTAAAAGTAAAATTAAAAAGTTAATCTTATTCTTAATTGATCAAATAAATAAAAATTTGTTAAAAATACAACAATAGTAATACTGCACTTGATTATGTATGTGTGTAGACATTATATATATATTGTGTATATATCTATATCTATTTATATATATACATACACACATATGCATAGGTATACTGATATATAAGTGAAATGAATGCAACCATAAAAAAGATACAGGATGGAATAATTAGGATGGTTTTGTTTTTATAAAGTATTCACATTACATGTAAAGCTACATATTGTTATATGAAAGTAAACTTGGATTAGTTGTAAATGTATTTTGCAGATTCAACAATAACACACAAAAATAGACAAACAAAAAGCAGAAGTATAACTGATATCCTGAGAATGGGCAGAAAATGAAACCACACAAAATACTTGATTAAACCACAAAGGGGGAAAAAGTGGAAGACAAAAATAGAAATAAAGAATAAGACTAGGCTGGGCATGGTGACTCATGCCTGTAATCCCAGCACTTTAGGAGGCCAAGGTGAGGAGATCACTTGAGGTCAGGACTTCGACACCAGCCTGGCCAACATGGTAAAACCCCGTATCTACCAAAAATACAAAAATTAGCCAGGCATGGTGGCTGGCACCTGTAATCCCAGCTACTTAGGAGGCTGAGGCAGAAGAATTGCTTGAACCTGGGAGGCGGAGGTTGCAGTAAGCTGAGATAGCGTCATTGCACTCAAGCCTAGGCAACAGGAGAGAAACTCCAGCAACAACAACAAAAAAAGAATAAGTCTAACAAATACAAAATAATAACAAATATGATAGATATTAATCCAGCTAAAAAATAATTGCTTTGAACTGAATAGTCTGGATTAATCAATTGAAAGTCAGACATCTTCAAAATGTATCATAAAGCATGACCATATTATATGTTGACTAAACCAATTCAGTAGAGGAAAAAGTATACCAGGTTAATACTAATCAAAGAAAAAAGCAATATCTGCTTTCAGGTAGAGCAGACTTCAAAGGAAAAAAAATTATCAGGGATAAATAACATTACATAACAATAAAAGGGCCAATTTTCCAAGAAGATAAACAGTTCTTCATATGTATGCACCTAAAATCAGATTATCAACTATATGATGCAAAAATTGATGAAGTTTGAAAAAGAAAAGATGAATCCACTACCTTAGCTTAATAATTTAATAGCCCTCTCTAAGAAATTGACAGATCCATGAGGTTAAAATTAGTAAAAACATAACTGAACTCAACACCATAAATCAACTGGATATAATCAACGTCTGATTATTTTATCCAACAACAGCAGAATACGCACTTTTTAAGGTCACATGGACCATTCACCAACATAGACCAGATTCTGAACCATAAAATACAACTTATCAAATTTAAAGACTAAAAATTATACAATGTCTGCCCTCAGAATATAATAGAATTAAAACTTAAATTACTAACAAAATGATAGCTGAAAGATTCCAACAAATGAAGAGATTAAGATATTGGTCGAAGAAGAAATCTCAAGAGAAATTATCAAATATTTTGAAGTAAATGAAAACAAAAACATAAGTTATCTAAATTTGTGTCAGGGCTTAGAGGAAGAGGCATAGCATTGAGTACACATATCAGAAATGAAAAATGATCTGAAATCAAGAATCTAACTTTCTACCTTAGAAAACTAGAAAGAGAAAAGCAAGTTAAATGCAAAGGAAGCAGAATTAAAGAAAGAAATAGAGAAAAAATCAATAAAATTCAAAACAGAAAATGAATAGAAAAAATTTAAAAAACCTCAAAAACTGTTTCTTTGAAAAGATCAACAAAATTGAAAAGCTTGTAGCCAAGCAAACTAGGAAGAAGAGAGAGGACAAAAGTGACCAGTATCACAAGTTAAATAGGGAAAATCTCTACAGATCCCATGGACATTAAAAGCATAATGAAGGAATAGTATAAACAACTTAATTCCCACAAATGTTATAACCTGGACAAAATCGTCCAAATCCTTGAAACCTACAATCCACCAAATGTGCACAGGAAGAAATGAAGAATCTGAATAGGTCTATATGTATTAAACTAATTGAATCAATATTTAATAACTTGACAAAAGGGAAGAAACTGGGCCCAGTTAGGATTACTGATGAATTCTATCAAACATTTAATGAAGAAATTATACCAAATTTCTACTATCTCTTTCAGAAGCTACAAACAGAGGTAGTATTTTCTAACTCATTTTATGAGGGCTGCATTATTTTAACACCAAAACCAAATAAAGATAATGTAAGAAGCATAAACTAGAGACCAGGGTCTTTCATGAACAGATAAAACAAATCTTCAACAAAATATTAGCAAATAAAATATAAAAATGTATATAAAAATTATATACCATGATCAAGTGAGAAGTATCTCATGTATGCAAGGCTGGTTCAACATTTGAAAATCAATTATTATAATCAATCACATCAAAAGATTAGAAAAGAAAAAATCACATGATCATATCAATAGATAAAAAACAAATGACAGCTCAATACCCATTCACAATATAAACTCTGTGTAAATTAGTTAAGAAAGGAGAACTTTATAAATTTGATCTAAAAAACCTACAAAAAATCTACATTGAACATTATATGTAATTGTGATACTTTCTTGCCTGATTTTTCAATACTCTTCATACTCTCTTGCCTGATTATTCTGACTAGGACTTCTAGTACTATGTTAAGTAGGAGTGATGAGAATGAGCAAGTTTGTCTTGTTCCAGTTATCAAAATAATGTTTTGAGCTTTTGCCCATTCAGTATGATGTTGGCTATGGGTTTGTCATAGATGGCTCTTATCATTTTGAGGTATGGTCCTTCAATGCCTAGCCTTTTGAGGGTTTTTAGCATGAAGGGATGTTTGATCATATTGGAAGCTTTCTCTATGTCTATGGAGATGATTATACAGTTTTTGCTTTTGATTCTGTTCATGTGGTCAAACACAAATACTGATTTGTGCATGTTGACCCAGCCTTTCATCCCAGGATTCTCCCTTGGCCACTTGGTCATTCCTTTTGGCTGAGTTCCCAAAGACAATTGCAACAAAACTAAAAATAGACAAGTGGTATCTAACTAAACTACAGAGCTTTTTGCACAACAAAAGAAACTAACAACAGAGCAAACATACAACCTGCAGAATGGAAGAAAATATTTACAAAGTATGCATCTGACAAAGACCTAACATTCTGAATCTAAGAAACTTAAATCAACAAATAAATAAATAAATAAATAAATAAACCTTGTTTAAAAATGGGCAAAGGACATGAACAGACAGATTCAAATTCAAGCAGTTCTCAAAACTACTCGGCATCACTAATAATCAGAGAAAAGCAAATCAAAATCACAATAGAATACCATCTAACATTAGCCAGAATGGTGATTATAAAAACAGACCAGGCATGGTGGCTCATGCCTGTAATCCCAGCACTTTGGGAGGCTGAAGCAGGTGGATCACTTGAGGTCAGGAGTTCAAGACTAGCTTACACAACATGGTGAAACCCTGACTTTACTAAAAATATAAAAATTAACCAGGTATGGTGGTGGGTGCTTGTAATCCCAGCTACTTGGGAGGCTAAGGTAGGAGAATTGCTTCAACTCAGGAGGTGCTGAGGCACTCCTTGCAGTGAGCCAAATTTATGCCATTGCATTCCACCCTGGACCAAAAAAAAAAAAAAACAAAAAAGTGAGACCCCATCTCCAAACAACGACAACAACAGATGTTGATGAGACTGTGGAGAAAAGGAGCACTTATACATTGTTCATAGGAATGTAAATTAGTCCAGTCACTGTGGAAAGCATCCTGGACAGTCTGGAGTTTTCTTAAGGAATTTAAATCAGAGCTACTATTAGACCTGGTAATCCCATCACTGGTTATATTCTGAAAATAAACAAACAAACAAACAAAAAATTCCACCCAAAAGACACATGCACTTATATGTCCATTGCTGCACTATTTACTAAAAGAAAAATACGGAATCAACCCAAGTGCTTATGAATGGCCAACTGAATTTTAAATATGTGGTATGTATACATTGTGGAATACTACATGGCATGAAAAATAATGAAATCATATCCTTTGTAGCAATATGGATGGAACTGGAGGCTATATAATCCTAAACAAATTAACATAGGAACAGAAAAGAAAATGCTGAGTTTCCTCATTGATAAGTGGGTGCTAAGCATTGAGCATATGTGAACATAAATATAAGAACAGTAGACACTGTGGACTACTATAGAGGATGGAGGGAGGAGGTGAGTTTAAAAACTACTTATTGATGCTGGGCGTGGTGGCTCACGCGTGTAATCTCAGCACTTTGGGAGGCGGAGGTGGGCGGATCACGAGGTCAGGAGATTGAGACCATCCTGGCTAACACGGTGAAACCCCGTCTCTATTAAAAATACAAAAAATTAGCCGGGCGTGGTGGTGCGTGCCTGTAGTCCCAGCTACACGGAGGCTGAGGCAGGAAATGGCATGAACCCGGGAGGTGGAGCTTGTAGTGAGCCGAGATCCTGCCACTGCACTCCAGCCTGGGCAACAGAGCGAGACTCCCTCTCAAAAACCGGAAAAAACAAAGAAAAAAACTACTTATTGGATACCATATTTACTACCTGGGTGATGAGATCCATATTTTAAACCCAAGCATCACGTAATATTCCCATGTAACAAATCTGCACATGTAGCCCCAGTACCTAAAATAAAAGTTATTTATTTATTTTTATTTTTTTCTGATACAGAGTCTCACTCTGTCTTCCAGGCTGGAGTGCAGTCGCCTGATCTTGGCTCACTGTAACCTCCACCTCTGGGTTCAAGCAGTTCTCCTGCCTCAGCCTCCTAAGTAGTTGGGACTACAGGCATCCACCACCAAGTCTGGCTAATTTTTGTATTTTTAGTAGAGACGGGGTTTCACCATATTGATCAGGCTGGTCTCCAATTCCTGACCTTGTGATCTGCCCACCTGAGCCCCTTGGCCTCCCACGGTGTCTGGCATTTGTTTGTTTGTTTGTTTTGAGATAGAGTCTCACTCTGTTGACCAGGCTGGACTGCAGTGACAGATCTCTGCTCACTGCAAGCTCTGTCTTCCAGGTTCATGCCATTCTCCTGCCTCAGCCTCCCAAGTAGTTGGGACTACAGGTGCCTGCCACCTTGCCTGGCCAATTTTTTTTTTTTTTTTTTTTTTTTTTTGTATTTTTAGTAGAGACGGGGTTTCACTGTGTTAGCCAGGATGGTCTCAATCTCCTGACCTCGTGATCCACCCACCTTGGCCTCCCAAAGTGCTGGGATTACCGGCATGAGCCACCACACCCAGTCAAAAGTTGAAATTTTTAAAAAAGAAATAAAAGTCGTACAGATTGGGAAGGAAGAAATAAAACTGCTTTGGTTCACAGATGACAGGATAGTGTAAAAAAATCCCTAAGAATCAAAAACAACAAGATTACTGGAACTAATGAATACATCAAAAAATGTAATACTTCTGTATAAATTTAAGAAAATATTGCAATATCCATGTAAGGAAAACTATAAATTTTGATGAAAGAAGTCAAAGAACTAGATAAATTAATAATTATTTCATGTTAATGGATAAAAAGACTCAATACTATCAATATGCTTGTTTTTTCAATCTTCATCTGTAGATTCAATGGAATCCCAATCAAAATCCTAGCAAGTTATACTGTGGCTATTGATATTCTGTTCTAAAGTTTATATGGTGAAGGAAAAGACTCACATTAGTCAGCCAATACATTATGGAAAGAGATTAAAATTGCAAGATTGTCATTAACTGATCTTTACTATAATGCTACAATAATTAAATACTGTAGTGTTGGTAAAAAATAGACAAATAGGTCAATGGAACAGAACTAATAACCCCAAAACAGACCCACGTAATTTTACTTGACTATCATTGATAAAAGAGCAAAGGCAATACGTTGGAGCAAACAGTCCTTTCAACAAATATTGCTAAAGTAACTGAATATCCACATGCAAAAAAATGAACATAAATGCAGAGATTAACCCTTCTTTAAAACCAACTCAAAATGAATCATAGACTATACATAAAATACAAAACCATAAAATTCCTTAGAAGATAACAGAAGGGAAACCTAGATGATGTGGGTATGGTGATGCCATTTTAGATACAATACCAAAGCACAATCCATTAAATTGGTAATTGATAAGGTGAAAGACTGCTCTGCAAAAATCAATATCAAGGGAACAAGGAGAGGAGTCACAAAATGGTAGAATATGTTTTCAAAAGACACCTAATAAACAACTACTATTCAATATTTACAAAAAGTCTTAAAACTCAATGATAAAACAATCCAATTTAAACATGGAACAAGACTTTACAGGCATCTCACCAAAGAAGGTATACAAATGTCAAACATATGAAAAGGTAATCTACATGATATGTCATGAAGAAAAAGTATATAAAAATGACAATAAAATGTTACCATACATTTGTTAGAATGACTAAAATTTACAACACTGACTTACTGAGATATAGAAAATTCTGAATTTTACATACAGTTATTTTCTTAGAATTTACGATTTTTATTTTTTCACACTTATTTTTAATTGACAAATTTTTCATATTTATCATTTATAACATACTATTTTTAAATATGGGTGAATTGTGGAGTGGCTAAATGAAACTAACATTTGCATTGCTTCACATATTTATCATTTTAGATTCCACATATATATGTGAAGCCATGTAGTATCTGACTTTCTGTGCCTGGATCATTTATCTTATAATGCCCTCCAGGTTCACCCATGTTGTCACAAATGTCAACATTCATTCTTTTTAAAGGCTGTATAGTATGCCATTGTGTATATAAACCACATTTTCTTTATCCATTCTTCTGTTGATAGACAAGTAGTTTGCTTTTATATCTTCGATATTGTGAGTAATGCTGCAGTGAAGATGGAAATGCAGACATCTCGTTGACATACTGATTTCATTTCCTGTATACCCAATAGTGTGATTGCTGGATCAAATTGTAGTCCCAGTTTTACTTTTTTGAGGAACCCTTATAATTGTTTTCCAAAAGGGCTGTACTCATTTACATTCCTATCAACAGCGTGCAAGTGTTTCCTTTCTCCACATTCTTGCCAACACTTATCTTTTGCCTTTCTGATAATAGCCATTTTAACAAATGTGTGGTGATAGTTCATTGTGATTTTAATTTATATTTTATGATGATTAGTGACTTTGATAATTTTTATAATATACTTGTTATTTGTTTGTATATCATCTTTTGAGAATCATCTAGTTAGATCCTTTGCCCCAAATTTGAAATTTTGAATGCCTGCATTTATTTATTGTTGGAGGTATGTGTCTATTTTCTAATTCTTTAGTAACTATTTCCTCTAAAGCCTCCAGGTTCTCTTTACTTCACAGCCATTGTTCTATCCAAATTGGCTTGTCTGCTAATGATTTTAAAGGTATAGATTCTGGATGCTTCACATTGGCCACCATCAAAAATGATATTCTAAACATTGGCAGGAACTTTGTCTTTCTGCTTGAAGCAGTTCCTTCAAACCTTGCAAATTTTTTCCTTGTCCCATACCAGGATATAATTGCTCTGGAATTAGAACTTGTGTTCCCCATTGTTGTAATAAATCTCTCCCCCATAAATTTATAGGTACAGAAGTTACAATTGGTGGAATAGTCCCAGATTGTCCATTGGGCCCTTCACAATGCAAAATATAACTACTTTGATAAACTTCAGGGGCTTTATCAATCTCAACTATGTTAAATTGAGTGGGTTGAATTGGCCATATGGATGGCCAGTGCTGTAGAGAAATGATTGAAATGTCCACTCCTGTATCTACCAAACCTTTACATTTCTTTCCCTGAATAGTTATTTCACAGGTAGGACGTTTATCAGTAATTTGATTCACCCATTAAGCTGCTTTGCATTGTTTATTTGTGCTTCCAAATCCTCCTGTTCATTTAATTTCACTTTTCCCCGTTTCCACATATGGCATAACAAGGAGCTTTCCTATACGCTCTCCTGACTCTGCTTTCCAGGGAACAGAAGTAGGTACAACAATTTGAATTTCCCCATTGTAATCTGAATCAGTGACTCCTATATGTATTTGTACTCCTTTTAAATTTAAACTAGACCTTCCTAGAAGAAATCCTATCATCCCCACTGGCAAGGTTCCACAGAACCCTGTTGGAACTTTTTGCGGGGTTTCCCCAGGCAGAAGGCTCACAGCTTTTGTGCAGCATAAATCTACTGCAGCACTTCTGACTGTGGTGAGGGACAGACATTGTACAGGAGCAAGGGAATGGGCTGAGCCAGAAATGCCCCAGTTTGGAATGGGGTCCAGGATGGGCCCCTCATGGTGTTTACCAAAATCGGGTTCCCTTCTTTATCAAATTTAGAATGACACCGATTGGCCCAGGGCTTTCTTATTTTGCATTTTGGACATATTTCAGGCTCAGCAATTTTCTTTTTTCCCCTATCTGGTGGTCTGACTGGCTGATTTTTTCTACATTCTTTTTTAATATGACCATGCTTCCCACAGTTAAGCTCCAGGAAATGGAGTATTTCCTTTACCCACTCTCAGTCCTGCCTGAATAGAACTGAGAGCAGTCACTGGAGCCGCTGCTTGAACAGTCACTGGGGCAACTACTTTTTGCCCAGTGTCCTCCAGAAAAGAAAGATCTAGAGGGTCAGACCACTCTTTTTCTTCAAAATTAGGAAGGGGGCAGAAAGGCAGGGATGAACCTCTTCCTCCTTTGCCCCTTTAGCTTTAGCTGGCAAGCAAACCTGCTCTGTTACTTCGTTATACTCTCTTCCCTCCTCCTCCTCAGTGTGAAAAGGTTCCAAAGTAGAACAAACCAGAGCCCACACTTGTCCCATTGTTACCCTGATGCTTCTGAGTTTCCTTTCTTACTCACCATGCGGATTGCTTAAGTGTACTCAGGTGTCCTACAGTTTAGTTCCACATTCTCCAACCATTGCTCCAGCAACCCTTTCACTCAGGTTTGAGTCCCCACTTATGGGCACCGCTTGCCCAGACCAGCTCGGTTGTGGAGACCCTAACCCAGCGGTGCTAGAAGAATTAAAGACACACACACACAGAAATATAGAGTGTGGAGTGGGAAATCAGGGGTCTCACAGCCTTCAA
Source organism: Piliocolobus tephrosceles (assembly GCF_002776525.5). Lineage (NCBI taxonomy): Eukaryota > Metazoa > Chordata > Mammalia > Primates > Cercopithecidae > Piliocolobus > Piliocolobus tephrosceles. Next base: position 65,029,611 of record NC_045439.1, on the reverse strand, counting down.
AGCTGAGAGCCTCAAACAGAGATTTACCCACATATTTATTGACAGCAAGCCAGTGATAAGCATTGTTTCCATAGATCATAGATTAGCTAAAAATATTCCTTATGGGAAACAAAGGAATGGGCTGGAATAAAGGGATGGGTCTGGCTAGTTATCTGCAGCAGGAGAGTGTCCTTAAGGCAGAGATCACTCAAGCTATTGTTTGTGGTTTAAGAATGCCTTAAGCAGTTTTCCACCCTGGGTGGACCAGGTGTTCCTTGCCCTCAGTCTGGTAAACCCACAACCTTCCAGCTTGGGAGTCAAGGCCATCACGAGCATGTCACAGTGCTGCAGAGATTTTGTTTATGGCCAGTTTTGGGGCCAGTTTATGGGCAGAATTGCAGGTCTCTTCCCAACAATTTATTTTACAATGGCATGAAATAGAAGGCTGAGAGATCAAAGATCAGACCAATTATTTACATTTGGCAATTGGTGTCTGTTACTCATGAACATTTTGCTCCATGTGGTGAATTGACAAAGGCACATGTCATCTAAATGTGCAAGAGAAGGGTTTTCACAACAGTAGCAGAACCCAGAAGCTTCAATACTGAGTTATGTAGGGGAGTAGTACAGCTACTCCTACTCTCCCTTAGGAGAAAGAGAAAGAAAATGTTCTGTTCAGTATAAACACATTCTCCTGAGCTTTCTTACTTAAGGTTACTCTTTAGTCATACTTTAGCCTGCTTATCAAAAACTTTTATTCAAAAGCCCTGAACATGCAGAAAATTGAAATGCTCACATTGATTTCCAAAATATTAGAATATGATAATGCTGAATATCCACTAGATGATGTAGTAAGTGTGTGTGTGTGTGTGTAAACACACATACATATATATTTGTGGTTGAGATGACAAGAAGGATATTATTTAGCTATTAAAATATAGCAAAGTAGCCAGTTTCAGAGGCTTACAAAATTAAGCTCTGTCTCATTTATTTTTTATGATGTCCCAGATATGTATCATATAAAAATAAAAATATTTGATATTTAAAATAAGTAAGAAAATTTATGTTACAAATGAGCAAACAAGAAAAGGGCTTCTACGTGTGTTTAAGTACTTAGGTTTCTGAATGATTGAGGGAGCTTGCCAACTTACAGCAAGAAATATACATTAAAAGACCTTGATTTTTATTGAATAGAAGTTTGTAAACCTTTGATTTTTCCTGAAATTCCTGAAATTTGTGCTTTAGATACTAAACATAGTTATTAACAGAACAATTAATTGTCTTGATTTTTTACATACATTTTTAACAGAATATTTCCCCTGTGAATAATACGGGAGATAAAAATAGTCTATTATACTGAGTTATATTTTTCCAAGCATTATTTTAAGGCTTTTTATAAAAGCCAAGACTCTGAAATAAATGTGTTTATTATACTTCAGATATGCCTGAAAGAAAACTAAGTAACTAAAAAAGGTCAGCTGTAAGAAATCAGCCTTCAAACACCCCAGTGTTATGAATTATAACTTCTGCCTGTTGTAGATGCAGGAGATGACTCCTTCAATATCTGAAAACATGTGCCTTGAAATTTTCAATTACTCTCAGGGAACAAAACATTTCTTCTGAAAAATATTTGACAAGGCTGGATGAAAAAATGTGACTCTGCAGAAGCAAATGCCATTGGATCACTGGAGTGTGATTGAAAGAAAAGTAAAAACCAGAGTTCCGGCTCTTCACATCTGAAAAGGAAACCACACATGGTATCAAGTCTCCTGGGAGTAAACTCAGGAAAGTCTTATGCTGATATCAAGTGACATTTAGTGCCAGAAAGAGACAACACATTTTACTATCATAAATTAGAAATAAAGACATTTATTAATGTACACACCTCAATTCAAAATTCTACAAATGTCTTTATAAATTTTGTTTGTTTATTTGTTTTGAGACGGAGTCTCACTTTGTTGCCCAGGCTGGAGTGCAGTGGTGCGATCTCGGCTCACTGCAAGCTCTGGCCCCTCCTGGGTTTACGCCATTCTCCTGCCTCAGCCTCCAGAGTAGTTGGGACTACAGGCTCCCGCCGCCACGCCCGGCTAATTTTTTGTATTTTCAGTGGAGACGGGGTTTCACCGTGTTAGCCAGGATGGTCTCGATCTCCTGACCTTGTGATCCGCCCTTCTCGGCCTCCCAAAGTGCTGAGATTACAGGCGTGAGCCACTATGCGTGGCCTATAAATTATTTTATATAAAATTACATGGTGACAGATTTTAATAAGCAGAAATTACACGAGTTAAATGGAGACATAGCCAGACACACATAGTCAGGTAGAGAATAAAGGAGAGAGGTATAATTAAAATTATCAACAAGTTAGACCTGATATTTTCCAAATGTCATTCCAAAACATCACTTCTATTTTTTCTCAGAAACCAATCATATCCCCATCTTACCAAATTTTTCCTCATACAAAATCCATAGCAACTTTATGTAACTTGATAATTTAAATATCGTGCGCTCCTATGAAAAGAGAATTAGAGGAAGCTTGAGTCATCTTCTAATATAGGAAAATTTGGAGTTGTTCTAAAACCAGGATACCATCTCTTCTTCATTCAGAGAAAATATATTCTACCCATTTTGAAAATACTGGTCAAATACAAAGACAGTTTTTATTTCAATGAAGAAAGAACAGGCAGGGCATGTGACTCACACCTGTAATCAAAGAAATTTGGGAGGCAAAGACAAGAGGATCACTTGAGCCCAGGAGTTCAAGACCAGCCCTGGGCAATAGAGGAAGACCCTCTCTCTCTCTAACAAAAAAAAAAAAAAAAAAAAAGGAGAAAGAATAAAATGCCTTCTCTTTCAGCCTTGTCTTATTCTTGCTTATTCAGGGTGTCTTTCAATACATTTCTATTGGTTGGTGCAAAAGTAATAGAGGTTTTTACCATTGAAAGTAATGGTAAATTGAAAGTAATTTGCCATTACTTTCAATGGTTATTACTTTTGCAGCAAACTAATACTAAAAGCTTCATCTCTTCTAAAAAGTAAAAACTGATATGTGATAATGACATGCTAACACTGCCTACTAATGTACTGCCCAAAAGTAGACGAAAAAAGTAAAATAAAAATAAAAATAATCTAAAATAAACAATTTAAAATGTGTCTCTTTTCATCCTGAGGGTGCATCAATCATAAATCTTACGGCACTGAACAACTAGATCACAATTTTCATATAATATGACTAAAATATATTCTCAACTATTTTGCAGCATGCAAAATGCAATATGAAATAGCTTCAGAATTATGAACGATATGTTAATCATTCTTTTACGTCCAAGAGATAAGGAAACACCCTATATTTGCATATGCCCAAGATATATGCTTGAAAGTCATTTTTTTCAAAGAGAAAACATTTTAAAGTTTTTTATCTCAGTTAACAATGTGCTGTAATTTATGTGATGGAAAGTGGTTTTGTAAAAATAATTTGATAGAAATGGATGTTGAATGGACAATCTTAAACAACTGAAACAAAATGGTTTAATAAAGCCTTTAAGGCAAAATGTTCATCCAGGCAGGGTGAGAGGGAGAAGAACCTATAATGAATTATGTTTAATATTATTTATATTTTATATTGTCTTTACCTAAAATGTTTATTTTTGCACCTTAATATTATTAGCAATTGCATATACTGTTTAATTATGCAAAGACTGTTGTTAAAGTTTCTCTGTTTAGGAATATTAAATGTGTTTTCATTGCTTTTTTTTTTTTTAATGCTAGAGTATACCGTGTTTATAGTTTAACTATATTGTTCTAATGTTTGACACATTGTGCTTTTATATAACTACACAAAATTGAATGCAAATAATAAACTAGTAGATATTCTTAACTATTGAAAGCTACTTGGAATATTACTGCTGAAGGGAAGAAATTGACTGCCTTCCTCTTCACTTAATGCTAGTAGCTGGTATTAACATAAATACGTGTTGATTTGGTGAAATACTAATTATATCTTTACAAATGTATATTTTATTGTACTAAAGAAGCTATAAAGGGCCTGTTTCCGTTTTAATGAGCCAAGACAAATACAGTTTGGTCTTTCTGACTTAAAAGCATATACAATTTTTAACTTGAAGAAATAAAAACACTTCAAGTCTACATTTAGCTTTATTTCTCCAAGTACTATATTTGTAACTGATAATTCGAAAAGTGACCTACTTTTTCCAGGAGATTGCAAAATAAATGTCACACCTCTGTACATATTAATGTGATTGTTCTGCATTTAAAAACATCAAGTTAAATTCTCTACTCATGGTTTAGATTGATTTCCCACCAGATGAAGGAACTAAATTGTAATCACTGCCTTTGATTAAATGAAGCAAATAGCAATGACGATGTACTAATGCATATAGATTGACAGCGGTAAAAACTCCAATAACATATTATAAATTTGGCAAAGCACGACTAGTATATATGAAATTCCTTTCCACTTTCACTCACTGAAACAAGTGAAATAATTCTCACTGTATTCTATCTAGATGAGATAATACTGAGAGAAAAGTTTATTTTTATAACAACTTTGTTAATTGCATTTAAATTGCATTTAATCATAAAAGATTATTTAACAAAGTCCAACTTGGTCCTGTAAAGGTTTTAGACACACGAGTAGTCTCTATATTCATCTCATAAAACTATCATTAAATTATGACTGTTTTATTGAAGTTTATTTTAATAGAAAGATACAATATCTATTTTTGTGTCCACATTCTTTCAATTAATATAGTATTTGGGAGTATCATCCATGTTATCCTATGCAGCTGCAGTTGGTTCAATGTTTATTGTTGAGTTTTCCATTGTCTTTATATATGGCAACTTATTTATTCATTCTACTTTTCATGGGCATTTGAGTTTTTGTCAGTTTGGTATGATTATGGAAAAATTCTGTAATAAACTTACCTGTACAATTTTTTTTTTTTTTTTTGTGAGACAAAGTCTCACTGTATTGCCCAGGTTCGAGTGCAGTGGCACAATCTCGGCTCACTGCAAGCTCTGCCTCCCGGGTTCACACCATTCTCCTGCCTCAGCCTCCTGAGTAGCTGGGACTACAGGCACCTGCCACCACGCCCGGATAATTTTTTGTACCCTTTTTTTAGTAGAGATGGGGTTTCACCGTGCTAGGCAGGGTGGTTTTGATCTCCTGGCCTCGTGACCTGCCCTCCTTGGTCTCCCAAAGTGCTGGGATTACAGGCTTGAGCCACCGCGTCCAGCCACTTGTACTATTTCATTGTTACTTGTGCCTATATTTCTCTTGGAAATATAGCTAGAGGTGGAATTCCTGTATCATAGATTATGCATACATTCAATTTTAGAGTTAATAGTAAATGGTTTCAAAAGTAGTTACACCAGTTCATATTCCCAAATGCCTCTAATGTAGGAGGATTTCAATTGCTTTACATTTTCATCACTGCTTGGTACCCTAGGCCTCTTTCATTTTAAAATTCTAGATGAAAGTTTTGTATAATGTGTAGTGGCATTGTTTTTGCAGTTTTATTTTTTATTTTCTGAAATTAAAATGTATTAAACAACTTTGCATGTCTTTTTGACTATATGAATATGTTTTTTTATAAAGTACCTCTTCACATTTTTTGGTTATTTTTCATTTGGGCTTTCTGTTTTATTTTATTGATTGTAGTTCTTAATCTAGCTTAATGCATTACAAACTTCCACTTGACCACTTACTTTTCACTTTTTTCTAAAGTTAGAATAAAGATATATTAATAAAATGAATTATTGAATTTAATTACTCTTTGATGAAAATAACTCATCAAAGAGTTATTAATTTTGATAGTTCAATTCATTAATATTTCTTTATGGAACTCAAGTTAGTGATATTCTCTACCCTAATTAATAAAAGACTTGCTGTTTTTCCTCTCACAACTAGATCAGTAGATCTGGAGCCGTTTTTGTATGTGGTATGAAGGATGGGGTTAATAAAATTTTCCTAGGTGGGCATCAATTGGTCCTAGCATTGGTATTGAAAAGACAAGTCTTTTCTCCTCTTCTTTGTAATGCCAAATTCTTAATAAATCAAATATTCAGATGTGAATTGGTCAGCTTCTACCCTCTCCATTCTGTCATTTATCTGTTTGCTTATCTTTGGTGCAATAGCAAAGCCTAAATAACTATAATTTATAATAAAGCTCCTAGCATCTTGTTCTTCTTTACTACATATTCTTCAGTAGCGTCTTTGCTATTCTTTATCCTTCACATTTCTATATAAAGCTTTGAAATGGATTGACAGATTCAGGGTGAAAAAAAAATCCATCATGTATAATCTACAAATCAATCTGAATTTGGGGAGAATAGACATTAAACCAATCTAATCCAGGAACACGATGTAGTAATGCATCATTAATGACACTTAATATGGGTCCCATGGTGTTATTCATATTTTACAGTGTTGCACTAAACAGGATAGAAAATATGGAAGAACCACAACACATCACTTTTTGCTGCTATACGCAATTTACTAGAGAAAGGAATTGCTCACAGAAAAATAATTACTGTCATATGGCATTTTAAGCAGATACTTGCAACACTTGAGCTCACTGTAAATAGCAAAACGTGGTAGCTATGAAATTATAGTAGTACACTTTGTACTATAGTTGGTTTTTGCAGTTATGATTTAATACTGAATCTTTACATTTGTTTACATTTATTTTTATTGTGAATGGTGCCCTGTATGGTCTGTAAGTGTTTGTGTGGGAAAGTTTTGATAAATTTTAACTTTGTATAATAGATTTATGTATACTTTATGATAGCACATGACAGGATAGTATCTGCATACTTTTTTTATTCATGATATAATTTTTCCTTAATTCTTTTGATATTTCTAAGCTATATGTTTTATTTGTGAGTTTTTTGAAATCGTTGCAAATATCCAAAACTTTTTCTAATGTATTTTTTGAAAACCTATCTATATATAAGTGGACCAATTCAGGTCAAACCCATGTCATTCAAGAGTCAACTGTATATAATTTATTTTATCTTCTTTAATGTCTTACAATAATATTTTACAGTATTTAGAAATATAGGAGAAAAAAGTACATATTTTATTAGCTTTTTTGGGTATTTTAATAATATTTACAGTGATATATATTCAATATCAGTTCTAAGTTGTTTTCATTTATGTGTAAAAACACAATTGATTTGTCTACAATACCTATGCTATTATGTCATCTGTCAATATTTCCTTCTAATCTTTTCACTTAGGTTTTTGCTTATCACATGGATAGGACCATCAATACAATGTGTATGGAAAGTAGTTTTCATCGGTATTCCTTCCTTTACTCAGAGAAAGTTTTTGGCATTTCATCATTATGTATGTTCAGTGTAGCTTATTTTTTTTTATATATATATGTGAACTTCAGCAGATTAGGAAATTTGCTTTTCCTTCCTACTTCATTAACTACGTTTAATAGAGAAAACTGACTAAATGAAATTTTCTGAGACTTTTTATATTTCATGAATGGTAGTTGAATTTTATCAAATTATTTTTATTTATTTGTTTACATATAATATTTCTCCTTAATTACCTTTAAACATTAAATTACACTGGTTGACTTTTGGCTCTTAACCCATCTTTGTTTTTCTGCTGCCAATACTTTTGAGCCAAAGGCCGCCATGAAGACGTCTACACTTTAAAAATTGAGTTTATTGATTCTTGCACACACCATGAAAAACTCTGGGATGTCTTAGTAAGAAGCTCATAGAACTTACAGAATTCAAATGCCTTTCCTGATTTTCGGGAGTGTTCAAGGAAGCAGGATGTTTGTATTGGATACTTTCAGGATCTGGAGACAAATTTATAATTGGATAATCTACTAAATGTTATGTATTTAGTGAGAGGAATAAAATAAGGACAAAGTTGTCATTGGTAAAAAGCATCAATAACCCATATTAACTAATACAGCAGGATGTTTAGCCATTCTGTGGTAGAGAAAAATGTTCATGTTATGTTTTTTGTTGTTGTTCTGTGTCAGACATGGTAATGAAGTGATTATTTTTGACTTGATATACCATGAGCACAGACTGGCTTTGTGTGATGTTGGTGTGCTATGAAATTAGTTATGTTTAGCACAAGAGAAACAAAACCTAGCTGTGATTACCAAGATAGCTCTTGGCAACATCAAGTCTTAAATTATAGTGCCAGGCCAGCTTCTGGATAGCCAAAGCTGCTTTTCTCATTTTCACTATAATTAATAAACAGTGGTGCATTGTATTTAGTACTGGATTGGTTAGTTGATTGTATATATAATTTTTGCATAGATGTTTATAAATAACATTGACGTTAGATGTCAGAATGTTCTTAGATTTTGGTATCATGCTTATGGTCTTTTAAAATAGTTTTGAGCTTTTATTTTCAATTTTATGGAACAATTAATGTAAATTTTGTATATCTTCTAGATGCTTTCCTTATATAAAAATATGTAATTCCCAGTACACAGTGAGGATAATACATCACAAAATTAGCATCATAGATTTAAAAACTATTAATAAAATGAATTGATTAAGGCAGTCCATTTAAAAATATCTTCTGCATTAATTTTCAGCAAACACATCTCATATATTTAACTGATTGTCTTATATCTATTTGAATAGGATTTCCATGCATTTTAATCTCAATTTTAGCTGCTAAATTGGAACTAGCCAAACTTGGAAATACTTTATAATTTGCAAAGTAATTAATTGTATATTTTATCTTTTTACTCAATCTGACAAAATAAAATGCCATTACTCTCAAAAATTGGGAATAGAAAAATATACAAGACTGTCCTTATCAAAATTTCTAATTATCCTGTAATAGAATATCTCTCCTAATTATTTGTTGGAATGACTAGAAGTACATAATTGAAGCTCTACTAACTCCTGGATAAAAATTCTTGATAGATCAAGAATAGAAACCCTTTGTCACCTCAACACCATGATTTTAGGTTAGTTGCAGAAGTAAGACCTATATTACGTATCTCAGCTGTTTAATCATCACCCTAGAAGTGTTTTCTTTAGAAATGAAAAGTGAGATGTGTGTGCTGCTAAATATTTTACCTGTAAAGTAACAGAGTTATGTAAGATAATAGATGTGAAATACACACACATATATACACAAAAAGAAGTGACAGCTAAACTGAGGAAGACTTAATAAGGTTGCTTATTTAAATGTCATTTTTCTGGTTATGATAGTGTATTAATATTATACATCGTGCTACTGCTGAGACCAGCTTGGTTGTGGAGACCCTAACCCAGTGGTGCTAGAGGAATTAAAGACATACACACAGAAATATAGAGTGTGGAGTGGGAAATCAGGGGTCTCACAGTCTTCAGAGCTGAGAGCTTCGAACAGAGATTTACCCACATATTTATTGACAGCAAGCCAGTGATAAATATTGTTTCTATAGATTATAGATTAACTGAAAGCATTTATTATGGGAAATAAAGTGACGGGCTGAAATGAAGGGATGGGTCTGGCTAGTTATCTGCAGCAGGAACATGTCCTTAAAGCACAGACCACTCATGCTACTGTTTGTGGTTTAAGAATGACTTTAAGCAGTTTTCCGCCCTGGGTGGGCCAGGTGTTCCTTGCCTTTATTCTGGTAAACCCACAACCTTCCAGCATGGGCATCATGGCCGTCACGAACATGTCCCAGTGCTGCAGAGGTTTTGTTTATGGCCAGTTTTGGGACTAGTTTATGGCCAGATTTGGGGGCATATTCCAAACATGTCCCCCTTCTTTGTATTGCAAAGTGATAAAAGCAAAGGCAGCTTTGTCATGATGAGTTACTTCTCATAAGAGTCAGGATCTGCACCCACAGACTATACAAAGACAAACAACACAGATCAAAAGCACAATCATCATTGAAATCATAGAACTTCCAAGTGTTTTCATCCATTCTAATGGGTTACTACTAGTTGCTAATCTGTAACTAGTTCCTTCAAGTACTTCAGTTCCTGGCATTAAGGTCAGGTATGCCTGGCATGCTTTAAATATTTGTTTGCAAATTTGGTCTTATTAAGAGTCATTAATAGTTTCCAGAAATCCTTATGTTTAGCTCCTACAACAGACCATATCATTTGAGGTTGAGGTGTCACTATACTGCCATGTTTCCAGATAATAGGAACTCTTGCTGTAATTCTTGCCATTCCCACAAAAAATCTGACTGTTTTGTTCAGAGCAGCTGAACATAGTGTGGCTGTGGCACACAGACTGAGATGCAATTCAAGCTAAACGTCCCCTTAGGGGACCAATCAATAATGATTCCATAGGAATCACTGCACAGCACCTCTGCCTGTTCTGCAAAGCAATCTTCCCAAACAAGTACATTCATTATTTCTGGCTAGGTCCAATTCTGTTTACAAATAGGTTTTCGAGGGTGGTATGCCTCAATTATAGGAGTAGATTTATCATGGTAAATACTGAGGCCAGAAAGCATGTGTAACTGTGCCATAGAGTGATTACACCCAGGCATTATTGTCAGCCAAGACTGGTAAATATGCCCAATAAATATAACTGTTCTCTGTGTCAGCCCTTGTTGAAGGAATATCACAGCAAGGGTCATCACTGCTATCATAGTTACCATTAAATTACTCATTGTGACTGGTTGTCCTGCTTTCCTCAGATTTTCTTCTGCCATCTGTGACAGCTTCTTGATCTGTCCCCAGGTAGGTGGCTGTGTGAGATGGGTGTTCCTTGTGACAGTTGGGGTCCTCCTCAGCATCAGTCTTGACATGGCTGCAACTGTGGGGTCCTTGGGATCCTCCTGGACTCTCTTCTTTGGCATCTGCCTCATGACAAGGTTTCAGGTGTCTTGATGGTATCCAGATCGGCTGTTGGTTAAGTCCTGGAGAAACACAAGCGTAACCTCTACCCCAAGTTAATATTTTATTTCCCAACTTTTTATTATCGGATCTCGCCACCAAACCAGTTTTTCTGCTTCTCTCTTTGCAGCTGGTTTCTGTAGCTGCTGTTCAGCTGCTGATAACATCTGGCCTTTAGGCAGGCTCAAAAAATTTAAAGTTAATAATGCTAGATTCAATTGCATATGGGATGTCTTGTAGTCCCTGTTATCCCCTCTCTGCTTTTGCAACTGCTATTTCAGGGAGAGATTCATTCCTTCCACTATGGCTTGTCCTTGAGAATTATATGGGACACCAGTAATGTGTTTAATATTCCATATAGAGAAAAATGTAGCTAGAGCTTGGCTAGTTCAGCCTGGGGCATTATCTATTTTAATAGAAGCTGGAATGACCATCACCACAAAACACTGCAAAAAGTGACGTTTCACACAGACAGAAGACTCTCCTGATTGGCATGTAGCCCAGACAAAGTGAGAAAGGGTGTCCACACATACATGTACACAAGCTAGTCTCCCATGTGAGGGAACATGTGTGACATCCATTTGTCAAAGGGAATTAGGTTCCAATCCTTGAGGATTAACTTCTCCTATAAAAGATGAGGAATGTACCATTTGGCTAGTTGGGCATCACTGAATAATAACTTCAGCTTCTTTTCAGTTAATGCTGTATCTGTGTTTGAGATCAGAAGAATTAACATGGGTTAAATTGTGAAAGTGTCTAGCATTACGTATTGCATTAGCAACGAGGCGATCTGCCATTTGATTCCCTTCAGTTAAAGGTCCTGGAAGAGGTCTATGAGCCCCAATGTGAGTGATGTAAAAAGGGTGCATTCTATTCCTAACTGCTGTTTGCAATTGGGTAAATAAAGTCATGAGTTGTCCATCTGTATGAAATTGTAACTGAGCATTTTCAATTAATTGTGTGGAATGAACCACGTATGAAATATCAGAGATCGCATTAAGAAGCATATCAAAAGCAGTCAATACCTCAATTATAGCTACAAGCTTCACTTTTTGAGCTAAAGTATAGGGCGTCTGAAAAACTTTACTTTTCGAGCCAGAATAAGAAGCTTTACCATTACTAGACCCATCTGTAAAAACATTCTCAGCACCTTCAATTGGTTTAAATTTAGTTATTTTAGGGAGAATCCAATTAGTTAATTTCAAAAATTGAGACAGTTTTGTTTTAGGAAAATGGTTATCATGAATACCCACAAAGTCAGCTAAATGAGTTTGCCAGGTAAGACTATTTATAAAAACTTGCTGTATCTGTGCCTTCGTGAGAGGGACAATAATTTTTCCAGGACCATATCCATGTAATTTAACGATCTGAGTTCTCCCATTTTCTATCATATTAGCAATTTGATCCAAATAAGCAGTTAGAATCCGTGAATTAGTATCTCGAAGAAAAAGCTGTTCTACTAAGTCCTGCTCTTGGACAATAACACCAGTAGGTGAATGCTGAGTTGGAAAAATTAGCAAATCTAGAGTCTTCTCTGCTCTGGATCTATTCTATTTATTTGAGCTTTATGGACTTGCTTTTTGATTAGCTGTAACTCTGCCTCAGCCTCCTTTGTTAATTGCCAAGGACTAGTGAGACTAGTATCTCCTCTAAGGCTAGACAATAAATTACTCATGGCATAGGTAGGAATGCCTAGAGCAAGTCATATCCAATTAATGACCCCTAGTAATTTTTGAAAGTGATTTAATGTTTTCAATTTATCCCTATGTATGGCTACTTTCTGTGACACAATGGTAGTGTCATTTACTAAGGTCCTCAAGTAAGAGTAAGGTGTAACAGTCTGAATTTTGTCAGGAGTTATAATTCAACCACTGTGAGAAATCAAGTTTTTCAAGTGATCATAACATTGTGGTAATATTTATTAAGTGGAGATAGCACAAAGTGTATCATCCATATAATGAATAATGTAACACTGTGAAATTGTTTTTACCAGTAGTTTCAGTTGCTTGCCCTACATAAGTCTGGCAAATTGTTGGACTGTTTAACATGTCTTATGGCAATACTTTCCAGTGAAAATGCTTAGCAGGCTGCAGGTTGTTTACTGCAGGAATTGTAAATGCAAATTGTTCAGTCTTGCTCAGCTAAGGGGATAGTAAAGAAACAGTCTTTTAAATCTGACTATTAAAGGCCAAACTTTTTGGAATTATAGCAGGAGAAGGCAATCCTGGCTGTAATGCTCCCATAGGTTGTATAGCTGAATTAATGTCTCTTAAATCAGTTAACATTCTCCATTTACCTGATTTTTTCTTAATTACCAAAACTGGAGAATTCCAAGGAGAAGATGTTGGTGCTATGTGCCCATTTTCTAATTGTTTATTAACTAATTCCTCTAAAGCCTCCAGGTTTTTTTGTTTGTTTTTTTAATACTTAGTGGCCATTGTTCTATTCAAATTGGCTTATCTGTTAATCATTTTAAAGGTATAGGTTCTGAAGGCTTAAAAACGGCTGCCATAAATAATGATATCCTAAGCCTTGGCAGGAACTTTGCTTTTCTGCTTGAAGTGGTTCCTTCAAACATTGCAAATATTTTCCCAGTCCTATACCAGGGACAAACCACATTTCATGCATCATATGTTGACTTTGAGGATTGTATAATTGCTCTGGAATTAGAACTTGTATTACCCATTGTTCTAATAAATCTCTCTCCCATAAAGTTATAGATGCAGAAGTTATAATTGGTTGAATAGTCCCAGGTTCTCCATCGGGCCCTTCACAATGCAAAATATAACTACTTTGATATACTTCAGGAGCTTTATCAACTCCAACTATGTTAAATTGAGCAGGTTGAATTTGCCATGCAGATGACCAGTGCTGTAGAGAAATCATTGAAATGTCCACTCCTGTATCTACCAAACCTTTACATTTCTTTCCCTGAATAGTTATTTCACAGGTAGGGCTTTTATCAGTAATTTGATTCACCCAATAAGCTTCTTTGCCTTGTTTATTTGTGCTTCCAAATCCTCCTGTTCATTTTAATTTCACTTTTCCCCATTTCCACATATAGCACAATCAGGAGCTGTCCTATACGCTCTCCTGACTCTGCTTTCCAAGGAACAGAAGTAGATATAACAATTTGAATTTCCCCATTGTAATCTGAATCAGTGACTCCTATATGTATTTGTACTCCTTTTAAATTTAAACTAGCCCTTCCTAGAAGTAATCCTATCATCCCCACTGGCAAGGGTCTGCAGACCTCTGTTGGAACTTTTTCCAGGGTTTCCCCAGGCAGAAGGTTCACAGTTTTTGTGAAGCATAAATCTTCTGTGACACTACTGGCTGTGGTGGGGTACAGACATTGTACAGGGGTGAGGGAATGTCCTGAGTCAGAAATTTTCCAGTTTGGAATGGAGTCCAGGATGGGCCCCAATGGGAATTGGGGTTCCCATTTTTATCAAACTTAGAGTGACACTGATTAGCCCAATGTTTTCCTTTTTTGCATTTTGGACATATATCAGACTCAGCAGTTTTCTTTTTTCCCCTATCTGGTGGTCTGACTCGCAGACTTTTTCTAAATTCTTTTTTAGTATGACCATGCTTCCCACAGTTAAAACAAGTTCCAGGAAATGGAGTATTTCCTTTATCCACTCACCATTCTGCCATTGCCTGGGCTAGCAGAGTGGCCTTATGCAGGTTACCTCCGATACTGTCACAGGCCTTGATACAATCAACTAAATGTGCTTTCCCTCTAATATGTTGCAGAGCAGACTGACAATCAGGATTTGCCTTGTCAAAAGCTAATAACCACAACACTATATCCTGAGCAGCTGAATCTGCAATCACCCTTTTAAGAGACTCCTGTATGTGAGCTATAAAATCTGCATATAATTCTTTCAGTCCCTGTTTTACAGCACTAAAGGAAGGATATTGCTCTCCTCCCAAAGTGATTTTTTCCCAAGCTCTAATGCACACTCCTCTAAGCTGTTCTATGGCATCATCCTGCATGACCACTTGTGCATCTAAACCAGCCTACCCACCAATTCCC
>NC_045439.1:64766990-65014333 GCF_002776525.5 Piliocolobus tephrosceles | reverse complement strand
TTTTGAGATGGAGTCTCACTCTGTCCCCCAAGCTGGAGTGCAGTGGCTGGATCTCAGTTCACTGCAAGCTCCGCCTCCTGGGTTTAAGCCATTCTCCTGCCTCAGCCTCCTGAGTAGCTGGGACTACAGGCGCCCGCCACCTCGCCCGGCTAGTTTTTTGTATTTTTTTTTAGTACAGATGGGGTTTCACCATGTTCACCAGGATGGTCTTGATCTCCTGACCTCGTGATCCGCCCGTCTCATCCTCCCAAAGTGCTGGGATTACAGACTTGAGCCACCGCGCCCGGCCCAGTCTGCAGTTATATTAACTTGAGGTTGGGCTTGGGCATTGTGAGCAGCCTGAATGGAAGCTTCATCTGCCCACCAAATTTTAAATTGTAAGAATTGAGCAGGAGTTAAACAAGCTTGAGTAAGGGCATCCCAGTCTAATCCCAGCACTTTGGGAAGCCAAGGCAGGCAGATCACCAGATCAGAAGATCGAGAACATCCTGGTGAAACCCCATCTCTACTAAAACTACAAAAAATTATCAGGGTGTGGTGGCAGACACCTGTAGTCCCAGCTACTGGGGAGGCTGAGGCAGGAGAATGGCATGAACCCAGGAGGTGGAGCTTGCAGTGAGCGGAGATTGCACCACTGCACACTGCACTCCAGCCTGGGTGACAGAGTGAGACTCCATCTGAAAAAAAAAAAAAAAAAAAAGCAAAAGAGCATCCCAGTAGGAATCATCTGACTGGAAACAGCAACATTTTTTAATAGTCCTATTACAAAAGGAGACCCTGGTCCATATTCATTAATAGCTTGTTTAAATTCTTTCAGTAATTTAAAAGGAAAAGGCTCAAATGTAGGTATAATATTTCCCTGTTGATCCGGGGGGTGTATTTTAACAAGGAACTGCTAAGCCTCTAAATCACCCTCTCTTCTAGCTTGCTGAATTCCTGCCTGAATATAACTGAGAGCAGTTCCTTCAGGTCACTGGAGCAACTAATTTTCACCCAGTGTCCTAAGGAAAAGAAAGATCTGCAGGGTCAGGCCTCTCTTTTTCTTCAAAATAATGAGGGGGTGTAGAAGGGTAGGGGTAAACCTCTTCCTCCTTTGCTGCTTTAGCTTTAGCTGGCAAACAAACCTGCTCTATTACTTGTTCTGTTATTTCACTATACTTTCCTTCCTCCTCGTCATCAGTGTGAAAAGATTCCAATGTGGAATGAACCAGAGCCCACACTTGTTCCACTGTTACCCTGATGCTTTTGAGCTCCCCTTCTTAATCACCATGGGGATTGCTAGGATTACTCAGGTGTCCTCCAGCTTAGTTCCACGTTCTCCAACTGTCACTCCGGCAACCCTTCAACCTGGGTTTGAGCCTCCACATTGGGTGCCACTTGCAGAGACCAGCTCAGTCCGAGAGACCCTAACCCACTGGTGTTAGAGGAATTAAAGACACACACAGAAATATAGAGGTGTGGAGTGGGAAATCAGGGGTCTCACAGCCTTCAGAGCTGACGGCCTCGAACAGAGATTTACCCACATATTTACTTTCAGCAAGCCAATGATAAACATTGTTTCTACAGATTATAGATTAATCGAAAGCATTTCTTATCAGAAATAAAAGGATGGGCTGAAATAAAGGGATGGGTATGGCTAGTTATCTGCAGCAGGAACATGTCCTTAAAGCACAGATTGCTCATGCTATTGTTTGTGATTTAAGAATGCCTTAAGTGGTTTTCAGCCCTGGGGGGTGGGCCAGGTGTTCCTTGCCCTCATTCCAGTAAACCCACAACCTTCCAGTGTGGGCGTCATGGCCATCACAAACATGTCACAGTGCTGCAGAGATTTTGTCTATGACCCGTTTTGGGGCCAGTTTGTGGCCAGATTTGGGGGCCTATTCCCAATATGTTATCATTGGAGAAAATTGAGTGAAAGGTATACAGGATCTCTCTGTCATTATTGTATTATTTCTTACAACAGCATGTGAATCTACAATTATCTCAAAAGAAATATTTCAACACAACTGAGATTTAAATCATGAAATATAGTCTAGATAAATGGGGTAAATAAAATGCAAAACATGGAAACATAAAGTACTTTAGGTCATTATTTGAGCTTAAAATAACCTGTGAAATCAAGAGTTTTGGCTCTATTGTGTAGCTAATTGGAATAAGGATTTATAATTAAAATGGTCCACTCTTCTTAAACTGAAGAAGTGAAAATAGAGGACTCGTAAAATTTCAGATAATAGTGTATTTTGTCATGTATAATAATATATTTTGTCAGTTTTTAAATCGGGGGTCACCAATCCCGGGTGGAAGACCAGTAGACTTCCATGGCCTGTTAAGAACTCAACTGTACAGCAGGAGCTGAGCTGGCAAGGGAGCGTTACCACCTAAGCTCCACTACCTATGAGATCAACAGTGGCATTAGATTCTCACAGGAGTACGGACACTATAGTGAACTGCTCATGCAAGAGATATAGGCTGCGCGCTCCTTATGAAACTCTAATGCCTTTTCGGAGGTGGAGCAGTTTCATCCAGAAACCATTTTGCCCCCACACCTCCTACTCATGTATCTTGGAAAAATTGTCTTATATGAAATCAGCCCCTAATGTCAAAAACATGGGGGATCACTGTTTTAAATAATTGAGTAAATATCAGAAACAAAAATAAAGCTTTTGCTTAAGTGCTTGTTTTTTTTAAAATACCCTTTAAAAGTAGCTATAGCCATAAATACATGACCCTTCAATATTCTGTTGCTTTTTCTTTTCATCTGATCAGTTGCAATATTTATCTCAAGTTTAATAGTGTAATAACTGTAATGTTAACATTAACTATCCAGGCTGGGTGCAGTGGCTCATGCCTGTAATCACAGCAATTTTGTGGTTGAGAAGCTCTGATTGCTTGAGCCCAGGAGTTCAAAACCAGCCTGTCCAACGTGGTGAAACCCCATCTCGACAAAAATAGAAAAATTAGCCAGAGGTGGTGGCACATGCCTGTAATCCCAGCTACTAGGGAGGCTGAGGCAGGAAAATCATTTAAATCTGGGAGGTGGAGGTTGCAGTGAGTCACGATCTTGCCACTGCACTCCAGCCTGTGGAACAGAGCAAGACTCTGTCTCTAATTTAATTAATTAACAAAATAAAATAAAAATTAGCTGGGCACAGGGTGTGCACCAGTAGTCCCAGGTACTTGGGAAGCTAAGGTGGGAGGATCATGTGAACCAAGGGAGAAATAGACTTCAGTGAGCTATTCCTAATTGTGCCAATGCACTTCAACTTGGGCAAGAGAGTGACATCCTGTCTCAAAACAAAGAAAAATGTTAGTTATCCATAAAATGAGTAGGACATGCAAGGGCAAAAAATGGTCTTGAGACCCCAAAACAGATGACATAGAAGCTATGTATACTAAATATATGTGCTTAAAAGTAGAGGGCTTAGTGCAGTCACTTGAAAACACTTTCTTTTCTCTGTATATTATTTTCACAGCTGTAAGTACAAATTTTTTCCCCAGAAACACAATATAACAGAAGGAGGAGAAGAAATGCCATAGAAAGCAGTACGACAGCAGTAAATGTGTTAGCCACGAGTGGAATAGGAAGGACAGTGGAGGAAATCTTTGAAAAGCAAAACTAAGCATAAAGGCAAGTAGCCATCAAAGGATTATTGAGAACATCAACATTTTACAATATAGAAATGTGGTGCTCACAATGTTGATCTTGAGTCATCAAAAGTTTAAATTATAATTAATAACTGTTTAAAATAACAGGTAAAATAGCAACATGATTTTGTACAATACTTTTAATAATGACAGCATTGTGTACAATAGCTCAGTACTTCTGTCTTTTTGTTGTGTGCATATAACATGCCAGGAAGGTTCATTTGTTTGTGCATAACATTTTTGAGGCAGAATATGTGTGTGTGTGTGTGTATATATATATATATATTTCACTAATTTTAAAGAGAAATGAATTGAGGAAAATTGTGACTTCCATAAGGCAAAACATTCACAAGTTGAAAAACAGGATATAAAATAATTTGCAGATATAAATATGTGTTAAAGTTATAAATAAGTGTCAAGTTACAAATTTTAAATAGTTTTATTTCCCCCAAATTACTGCACTTCTCCTTTGCTTGAATTCTTACATTTTCTTATTTTCATGTTAAAATTGGTACTTAAAGATTAAAAATTCAACTAAATATAAAATTTTATCCCAATTGTCCATTGTTATTATGATATCTGCTTTTAGTAAATTTAGTTGGAATCTATGTTTCCATTCATCTTGAGTTTTGCCGAGCCCTGTGCTGTGTTAGTGTTTCAGTAAAAGGCCACTAAAATATGTAAGATTAGCACTAGATTGAGGAGTGGGAAAACTCAGGCAATTCAGGTGTCAGACTGAGGGAACACAGGCTCAAAACTATTGGCAATCCACAATCTCCAGTAGGTTTTACTTGTCTGGGGCATAAATACTCAATGATAGAAAGCTAGACCAATGAGCTGAGCTTTGCTTCAAAATGGCTATATCGTGTTATCTGGAGCTGCCTTTTAGAAAGAAATGTCATCTCTGGTGGAGGTGAGAGAGAGATTCGTCTTTCAAAAGCAAAGAGAAAAAGAGAAAGCTTTCACTCAGCCTTGAATGAATGTACCAAAAATAGAATTATAAAAACTGAAACATTTTCAGACAGATAATGGCATTCCTGCTGAGAGTGTAAGTTCCTGGAGTGTGCAAAGGAACTCGAAACAGTGATCTTTCAGACAAGAAGATTGATTCTATAATTCTCCATCAGCAGTACAGGCTGTCAGCATGACTGCACTTGTTTCTCTAAAAGCTTTGGTAAGACAATTACCAATTATATCAACATGGCATTTACATGTTTGTGACCATCCATGCCTGGAGCCCAGGAAATTTATAATCCATTGCTGACATTTTTGCTATTCTATGTGAGCTATTAGGCAGCCAAAGAAAAATCTGATGGCACTCAGGAAAATCAAGTGAATGCAGGCTTCTAACTTGTGTTAGCAAAAAAAGGAGAAATATGTGCTGTATGTGTGCAATGTTTAAGAAATCAGAATTGGCATTTTTATTGTTTGAGAAGAAAATATTGTTTGATCGATACGGAAAAAACAAATGGGCAGTTTTATATCTCAGTCTTGTTAATGGATTAAACCACATATACCTGTAAACCGAATTACACATATAAAGCACGCAGTTAAAAATAATACACTGAAACCTGACTTTTTATATATAATATTATTTACTTGACCATTTCCTTAATGTTGGCTTTTTATTCTGGGAGTTGACATCACTCCTATAAAACTGCATTTAAGATGTTTGTAAGTAGTTCAATGGCTTACGTCTTTTATTATTTACTTAGGATTAGTAAAAAAAACTATAGGAAAAAAAGTCATAGTATAAGACTGTTCTTAAAAATGTACTGGTGTAACTTCTTATTTAGAGGGTTTGAAAATTCTTATTTTTGTATGTTCTAAATATAAATATACTTGTTTCTAAGAATCTTTGCCAATTTAATAAATAAAAATGCACTTATTTTATTTGGATTTTTTTCCAAGACTGCTAAGTGAAATATAGATTTCACAGACTAACTTACAATGAAATTCACTATCCCTTCTGGTAAAAATGTATCTTGAGATGAATATATCCTTGTCGCCTTGATTTGCATTTACCTGATGATTAGTGATATGAAGGATTTTTTCAGAAATGTCTGCTTAGTTTGCTCATTCAAAAATAGCACTGTTTGTATTTTCACTGTTGAGATGTTTGAGTTCCTTTAATATTCTATATATTCATCCCCTGATGGATGAATAGTTTGCAAATGTTTCTTCCCATTTGGTAGGTTGTTTCTTCAGTTTATTGATTTGTTCCTTTGCTGCACAGAAGCTCTTTAGTTTGACGTAATCCCATTTGTCTATTTTTGCTTTCATGCCTGTGCTTTCGAGGTCTTATTCATATTATCTTTTCCCAGGCCAATGTCCTGAAGAATTTTTCCTGTTTTCTTCTATAGTTTCTGATCTGACATTCAGGTCTGTAACTCATTTTGAGGTGATTATTGTGTATGGTGAGAGTAGGAGGGTCTAATTTCATTCTTCTGTATTTGGATATCCAGTTTTCTGAACACTATTTATTGAAAAATACTGAAAAAATTTCTCCAATGAGTGTTCTTGGCACTTCAGTCAAAAATCACCTGGCTGCAAATATGTGAATTAATTTCTGGGTTCTCTATTCTATTCTATCGGTCTATATGTATATGTTTATGTCAGCACTGTGTTGTTTTGCTTACTATAGGTTTGTAGTGTATTTTGAAGTCTAGTACTGTGATGCTTCCTGCTTTGTTAGTTTTGCTCAGGTTTCTGTTGGTTCCTTTAGTTTTTCCGTGGTTTCATTTGAATTTCAAGATGTCATCTTACCTCACTTATTATGGTTGTTATCAAAAAGACAAAAGTAACAAATGATGACAAGAATGTAAAGAAAAAATCGGCTGTACGCATTGTTAGTATGTAAACCAGTAAAGCCACTATGGAGGACAGTATGGAGGCTTCTCAAACTACAAACACAACAACCATATGAACTAACAATCCCACTACTGTGCCTTTAACCAAAGAAAAGGAAATCACTATATCAAAGAGATATCTGCACCCTATGTTTATTGTAGCATTATTTATAGTAATCAAGATACAGAATCAATTCAACTGCCCAACAGTAGATAAAGGGATAAGGAAAATGTACTATCTATACACAATGAAAGACTCTTCAGCCTAAAAAAGAATGAAATCCTGCCATTTATAGTGACATGAATGGAACTGAACTAACGATTTCCTGAAGTTTAATAGCAGTGGAAATACTTAACAATATCCGATAAGGGTCCTTTTATTTTGATGGTAATTGATCCTACAGAGATCTTTTATTTTTTTCTTAGGTTTAAGTAATAGTAAATATTTTAATTGAACAGGGGTGCTATTTTTCCATTTGTGGGAAAGGCCAATACTTTGTTTATGTAATTTTTGAAAGAGCATTTTGAACTTGGCCTAAATTTCAAAGGGGAGCATAGTGAAGTGTGTCTGACCCCCTGTTTCTTGTCATGACCTAAGTTAGTTTTTAAGTTTTTCTGGGGGGATTTCCTTTGGCCAAGGGACTTAGAGTAAAAAAGACTTATGGCCAATTAAACACTCTGGGCCAGATGGAAATGGAATTAGAAAGGCATTCATTAGCCCTTAAAATCTTTTGAACACTGTAAAAGTCAAAAACTAGAAAATAAAAATAAGGTTACACATTAATAAAAACCAACAGCCTATAAACCATCTATATTGGGCAAAAGTGCTGCTCCTATAGAGCTCTAAGACAAAACATTTTAGAATCATGGCATAACCCTCAGCATCAGAGGAGAAAAATTCACAGGAGCTGATGAAAAAGCCAAAGGAGAGCGCCATCATTCCAGACCTTCGTAAAGGCAAAAAGAACTGAAAGCAGTGAGACACAACAACAGTTGAATTCTGAGACATACATCCAAGAAGTGTAAAAGTAACTGATTACAGCATTAAAAGCAAATTTTCCTATAATTTACCAAATTAATAACTTAAGAAAACCCAGTTCTAATATGTAAACCATTTTCTAGAAAGTCTACCAGGAACAATTTTCTTTCAATCATAGCAAGCTTAATCATACACAAAACTTCTTTCATAAATTCCCTTTCACAAATTTACTTCATAAATTTACTTCAGAATGTATACAAACCATCTATACAATGCTTGGACTTTCTGCCTTGTGTTACATCTTTAAAAAAACCAGTTATTTTATTCTAGGACAAGAATTTATGATACAAGACCCTTTTTTCATGCAAAATTACTCTTTCTTTATATCCTTTTTTCCAAAAAAAAAAAAACTTTTGTCTATAACTTTCTTCACATATCTTTTCTACTCACTAATTACTTATATTTGAACCTCTCTTTTAATAACTTCCAAGTTAGACAAAAACACTTATTTCCCAATAAAGAATGCATCTTCTTTGGCACATTTTATATAAAGGTAGGAGTAAGAAAATCTTAACTGCCCACCAGACATTGGCATTCTATAGATGAGAACCCATACCACAATTTTAAGATTATTTTAAGATTATTTACTATAAAAAGCCCTCATTTTAAAGCCACTTTAGCCATTCTAAAGCCTATAAGCACCAGTCATTTCCTAGGTGAAAATATTAAAGTTAAAATGATAAAACACAACTTTTTCAAACTAACAAGTTTAGACGAGTGTTATTTGTTTAATATATGAGAACTCTTTTATTTATAAGCCAATATGATAGCATGTTAGACACAACAGACAACACACAAAGTGACTTATACAAGACACTGGATTCAAGTTATTTACACAATTGGGACCTCTCTACCTGGCCAAATTTTGTTTGTCCCAAGAGGTATGTAAGACAGGGAAAGGCAGGAGAGTGGATTCCACAGCATCAAATAAGGAAGGGAGGGGTGAATGCTGTTGTTGAAGAGAAGAACTCAGAGTCACAGAGCTGCCAGAAAGCTCACCTAGCAGTGGAGACAACAAAGAAAAATGTTCAGGCAGCTGCCTGCCAGCCACTGAGGGAAGCTGTCTGACAGGTCAAGGGCTTGAGATCCTCAGTAAACTTACTTAAGCAAGATAACTCATTGGGGCTAGAGGAAGAAGGAAGGTTAGCTCTAGTATTGACAACTTTTTTCCCCTCTCACTGAGGATGGTTAGGAAATTCTCATTGCCAATTTGCCCCCTTGCTTACAGTAAGCTGACTGGTTTTGGCCAGGGTTGAGCAAGTCAGAGGCTTTTGTCTGGGCAACCCAGATGTTGATTTCATGATACTTTCTTGGGATGGGTAACTCGGAGGTGGCAGGGCGCTTAAAGTAATTGTCAACATTTGCACTTTTGAGCCTTTTTTTTTAACCTCTTTGCCCTGTTTCTATTGTTGCAAACTTTAAAGGCCAGGTTTAAGAATTGCCTTATAGGGGTTTGAGGTTTCATGGCTGCTTTTCATAGCTTCTTCTTGATGTCAGGGGAAGATTGAGTAATAAAATATATACTCTCCTGGAGTGTCTGTGTCTGCATTAGCATATTTCCTAAGTTCCTCAACCAAATGACCCTGAAACGGAGAGGGATTTTTGTCTTTTCCCTGTGTTATTTTTGTAACCTTGGCATAATTGACTGGCTTAACCACACACTTTCTCTTCTGCTTTTTTTCCACAGCACAGCAAGCAGAATAATTGTAAGTCATGACAAGTTAAATCAAGAACATTGTCAATTTAACAAAAACTCCTCTATAGACTTTTCTGGCTCCTCTGAAAGCTGGCCCAGTTTTTCCTTTTATAAAGCAAATCAGGCCTAGAAAATGGCACAGATACTCTAAGTGTTTCCCCATTTCCATTGGCTGTCTCCTGCAATAGACACAGGTTTGACTTTAGGGGCTGATATGGGGCCAAAATCATGGTGGTACTGGCTGGACTTACTTTCTTGGTCAGTGAAAGTATAGGCTGCTGCTAGTTGTATAAGAGAGGGGGTGCCTGATGACATTGGGGTGGAATGCTGCATTAGACACTGGCAGGACCATCTTCAGATCTGTGGGACTGAGGAGACTGGGGAAGGTGTAGGCCTTCTAGAGGGAGCAGCTAGGAATTGATCTCTTAGATGTGGCTTCCTGGTACCTGGAAGTAACATGAGCCAATAAAGGGTCATAAAATCTTGTACATAGGGACTTTCTCTCATTTTCCTTCTTTTCTACAGAATAAGTTGTACCTTAAAATAGCATCATAATGTATAGCAGCATGTTTAGTCCAAATCTTTTGGTTTTCTAATGTGTAATAAATGTAAGCAATGTTCCAAGAGAAAATGAGTTTCTTTTTCTTTACGCTGAATTTGAATTTGCTCCACTAGCCTAGAAAAGCACCCTCTGGGATGCTTTTCATTGTCCCCACATCCATCAGGATTTTTACTGGGCACATCTTCCTGCCTCTCTGCTGATCACCACCGTCTCACTGTCTTACTTCTGATCACTGCTATCTCTGCTGTCTCACTGTGTAGGTCAGTGCCTCTAAGTTGCCTTCTTCATTTATTCATTGGTTGCCAGATCATACAGAAAATGTAAACCCCAATTCTTGGGATTACAACAAGGGCTCTTGGCTTCTCATGGGAAAGAATTCAAGGGCAAGCCAGTGGAGTTACACAGCAATCTTTTATTGAGTGGTATTTCTCCTTGCAGAGAAGGACTAACTCATAGGCAGCATGCCCAGAGTCAGCAATGTATGGGCTCTTGGCAACTATATTAATGCTCACATAAATCCACTTTATTTTTTCATTTTTAACTTCTATTTTAACTTTGGGGTACATGTGCATGTTTGTTACACAGGTAAACCAGTGTCACAGGGATTTATTGTGCAGATTATTTCATAACTCAGGTATTAAGCC
This sequence comes from Piliocolobus tephrosceles, assembly GCF_002776525.5. Taxonomy (NCBI): domain Eukaryota; kingdom Metazoa; phylum Chordata; class Mammalia; order Primates; family Cercopithecidae; genus Piliocolobus; species Piliocolobus tephrosceles. The sequence continues at coordinate 65,003,898 of NC_045439.1, read as the reverse complement.
TAGTACTCATTAGTTATTTTTCCTGATCCTCTTCCTCCCACCCTCCACCCTCCGATAGGCCCCAGTGTGTTATTCCCCTCTACGTTTTCATGTGTTGTCATCATTTAGCTCCCAGTTGTAAGTGATAACATGCGGTATTCGTTTTTCTGTTCCTGTGTACATTTGCTAAGGGTAATGGCCTTCAGTTCCATCCATGTTCCTGCAAAGGACATGATCTTGTTCTTTTTTATGGCTGCATTATATTCCTAGGTGAGTATGTACTACTCTTTACCCAGTCTACAATTGGGCAGTTAGACTGATTCTATTTCTTTGCTCGTGTGAGTAGCGCTACAAGGAACATACATGTGCATGTATCTTTATGATAGAATTATTTATATTCTTTGGATATTTATATATGTACACATATACAGTATACATATACATATATATACATATACAGTAATTGGATTGTTGGGTTAAATGTTATTTCTGTTTTTAAGTCTTTGAGGAATTGCTACACTGCTTTCCACAATGGTTAAAATGGTTACACTAATTTACATTCCCATCAACAGTGTATAAGCCTTCCTATTTCTTTGCAGCATCACTAGCACCTGTCATTTTTTACTTTTTAGTAATAACCATTCTGACTGGAGTGAGATTGTATCTCATTGTAGTTTTGATTTGCAGTTTTTCTAATGATCAAATTGAGATTTTCTTCATGTTTGTTGGCTGCCTGCATGTCTTCCTTAGAGTGTATGTTCATGACCTTTTTCCGATTTTTAATGGGGTTTTTTGCTTTTTTTGTTGTAAATTTGCTTTATTTCCTTATAGATGCTGAATATTTGACCTTTGTCACATCCATAATTTGCAAAACTTCTCTCTTATTCTGAATATTGTCTATTTACCATGTTGATTTTTTTTTTTTTTTGCTATGAAGAAATTTTTTAATTAGAACCCATTCATCAAGTTTTGCGCTTGTCATGATTGCTTTCATCTTTACCAAAAAATCTTTGCTCATTCCTTTGTCCAGAATGGTATTGCCTAGGTTGTCTTTTAGGGTTTTTATTATTTTCAATTATATGTGAATTAAGGGGGTAGGTCAAGGCAAATTGAGGGGTAGGTTATTTAGACATTTTCAGGAAAGGAGTAGCAACTTCCAAGTCATTGTGATGACATTTGTAAACTGTCATGGCACTGGTGGGACTGTCTTATGCTAATGAGCAATGACAGCAGCTATAGATTGTTTTCTCTGCCATTTGCTGGTTCCTGCCAGTTTCTTCACTTTATCCTGTCTGGATTAGCTTCCATTTTGGTCAGCGGAGTTGTGACTAGAGAACAAATCCTGTCAGTCTCTTACTTCAGTATGATGATGAACACTGCATAGTGACTGAGTGGTGACCATATTTTGAAAAACAATCATCCTGTAACCTATTTTGACCTCAGAAGCATCATATAAACAACCAGTTATCTGGTGGTGACAATTTTCAGTGTTATAATGCCACATGCCATATACTATAATCTGATTTCTGTTTAGGGTGTTCCTAGATTATATGTGTGATTAGATTGATCTAGATCTAGATCTAAACTTATAATTGTAACCAGCATTCACTCTCATTTTTTTATACCTATTATTACTAGTATAACTGTTACTAGGTTAATATTTTTTAAATCTCTAAAGATGTCAAGTTTATAAAATTACCACTTAGCATCTGTTAGGTTAGCATTTCTGTGATAAATTAGTTACAGTAAATATTATTTTTGATGTATTAATACTATTGAAACTCTTGAAGGGGATAAAAAGATGACTTGGAAACTCTCTGAAGCAGAAAATGGAAATAAATATAAAACCATAATCTGATTGCTACTTCTTATATTTTCTTCTTACTTATTCTAATATACTGCTTACTCTGCCTTCTAAATAGTTATCTGACCCATCTGTGTCACTCACTTCATTTGCTTAAACATACCTTCTACTGACTTACCTTTCTCTTTCTCTCAGTCTATCACACTTACCTGGAAAACACTCAATTATCTTTGAATTCAATTATGCTTTTTTTTCTGAACCTTGTGTCCTGAATCAAAACTGTCTTACTCTAAATTTATGATCACAAATATTAAGTAGGCCTTCATCCCTCAGCCCTCAAGAAATCCACTTGTATTCCTATAGTCAATTTAACTAAAAACTCTCCTATTGTCTAAGAAATTATTTCACCCTTTTGCCTTTCTCCGACGCCCTTCTCCAATATCTCTTTCATTCTCCTCAACTCCCTCAAATGATCACATTTTATGATTTGCTGAGAAATTACGATTGTCCAAAGAGAACTTAATGTTTTTCTGACACAAACTCTGTATGACTTGGCCTCATAGATTTTTCCTTTTCTCCTCTAATGAACATGAATTAGTCTCACAGTGGAGGCCAACCCACCTTGTACACTGAAATATTATCCTCCACATACTCAAATTTTTGCCCCGCCCAATGTTCCTTTTTCCCCTTTATCACCTTATTTTGTTCTTACTGCTATGGGCAGCAGCTCTAGACAAATAATACACTGTGCAGTACTTTTCTTAACAAACTCATGCTGTAACATCTTGTATTTTTAACTGAAGACAAAGGAAAAATAAATTTCAACAGTACATCCCCCCAGCTTCATATTATTTGTCTATATTCATTCATAATTAAACTTCCCCAAAAGTGTCTGTATTATTTTTGTTTGACCTTTTTATATTCTCTTACTTTTTATATTAAAAATCAAATAAATCATAAACATAAATTAAGCGTTTAAATTTTACTAAATCTTAAACTGAAAACATGTACTTTTCTTTCTTTTTAATGGAGTCTTGCTCTGTTGCCAGGCTGGAGTGCAGTGGCACTATCTCGGATCACTGCAACCTCCACCTCCAGGGTTCAAGTGATCCTTTGTCTCAGCTTTCCATGTAGCTGGGACTACAGGCACAGGCCACCATGCCCAGCTAATTTTTTGTATTTTTAGTAGATATGGGGTTTCACCATGTTGGCCAAGATGGTCTCGATCTCTTGACCTCATGATCCACCCATTTTGGTCTCCCAAAGTGCTGGGATTATAGGTGTGAGTCACTGCACCGGACCAGTTAAATTTCTTTGGTATGTTTTATATTTATACCTAAGCTCAAGAAATAATTAAAGCTCTATGGGAATAGTTGTAAAAGCAAAAATGAATCTCAGCTTTCTCTAGGTTAGTTAATACAAGTAAAATATTATTAGTATAAATTTATTACAGGAAGGATTGAACATTTCACAAGGGTATCAATGCCCCTGCTCTCTTTTAAAAATTGTATTTATAATCGACACATAATAATTGTATACATTTTTAGGGTACAATGTGATGTTTTAATGCATGTATATATAGTATAATCATCAAATGAGGGTAACTACCATGCTGGTCACTTTAAACATCTATCATTTCTTTGTGGTGACCACATTCAAAATTCTCTCTTCTAGCTATCTTGAAATATATAATACTTTGTTATTTGCTGTAGTCAACCCACAGTGGTAATAGAACATCAAAACTTATTCTTTTTATATAATTGTAAGTTTGTGCTCATTGACCAAGGTCTCCCAGAGCATCTTCCTGCCTCTCCTCTCCAGCCTCTAGCAACTACTAATCTACACTCTACTTCTATGAAATCAACTTTTTAAAAATTTCACATAAGAGTGAGATAATGCCTTATTTGTCTTCCTGAACCTGACTTATTTTCTTAACATAATGTCCTCCAGGTTCATCTATGTTGCTGCAAATGACAGAATTTCACTGTGTTCTATAGTTGAATAGCATTCCTCTCTCTCTCAGGGTGTGTGTGTGTGTGTGTCTGTCTGTGTGTGTGTGTGTGTGTAACATTTTCTTTACACATTCATTACTGGATGGGCTTTCAGGTTGATTATATACCTTGGGTCTTTTGGATACTGCTGCAATAAATATGGGTGCACAGATAGCTGTTTAACATAGTGATATTATTTCTTTGATTATTTACACAGTAATATGATTGCTGTGTCATATGGTAGTTTTATTTTTAATTTTTTGAGGAATATGGGAAACACTTCATGAAATTGAACTGGTCAAAGATTTCTTGATTAAGACCTTAAAAGCACAGGCAACAAAAGCAAAAATAGACAAGTGGGATTGTATCAAACCAAAAAGTTTCTGCACAGCAAAGGGAACAATCAATAATGTGAAGAGATAAGCCCACAGAACAGGAGAATGCATTTGCAAACTATGCATCTGACAAGGTGTTAAAAAACAGAATATAGAAGTAACTCAAAAAATGTCATCTGAAAAAAAATTCTGTCTCAAAATGGCAAAATATATGAATAGAAATTTCTCTAAGGAAAACATACAAATGGCCAACATATATATATATATATATATACACACACACACACAAAAGAGCAACATCACTAATCATCAGGAAAATGCAAATCAAAACTACAATTAAATATTATCTTGCTCTCTTAGTTTGTTCTTGCACTCGTGATAAATATTGATCAAATCCTCATAAAACATATCCTGAAATGGCTTTTTATATTTATTCATTTGGTATTGCTGATTAATGTAGTGAATTAATCAGAATTATTAAAACATCATTAGCAGTTGATTTCTGATTTTTTCTTATATTAGCTTGAAAGCTCTGCTATAAGCTGTCAGCTAAAAATTACATCTTCTACAAAAGGAACACTCTCAGAGGGACTGCACCACATATTTTTAACTATTGATAGTTCAAGAAGTAGTTTCTTGGGTCAAAATCTTGGAGTTTAGAGCACCACTACTTAGATAACTCTCAGACTGTACCAGAGAACTGACCCGGGATTTCCAGGATTCTTGATGAATAACTTCATGAATTTCGATTTCAAGTAGCACTAACCCATGTATGCCTGAGGTTGCAATTTTTTGAATTTTTGCAATCAGACCTTGGCAATGACCTTGAGCAGCAGGATATAAATAACTCTCACATGCTTAATGTTCCAATAATGGAACACTAGGCATAAATTATTACACAAGATTAAATGAAATGATAATGTAATACTAATTGTGCTTATTTCTTTTGGAATATTTTTTGTTTTGGAATTGTTTGTTTTTCTCTTTTATTGATATTTATATTGTATTTTTTATTTTTTGTTTTTTCTTTTTTTGACTTTTATTTTAGGTTCAACGGGTACATCTGCAGGTTTGTTTCATGGGTAAGTTGAGTATTGCTGAGGTTTGGTGTACAAATGATACCATCATCAAGGTAATAAAGCACAGTGCCTGATAGGTTATTTTTGTAATACTGTGTTGCATCTTAAACTATTCCACTTTGTACACATGCTAAGTCTTTGTTGAGTCTTCTTGACTTATTTTAAATCTGAATTTAATAGATTATGCTTATTCAAAGTGCAATGAAATATCCTTTACATGGTAAATTATTCTCACTGACCCCTTAAAATTCTGTAACAAATGCTTTAAATTATTTTCACTTTATACAATAAAGTAAGTTTTTGCATAAGTTCATGAAGAATCTGTTCTTATATGTCTCCCCACTGATGGGTGTTGAGACAAGTCTGTACAATTTGTGTGTTTCTGTGTTTAGATGCAGCATGTATAGGTGATGTGTGTATAGTAATACAAATAGGAACATATATTTGTACATATATATACAGATACATGTGGATATATATGTTTGAATTTGAGAAAATCATTACACACCCACACAATCACATATGTGTGTGTGTGTGTGTGTGTGTGTGTGTGTGTATGTACACCTCAAATCAGTTTATTTTGATGGGTTAAATAATTGTTATGCCAACTTTTGGCATTTGCATATAACATTCACTTAAAATATTTAGAAAAGTATACATTTAGAAAAATACACATTATGCTAAATACTAATAGCACAATTAGTGTTACATTATCATTTATTTTAGTCTATGTAATTAATGCTACTTGAATCCAATTTCATGAAGTTATTCATTAAGAATCCTGGAAAGACCAGGCGCAGTTGCTCATGCCTATAATCCCAGCACTTTGGGAGGTCGAGACCAGCCTGACTAACATGGTGAAACTCTGTCTCTACTAAAAACACAAAATTAGCCGGGTGTGGTAGTGCAGGCCTGTAATCCCAGCTACTCAGGAGGCTGAGGCAGGAGAATCGCTTGAAGCAGGAGACAGAGGTTGCAGTGAGACAAGATCATGTCATTGCACTACAGCCTGGGAAACAAGAGATAAACTCCATCAAACAAACAAACAAAAAAGGAATCCTGGAAATCCTGGGTCAATACTCTGGTACAGTCTGAGAGCTGTCTAAGTAGTTGTACTCTAAATTGAAGGCATTAATCCAAAAGTCTGCTTCTTCTATTTATCATACATTCTTACCAATTTATCATCACCTACAGAATTATCTCTCACTCTCTCTCTCTCTCTCTGCATATATGTATATATAGAATTTTCTTTTGCTGGAGTTACAGCCTTTGTTTCCTAGATCTCCTATCTCTTTCTTTCATTTGGATGGAACAAATCTTCCAGAGATACTTGAGAATAAGTGAATAGACAATATTGTTTTCTTAAGAAATTAATCAAAATATCTATGCAAATGCTTTATTTGTAGTTTACTTTAATATACATCACATTCAATTATTGGTTTCTCAAATTTTAAATCACTTTTTTCTAAATATTTGGTTATAATTTTCAATGCTCCTGATTTTCGACTGCAGAAATTCAAATAATTTTTCTCTCTCAAGACTATTATGTTCTTTACTTTGTGTTTAGTCTTATAAAATTTCATGATCTCTGTGACTCATGGTGTGGGTCTTTTTAAATTGGAAACTAAGCATAGATTTACCATTCCTGCTTACAAACCTCCAATGAATTCTTATACCTTCTAACACTTCTTGTGAAATATTATATGCACAATTATTTTCTTAGGAGTTAACTTTTGCATTCATTATAATATAAATATCCCAAAAACATTAGCTTGTTTTTATTTTAAACTGTGATATATCATATATCAAGAAAAAATACTGTTGTATAGTGTTTTTACATGTTTTTTGAGAAAAGGAAAACAAATAATAATATATAAAGTTTAATATCTTTTTATTTTCTCCCTTTAAACCTCGTGCTGGTCATAATAGTTTGTATTCTAAGCAAAAGAAATAAATTTGACTTATTGAGTTAAGAAATATTTCCCACTATAATCATGTGGAACACATATATACCTCTGATTATTTAAAATATCCAAATATCATTTGTATTATGTATATGAGATATCAGTTATCGCCTAATAAATTCATACAGAAAGTTTTTAAAGGCCTTTATTTTGAATTAACAATTATTTAACACAGGAGCAATAACTTTAACCTGATATTTTAAACAAAACCCAACATTTTGCTTAACTAATCAAGTGTCTAGTTTTATTTTTGTCACAGATCCTTATTATTTGAGGATTTGATAAAAGTTTATTGACCAGAGAAATGTAATCTTTAGCTTTTCAGATCTTTGAATGTGTCTCTGTCTTAGTTTGTGTTCCTCCTGAAACAGACTGCGAGAAAACATTCCGGAAACAAGTTGTTTATTGATGAACACTGGTAGAGGATTGGGACCATGAGAAGGAAGGAGAAGGAAGGCAACAAAAGACGTATTACCAAGCACATTTCTACTGTTGGCACCTGGAACTTAACTCCTCTTTGGAAATCAGTGAGTCGTTATAGAATATATGACTCAAAGTTATTTTGCATGAGGTGTGAGATTCAGGTCTACTCCCAGGGCACCGATTTCCCAGGCATTTACAATCTGGCATGTGGGAGCAGAGTAGGTTCTTGTCAAGAGAGGGCCCTCAGGAAGAGACTCAGATGCTGAAGGCAAAAGTGGGGCTGCAGCTAGAGAAATATTCTGTGCTCCGTGGATGTAAGCAGGGTGTTTGCTACCACAATCTTCTGAATATTATCCTCAGTTTGACATGTATACCTCAGAATACTTTTGTTCTATATGTGTTGTCTTGAAGATCAACTGAGGTCACAAAGCCTAAGAAATTGTCTTGACTGATGCTTTAGTTTGTTAAAGCAAACTAAATATGGCCTAAAAAGGACTCCATACTTCTATCTTTGTGTCATTGTGGAGGAACTGCAACCTAGCTTAAAAGGTAGATAAGACTGAAAACCTGATATAGGAGTATGCACCAGTAACAATAAATACGCCTTGGCCAATCCCAGTGGCCATACTTCAACCATTCATACACTGCTGACTGTTCAAACTGCATTCCAATAAGGCAAATGCCAAGCTGTAACCAATACAGCCATTCTGTACCTCACTTCTGATTTCTGTATGTCATTTCACTTGTTTTGTTTATAAATTTTCCTCCACCACGTGGCTGCACTGGAGTCTCTGTGAATCTGCTGTGATTCTGGGGCCTGCCCAATTCGCCAATGGTTCCATTGCCCAGTTAAACTCCCTTAAATTTAATTCAGCTGAAGTTTTTATTTTATCAAGTTTAAATCAGTATAAGTTGAACATTGATGAGACACATGAGGTAAGTGTCTCTCTTCCATGAATAGAAAACTGTAGATAACTCTTTTGAGCATAATCTTTTGAGCTTAATGTAGGCCAATTTTCCCAAATTCATGTAATCAGAATATAGGCACTGTGAAGTTATTTCTTAGTAGTTTATTCTTTGCATCCATTATACCTCAGACAGCATTATATTTATAAACTGCTGTATTTTAAACTACATCATTTTTCCAAACTCTTTATTGCAGTCCTTTTTTTTAAGTTTTACATATTCCAGGTAATAATTGTTTTCAGAAAAGCAAATGGTAAGCTAGTCACAAGACTATTAATGTTAACATTTATTTGAAAGATCAGATGTATGTGCATATATTATTTTCTTGGTTTAGACGCCCCCACAGTTTCTACTAGGTCTCACTCAAAGAAATGTTTCCTTAACATTAGTGTCATTACGCTGCACTGCTTTGAATACGAAGAGACAGAAAAAGAACACTTTATAGAAGCTCTGGTTCTAAAGCACCTTCAGAATTCTCCTCAGAGACCCTACTAATTTTACCCAAATTAGTGATATGAATCCCAAGGGGGCACCTTATACGTGCTCCAAAATCTCATTTAAGGTCTTCTACACAGCGTTTCCATGTTCTTCCTCTGCAGCACTTTGGGTTCTGTCTTTTTTCATTCACAATTCAAAACTGGTCAGTTATTAGATTAATAACTAATGACAGCTCCAGAACTGCTGATCATGCTTGTCTATAGTCTTGTAGTACTGTTAATTGACGATGTCATGGACTCTGATGTTTATGCTGTCTCCTTTTGCTAATACCATGTGTTGACATTTTGAATCTGTCATGTCCAATATGATAGTCACTAGCCAGCCACAAATATATATCGAGCATGTGCTGCTGTAAATGAAGTGCTACTTTTTAAAATTTAATTTTTTTTAACTAATCATTGAGTTACTGAATAATTTTTAAGTATGTTTGGAACAACTTGATTATATGAGTCTACTTTACCAATTATACATGTTAAAAAAATCCAAATACAGATCAACTATTTTCCAAGAAACATTTGATTTGAAATGTACTTTAAGTGTAAAATACAGACCAAATTTCAAAATATTTTTATTTTACTTTTTACTGTGGCTACTAGAATATTTAAAATTATAAGTGAGACTAGCATTATGAGTCTACTGGACAGTGCTGTTTTGCACTGTAGTATTTCTCATACTCTTTTTAGCTTACTTTCTTAATAATGTTCTGTTGGGGAAATATAATTAAAAACAAAATATTTTGCTAACACAGAAAATCACTCCACAAATAAAAGAGAAGTTTGTGTTTTAATTAATTGGATAGGTATTAAATCAGCCTGTGATGTAAAACACAGGCAATCTGCTAAAGAATTTGCAAAAATATAAAGACATCTCATTCGTTCATATAGTCAAAAAAATCACCTGCTCATCATATGTGTTCTCAAATGATAACTTGTCCACAAGTAAGATAAATTGATAGCAAAATTTGTTAAAAATAGTTCATCCTAAATTCACCTGGTAGTTGGGATAGCCACCTATGTTTGCTAATTGCCTTTATCTAAAGGAAAAATACATTTCTGATATTTCTGTAATGGAAGATAGATTGCCAGCTTGGAGCAAGGCACCAGCTCAAGGTAGATTCTTACCCTCCCAGGGAGACTTGAAGATGGAGGCATTGTCTTACTTGATGATTGCATTTCAAAGAGCTGGTTCCCAAGTCCTTGACAAAAAGATTCCTGGATTGTAAAGCTGGCAGGAGGCCTACTTAGCTTTTAAAGATATTTACGTATATCTTAAAGGGACAGAGAAAGCATTTACAATTACAGGTTTTCCAAAATAAATGTTTTAAGGAAAGGAGTGAAAGAAGGATATATCTTTCCTGTCTAGGAAAATTCAATATTTTTTTCAGACGTGCATCTACCCTACAGTTCTTGTATTCGTATATGTATTATAACAGTAATATATTAGTACCTATATACTGTAAAACCATTTTAAAAATAGAAATAGTAATAATAAATTAGAAGGTTCTTCTTTTCCTTCATTCCCGATACCTCAACTAGAATAGCTAATCACTTGTTTTCTGAAAGGTTAAGAATCTATTGTATGTTTATTTTTCCCCTTGGTCATATTGTAGAGAATATTTCTTACTTTCTACCTTCCCTCTTTTTTACTGAGTAAACTTCATTCATTACAAATTTAATTGAATTGAATTGAATTTTATTTTATTTTATTGTCAGTCAATTGGTTCCATTCTCCAGAGATAGTACAAAATTCAAGCTATAGCACAGTTTTGTTTTTTGTTTGTTTGTTTCCCCAGGATTCATATGGGTGACTGAGGGAAATTATACTTCATTTTTGAGATTACAAGCTCTAAGGACAGTTTAACTTATAACTGCGGACACCAATTTTGTTGCCTCTTGGAGAACTTACCTAAGAATGGAACCAATTCAGAGGAAACTAGAGCTGAGATGAAGAGAGAAAAGGAGAGGTCAGTGCTTTATAGTTTGAGACCTTTAGATGCAGCAATGCCTGGAGTCAGACTCCACTGTGTATTTCCTAGTTAACGGTCTTAACATATTCCACCTTTAGTTGAGCTTGGTAGGGTTGGAATTTTGTTATTTTCAAGCAAAGATTTTCAGATTTTATATCTATACATATATGGATATATATATGGAAAAATAAATTTCTCATATTTCTATAATAAAAGGTAGATTATTAACTTGGAGCATATTTTATACATATATAAAATCTGAAAATCTTTGCTTAAAAATAATAAAATTCCATATCTCTCTCTCTATATATATACACTATATATATCTATATCAATATATAGTATATACATAGTATATAATGATATATGTATTTATATTTATATATATTTCCAAAATAAAAACAAAGAAAAATAACTATATGAGTAATATAAATACATTTAAATATAATATTGATGGGATTCTATGTTCCTTCCATAGTATAGACATAGATATTCCTCCCATTAAGATATAGTGTTTATTTCCCCTCTTTCTTGAATCTGAGAGGGCTTTGTGGCAGCTTTAACCAAGAGAATGTAGAGGAAATGAAGTTGTTGCTTGTTTCTGGGCCTATGCCTTGGTAGAATGTGCCTTAGCTTTCCAGAGAGACAAAACTAATAGGCTATAGAAAGATATAGATATATCGATACACACACACACACACACACACACACACACACACACACACACACACCTTCCAGAAACACTCTCACAGATGCACCCAGAAATAATGCTTTACCAGCTATCCAGGTATCCTTTAATGCAGAAAAGTTGTTATCTAAAGTAACTATCACAGAGCTACTTTAGATCATCGACAACAAAATTAACCTATATTTACTCAGTCCTTGGTTTGTGCTAGACATTGTATTATTGACTCTAAAATTTTAATCTTATTGTGCAGCAGGACAAGCCGCAGACAAAACCCCTCAGACACTGAGTTAAAGAAGGAAGGGCTTTATTTGGCCAGGAGCTTCCGCAAGACTGATACCTACAACAGCCGAGCTCCCCAGGTGAGCAATTCCTGTCCCTTTTAAGGGCTCATGACTCTAAGGGGGTCCACGTGAGAGGGTCGTGCTCAATTGAGCAAGCAGGGGGTATGTAACTGGGGGTTTCATGCACTGGTAATTAGAAGGCAACAGAACAGGACAGGGATCCTCACAGTGTTTTTCTTATGCAAATAACCAATTAGGTCAGGGGTGGATCTTTAACTACCAGTCCCAGGGTGTGGCACCAGGCTGTCTGCTTGTGCATTTCATTTCTGCCTTTTAGTTTTTACTTCTTCTTTCTTTGGAGGCAGAAATTGGGCATAAGACAATATAAGGGGTGATTTCCTCCCTTATTCCCCCACTTTGAGAATCTCACTCAGTAGTGGGAGTTTTCAGTTTCATTCTTGCTACCCATGTCTTCTTGCAAGACAGATCAATAATGATTCATATAGTACACTTGTACTGAAGCATTTTGGTGAACTAAGGTAGCGATGAAGCTTCTTATAATTTGAAGAAGTACAGGTAACAAACAAGGGAGCAGTAAGCAGGTTCCTATTACTATTATAACTCCTATTATAAGAGTTTTAAATCCTCCTAGCGCTGGAATCCTTATGCTAGTTCTGTCACATCTCTAACTATGTTTTCAACAACTTGCCCTTGATAATCTATGTGTAGACAGCAATTAGTATGGTTACATTTCCCACAGAACCCTCCTTTAACTGCTAGCAAGTAGTTGAGAGCCAATCTATTTTGATAGATAGCATTTCTCATCTGAGTTTCTTGCTGGGCCAGAGTAGTCAAGGCTCTGCCGGTTTTATTCGTGATTATTTCTAAGACAGCTTGTAACTGTATGATTCAGTTGATCATGTAAATGGGGGTTGGGTATCCCTATGAGCCGTCTTGTGCCCAAGTAGCAGGCCCACAATATTGTATGATTCTCTCAGGGGGCCATTCATGATCTTTCCAATTTCCTATAGTTATGCTTCTCTTTTTGTGGCAAGCATAGAGAGGGAAGTCCAGGAGTTCACCTGTATTTATGGGCAGTAGGAAGAAAGATGGTTTAATAGTGCCAATAACACAACTACCTGCCCACTGGTCAGGTAATTTGGCATAAGTTCTATGCCCACATATCCAGTATACTTCAGTGCGGGCTGTCCAGTCCTGTTGGGACTCCAGGTGGGGCCACACAGTTTGCAACTTTGGGAATTTACTAAATGGATTTTTCTTAGTCTGATTTGAACTCCACTAGGTGGCTGTTTTTGTAGTACTATTATACAGTGTTTGTTCAAGGCAACTGAGTCTTCCCACAGGAAGGGTGAAGTCCCTCTTCACTCTTGCTATACAGTATTGTCTAATGATTGAGGCTTTTAGGACCTAGAAGTGATCAGGGTGATTCTTTTGAGCCAGGAATTCATCAGGAACTGGGTCTGTAGGTACTAATTCTCGGGCTTCCCATGGCCGTTGATCTCCCATTACAGTTCCTTCACATACATAACATGAAGTGACATTGAGAGACTCGGCTACATGCCCAGCTAATTGCAAAAACAAATTTCATGTTTTTCCTGGAATTTCTGGTACTGGCACATTCAATTCATCATAGAAGGTTTGAAATACCGGCTCAGGAGATCATTTATAAACTTCTCCTCAAACCACGATATTTACTCGAGGATCTAATCCAGCCCCCTCAATTCCTAGGGTTACATGCTCCCCTTTTTCCCAGCGAAGATCAAGGGGGTTGGTTATTACTAGTTCTAAGGGGTTACACTGACCACTGGTATAGGAAGGGCCACTTTTCCCTTTCTGAAGGTGAACAGGATCCTTTTCATTTTTTATCCAGGTAGTCTAAGTGACACAAGACCAGTATCCACATTAATTTCCACACAGTCCTAATTTATGACAAATGTACTTATTTTTTTTTTTGCCATATAGCCTTTTTCCTAATTAAGAGAACCACATCCTATTCTTAACTTATTGCTATTAATGACAGCACAGGCATCAAATTTCAAGCTGACTTGTTTGGGCACCCCTTTTTCTTTTGTTTTCACTGATAGTTTACTCATATCATTTATGAGCCCCCACCAATTCTCAGTCCTTAATCTTATTTTAAAAACTGTGGTCATGGGAGGCTCAGATGGGTCATAACACATATCAGGTTGGTCATTTCCTGGGCTACATTCCTTGTAGAGAATAGCATTATACAAACAAGTTCTTTTTAGAGTCCCCGTACACTTCTAATAACCATAAAATAATAGGACTGTAGCAATTTTTCTTTTCTTTTCTTTTTTTTTTTTTTTGAGACGGAGTCTGGCTCTGTCTCCCAGGCTGGAGTGCAGTGGCCGGATCTCAGCTCACTGCAAGCTCCGCTCCCCCCGGGTTTACGCCATTCTCCTGCCTCAGCCTCCGGAGTAGCTGGGACTACAGGCGCCCGCCACATCGCCCGGCTAGCTTTTTGTATTTTTAGTAGAGACGGGATTTCACTGTGTTAGCCAGGATGGTCTTGATCTCCTGACCTCGTGATCTGCCCGTCTCGGCCTCCCAACGTGCTGGGATTACAGGCTTGAGCCACCGCGCCCGGCGACTGTAGCAACTTTTTGTCCTACCTCGGTGACTTGATGTATATACCGGGAATAGTCCTCAGTCTGAGGAAGGTCAGTTGAAGCCCTTACTGTACAAGTCCAAATTTTAAGGAAAATGAGTCCCGTGATGAGTTTTCTCATGTTTCGGCCGTGCATGGACTGGTCAGCTTCCGGGGGTGACTGGAGCAGGGCTTGTCACCTTCTTCAGAGTCACTTTGCAGGGATTGACAAAGTTGCTCCCACCCACATACAGCTCAGAGTCTACTAATGTTCAAGGATGGCCTCAGAGATTTGGCCTGCTAGAATAAACTGAAACCAACACCTCTACACAGTGATGTTCAGCTGGGCTCTCTGATACTGGGAGCAAGGTGGCAGAGTTTAGGGTGTTGCAAACTTCAATGATTATGTGGGGATTTTCATATAGCAAGTCTTGGTACTTAGCTAATCTAGCATTTGTTAGCCAATGATTTCCTTTAGTATTCATCAAAGTTACCACAGCATGGGGGGCCTTTATATTCAGGTTTTGCCCAAGGGTTAGTTTAATTGCTTCTTGTGCTAACAGGACCATTGCTGCCAGGGCCCTTAGAAAAGGGGGCCAGCCTTTGGAAACTCTAAACCTTTGGTCCAGTTGTTTTGAGAGATAAGCCACTGGCCTTGGCCAGGGCCCCACGGTCTGCATTAAAACTCCAAATACCATGTTTTCTTTTTCTGACACTTAGAGTGTAAAGGATTTTGTCAGGTCAGGTGCCCCAGGGTCGGGGCCAACATGAGTTTTTCTTTTTAACTTATGAAAAGCTTGTTGCTGTTGGTTGTAATAGATGTAGTTTATCCAATTTACATTTTTATTAAGTGTCACCCACCAAAATATTGACTCAAATACTGCAGCTATTTGATTTCAAGCTTTAAATTGATCTGGTATTCCCCATGGGACTCCAATTGCATCTAAATAGATGTGAGAGTTGAGAAACCCATAAGGAACTTATCTAACTTTATGATGTCTTATTTTTTCTCCTTCTGGTTGATGAAATGCTAGGTTGAAAGGGATAGCCAATTGGACTAAAGTACAAGTGCCATTCCAGTTATTTGGCAGAGTGCCCAGTAAAGGTCTACCACAATACCACCACACATCTGCTCAGGGATGAACAAGGGCTGACTGATTGATAAGCTCTTGAAAATTCTTAAGCTCACTGCATCTTTCAGGTCTCCAAGGAACGCTAAGTTTCCTCCCTTTCATAAGAGACACGAAGTGAACTTAGCATTGGGAGATGGAGGGTGGATGGCCCTCGGGGGCTGACCCGCAGGGTGCCGGACTTTGGGATATAGCAGAGAGAGCTTGGCACGACTTACTACTCCAGGTTGTAGAATCCTGGAACATAGCTGCCATGCAGCCCACACCTGGTCTACTGGAGGACCACCTTAGTGGAAAGGGGTCAATCTGGGCCTCTGGCATGTGCACAAACATAACAAATACTTTTGTTTAACATGCAGATGGAATATTTGAACCATTCCAACCAGGCATTTGCATCCTGGTATCCTGTCTTAATTGCCAAACTTTGTTTTAAGTATTTAACTTCTATGATCCTCTAGTAAAATGAATGTATGATTTTAGAAAATTACAAAAACAGGTTGGGGCAGTCCATCCTTGCTCTTTAGTGATCCACAGAATGTTGGACAAACTATGGCATAAAAGCTCTACATTGGGAAGCAAGACTCCTGGTTGACACTGGAGTCTTTATCGAAATTTCCCTGGATTAAATGGTCCTAATTTACTAATGCCCAGTCTGAGGAGAGTCAGGAGGGACAGAGGTACTTTTCTGAAGTAGAGAGCTGTCTTTGACTTGACAAGTCCCCACAGGGTATAATAAGGCAAGCATATAGTTTGAGGCAAAGCTGCCTCAATGCAATAGTTTGAGGCAAAGTTGACTTGGTTATGTTAATAGCTAGTTGGTCAGCAATAGAGCAAGGAAAGAAGAAAGAGTAATAGAATAGATGAAAGAGTTAAATTTTTCTTAGCTTTAGTTTGGTTGGGTTTTCCCCTGGGACGATGGCCCATGGCTCTGGAAGGGGGTGTCTCTTTCTTGACTCAGTTGTGATGAGTTCATCCTTTTTTCACTGTATGAACAGCAGTCTTGGTGGTTAGCAGCACAAGGTAGGGTCCTTCCTAGGCTGGATAGAGTTTCCTTTCTTTTCATCCTTTGATGAGAATGTGATCTTCAGGCTGGTGCTGGTTTACCAGAAATTCTAGGGGTGGTACATGTGCTAAAATAATTTTAGTTTTGAGGGAAAGGAAAGTGGAAGATAAACCAAGTATATAATTTCTAAGAAATTGACCTTTTATTTTATATGTGGGGACATCAGTGTGGACTTTATAGTCCTTGGTGCCTTTCTACTGAGAAATTTCCTTTAGCACCTATTTTTATTAGTTTTTAGATCAAAGAAGCCAACTACGATTTTATATTTGACAATGCTTCCCATGTGATTTTTATACCAGATAAGCTAAATTTTACCTGTATATTAGTGTGTCATTAATGTTAAACTTAGTAGTAATAAAACTTTGTCTACATATTTATTGAATTTTTAATGTCGGACCATAAGGTAAGACTTTTATAGACTCTTTTTAACCTTTTATAATCTTTGTTAAAGAGCAGGTTAGTGCTTTAAGAAAAAACTGTTGTGTTTTTACGTTAATGTCCAATTCACAGAAAAACTGGATGATATCCCTTTAACTTTAGCTAATATATTTACACACAGAATTTCCTTTACAATTAATGTTTTAAAACTTGCTTAAACCTTCAAAACAGTTAATTTTTTTAACCTTTTAATGTAAGTAAAATTTATATTCTTATACCTCCTTATAATCCTTTTACCAAAGGTATGTTTTACTTTCCTTATACATCTTGCACATAAACTGTTTTTTTCAATAGTTTTACATTCAGGATGTCTAGCTACTTTCAAATAATACAACATTTCTTGCATAAATTCCTTTTTTATAACATTTTTCTCTTTCACGACTTTCACAGACAACTCTTTGACATGCCTCAACTTTCTGACTTATTACAAACATTTCTTTCTTTAAACAACCTGTTAATTTATTTCAGGACAAGAATTTACCATATAACACTCTTTTTACATAAATGTTGCCCCTCCACCTTTTTTCCCCTTTTTTCTCAGAGATAACAACCATTCTCTTCCAAAGTGAACTTCCTTTATGTCTGTGGACTAGATTGTCTAAGGCCACAAGACTGGAAGTTACTATAATATATATTACACTGTTAACTTTTAGCAAACTTTACTTTTGTTGAAAACCTTGCAAGTTTGGGATTTTAGTTATCCTTTGCTATTAATAAGACTTTGTTTTGTCCAAATTAACTTAGAATTGGTATAGATGGTTTATTTTTTCCTTCAGTTACTTGGGAGGAAACATCCGTAGTCCTGTCCTGAAGTTCCTCCGAGGTCTGGTTGAATCTTCGTATGGTAATTAAGATTTAGATGCTCTGTTAGAAAAACTTCTGGGTTAAGGGAGTTTTCAGTGGTTAATGTTAAATCATCCTTTTTTTTTCTTAGGATACTTCTGAACTGGTGAGGTGTGCTCACACTGAGGTTTTCTCTAAAAATTATTATTATTTTTTGCTTTCTTCTTTTAGCAAAGCAGTTGCCACTACAGATTGAATGCATCTGGACCATCCGTGGGTTACTGGGTTAAGGATTTTTGATAGGAAGGCTATGGGTCATCGGTGGCCTCAGTGCTTCAGGATACATCCTTGGTTACACTGACAACAAAGTAGTATTGGAGTGTTACAGGGTTACAGAGAATACCTTCAATTATCAATTACATGTTTTAAATTATTCTGACTTTTAAAGGAATAGGGTACACTTTTTTTTTAACTGTTTGTTTCTTTCCTTCCTTCTCTCCCTCCTTCCCTGCCTCCGTCTTTTCTCTTTCTTTCTTTCTTTCTTTCTTTCTTTCTTTCTTTCTTTCTTTCTTTCTTTCTTTCTTTCTTTCTTTCTTTCTTTTTCTTTCCTTCCTTCCTTCCTTCCTTCCTTCCTTCCTTCCTTCCTTCCTTCCTTCCTTCCTTCCTTCCCTCCTTCCTTCCTTCCTTCCTTCCTTCTCTTTCTGTCTCTCTCTCAGTCTCTTCCTCTCTCTCTTTGCCTCTTTTCCTCTCTGTCTCTTTCCTCTCTGTCTCCCTGCTGGTGTTTCCTTGCCTCTGCCAGCCACTTATGCTGCTGTTCTCTCAACCACTGTGGGGATGGTGGGGGTCTAAAACCAGCTGTAACCCAGTGTCTATGTATGGGAACTGGTCTGGGTGCCTTGGCTTACAGGTTACCTTGTGCCATACCTTTGAAATAAGCGACCTGTCCAGGCTTCTTCCTGATGGCCAACCCATCTCTAATGCTGGTCAGTCTATTTCACACAAAGTTCTAAGTTTTCCTGGTGTCATAGTAACACTGTAATCTCCCTTAAATTCTTTCTTGAAATTTTTCAACATAGTTCCTATTGGGGTGGGCTTACTTTGTGCCTGACCCATGCTTCCTCGAGACAAAACACCACACTCACACCACATGCACACCACATAAAGAATGGGTGAAAAGGGCACACACACACTTGTACAGTTTAATCCAAACCAGAATCAAAACCAAAATCAGAGTATCAAGAAATCTAACCCAGGTCAAAACCAAAACCAAAGTATCAAGCAATCCAAGTCAAGTCAAAAACAAAAAACCAAAGTGCCAGTACAGGCACACCATGGGTGATCAGGCCATGCTTCCACTCAAATGGAGTAGACAAGTTCCAAAGACCAGTCTTACCAAGTTTCAGATGCCCAGACTCCAAGTGCCAGTTCCTTCCCAGTGTTCAGCCACCGTGTTGATCCTCCACGGGGGCCTGCCACTCACTGCTCTGGTGAGACGTTCCACTGGGGCAATTGCCTACCTGTGAGCACTCTCAGGATCCATGTTGCTCAAGCTGACCGGAGTCCCCCCCAGGGATGCTCTACAGGGCAAGCCTAAGCCACCTGAGGGACTACCTTGACCATCTGTTAATCACCTCATTTCCCGGTCAGGGAATGAAAAAATGCAACAGACAAGCCACAGACAAAACCCCTCAGACACCGAGTTAAAGAAGGAAAGGCTTTATTTGGCCAGGAGCTTTGACAAGATTCATGTCTCCAACAACTGAGCTCCCTGAGTGAGCAATTCCTGTCCCTTTTAAGGGCTCAGAGCTCTAAGGGAGTCCATGTGAGAGGGTTGTGATCAATTGAGCAAGCAGTGGGTACGTGACTGGGGACTGCATGCACCGGTAATTAGAACAGAACAGAACAGGACGGGAATCTTCACTTCATAAGTGCTTTTCTTATGCAAATAAACGATTAGGCCAGGGGTCGATCTTTAACTCCCAGGCCCAGGGTGTGGCATCGGGGCTGTTTGCTTGTGGATTTCATTTCTGCCTTTTAGTTTTTATTTCTTCTTTCTTTGGAGGCAGAAATTGGGCATAAAACAATATGAGGGGTTGTCTCCTCCCTTAATTGAATCATCAAAATTTTACAGATGATGAAAATGATTTGCAGAAACAGTAACCAAATTGTTTAAGCTTACACAGCCTGTAAGAGGTGGAGCCAGGTTTGGAACCTGAGCTGCCTTTGCAGTCTATCCTCTCAACTCCTCTCAGCTCCATTAGATGAGACCACGGGGGACATTTAATTTGAGCAATTTTTGTTTTTATTGTTATTTATTTATTTTGTAATGCCCACATTTGTGCATATTTATACAATAAAGGAAGGACCCAGTACTGTGGAAAGTATTAAACATAAAGGAGAGGGGATAATAAATAAAGCTATGCAGAAATAAAGGGAGGTGTGGAGGTCTTGATGCTGAAATTTAGTTTTAACACTCAACTTTATAAACGTATGTTTATCTTAAAGCACACATTAGGAACTCAAGTGTTATGCACATAAAGCCACAACATTTATTAAAAATAGTTAATACTACTTTGTGGCACACTTATCCAGTGTAATGTAATATTATTAGCATTTTACATATAGTTAATACGTAATTATCTCATTTATTCCACACATTAACTAACGTGGGAAGTCGGTGGTAAAACTCTGGTTCACAGGCTTTAATTATTTGCCAAAACTTATGCAGCCAGGATTTAAATCCAGATACCTTATTTGTGCCCCAAACTGCTCCCACCACTTCTCACAAAGGCAAGAGCTCAAGTGTGGGACCAAGAGAAAGAGAAACTTAAGGTGGACCGCTGACCAACTACTTGATGTGAAAGGGTCATGATTAAAAAAAAAAAAGAAGAAAGAAAGAAAAAAAGGAAAAGACAAGAAAATATTCCTAGAGGTGAGATGGAATGATGGAATCCAGGAGCATAATTGTTAAAGAAAGAAAGGAACAGTATTTACTAATGCCCGAGTATGGGACACATATAATAGGCTCCATACACAGAGCATTACTTTTCATATTCACATGTGTTATAAGATGCTCATTATAACTTATTCTATTAGGAGCAAATTGACACTAATAAAAGTAAAGTCTATTTGCCAAAAGTTACAAATTTATATAATGGAGTTGAGATTTGAAGTCAGTCCTATCTGACTTCAGAGTTTACAGCTTTTTCTTTCTTTTATACCTGATTATGTGATCCTGCCATTTAATCTGCTACATGTATATGTGAATGTGACAATGAACAGAAACAATGTACCTGCACTAACTTCAATGGTGTAAATTTCCCATTATATTATCAATGGCCCAAAAAGTTTTTTTTAAATATAATTCTGTAACAATATTGATTTTCAAAATATTTTGTGAAATATTTGTTTTGTTCCTCCCATATTGCATAACTTCACTGTCTAATATTACAAGTCCAACATTGTCGATTATATTTCATGGATTCACCTTTAGACAGTCTTGTTTCTGGAGTTGGTTACTTTAATCCCATGAGTATGTATCTCAAGGGTGTGTGACAGATAAATTCTCAATGATTGAGTATGTACAACTGTGATAAAACCAATTCTTTCTTCCAATAATTCTTTGCTCAATTTTGTTCAAAGATAAAATGGAGAATATAAATTATTATGCGTCATTAGTGTTGTCAGTTAGTACTCATTTTTTAAAAATTCAATCTGCAATTGTATGTTTCTCAGAATGTTTTATTGTGTTTACTTCAATTTCCCAATCTACAGTGGAAATACCCTGCAAATGCTGAATTGGTTAAATTTCTACATTTTCTGAAAGTCAATTGAATTGCTATATTTTTCTTTTGCATGACATTTGGATCTGAAAGTATCTTTTCCATATATTAAATTAAAGCAACAGTTACAAAACAATGTGTCCACATGTTTTCAAAAGCATGGAAAAGTTCTGAGAAGTAGGTTGCCTGGCTGAAGTTTAGAAACCATATTAAGAAATACAATATAGGCAGACATTTTTTTTTTTTTTTTTGACAGACTCTTGCCCTATTGCCCTGGTTGGAGTGCAATGGCATGATCTCGGCTCACTGCAACCTTTGCCTCCTAGGTTCAAGTAACTCTCTTGCCTCAGCCTCCCGTGTAGCTGGGATTACAGGCACCCACTAACAGGCCCAGCTAATTTTTTTATATCTTTAGTAGAGATGGGTTTTCACCATGTTGGCCAGCCTGGTTTTGAACTCCCAACCTTGTGATCCACCCACTTCGGCCTCCCAAAGTGCTGGGATTACAGGCATGAGCCACTGTGCCAAGCCAAAGTAAGCAGATTTTTAGTAATATTAAAATTTTAATTTTTGAAACATCTGGGAACGTTTTCACATAATGATTTTTTCTGCATTATAAATTATTAAATGTTAATATTGTTTTAGACCATATTAAAATTTTACCTTGAAAGACTTGGTAACAGAAAATCTTAGCTACTGAAGTACTAAAATATTATGACCAAATAGTAAGATTAAAATAGATGGGTAAAAAATAATCACATTTCATAATTTAAAAATTAGATCACATGATTCCATTCAAAAATACAAATTGTGTCCAATATGCAAATTGGAAGTGGTATGGAAAACATGTAAATGGAGCTTTTGCTGCTGGAATTCTTTTCAAAATGCTGTATATTTTTTCCTACTGCACATGCATTGGGATGGAAACAATTCTAGTGTAGTAATCAGCAAATTTAAATTTAAGTCATGATTTAAACTAGAAACCCAAATTTCTCCAAAAGAATAATACCACACTGTTTAGAGTAGCACTAATGCAAAAACTTAATATGTATTTTTTTTTTTCAGCTTTTGGGGGGAATTTTACCTCCATTTCTAAATTTAATACAATGGGCAGATCTGTGACTCTGCCAAAACATGGATAGTTTAACATACCTTCTGACAGTGTAATCTAGGTAAGTAGACTATTATTTAATAAACTGAATAAAATTGCTAAAGTGTAACCTAGGGCTTTGGAAGATAGTGTGACATATTGAAATGTCTAGTTACAGTTATCTTTGGAAAGCATTCATCTGACAATACAAAAGGTGGAAGACTTGCAAACAGGTCATCTTAATTAGTAAAATATAGTTGCTATTATTCTGAGTTGTTGTTAGCAGAAAATAGACCATAAACAAGGAAAGACAGTAGTGGATTCCCATGGGGAAAGCTTCCAGAGTAAAGTATCAAGTGGTATCAACTATAAATATGAATTAAAATATACTGATATAAAACAGAATAGTTAGAGTCAGTTGCAGAAATCAAGGTCATAGAAAAAGGTAAGATTGTTTAGCAAATTTTTGAGGGAGGTTATGAACCTGAATTAATGGAATATATGGAGAAGCCTTTTCAAATATACACACCATGTCAGAATGTTATGAACAGGTGAGCATTAAGACAAGGTGGATTGGCTTGGCAGGTGTGTGAGAACCAGAGAGCTTAGAATAACAATAAGTGGAGGTGGGCTTATGTTAATAGTCGCTCATTTGATTTCAAATCTTGGAATAATAATAGTGATAATGATAATAAGAATTCTTGAAAAATAGTGCCTTGGTATATCAAAATTAATATTTTTAAATACTTGAAGATTAGTGATATCACATCTATTAGATTATATATTTAATAGTAAAATAGTTATTTTATACAAGCCTACTCCCTTGATCAAAATTATGTGTTACCCTTAAATATAGAATATTAAAATTTCCTGTAGAATAGTAATACCCTTCCATGACCATTTCCTGAGCTTTAATATAGAGCCAACATGGTTTTAGTCTGTTGGCAGACAGATTTACCCATTTCTTGTTATCGGGTCTACTCTGTGGAGAACACTAGACTGTCCAAAACACATTTTGGTTATTTGCAAAACTTAGAACAACATAACTTTGATTACACGGCATTATTTATCTTATTAACATTGAAATATACTAGTCATGAGGAGAAGATACAGTTTCTATTTTACCTTTTTATGCCAATTTTTACTCCTTCAATCTGGAAAGGAAGGAAATGTTATCAACAATGAAATATTTTTTTCTACCAGGAAAAAAGTTTTATATGTACTTTTTAAAATACACTGTTGGTGGGAATGTAAATTAGTTCAGCCACTGTGGAAATCAGTACGAACATTTTGCAAAGAACTTAAAACAGAACTACCATTCAACCCAGCAATACCATTATTGGGTATATACTGAAAGGAAAGGAAATCATTCTACCAAAAAGACACACACACTTCTATGTCCATTGCAGCTCTAGTCACAATAGCAAAGATAGAGAATCAACCTAGATGCCTTAACAGTAGATTGAATAAAGAAAATGTGGTACATATACACCATGGAATACTACATAGTCACAAAAAAGGAACAAAATCATGTTCTTTGCAGCTGCATAGATGTAGCTGGAGGCTATTATTCTAAGCAAATTAGCGTAGGAATGGAAAACCAAATACTGCACATTCTTACTTATAAGCGAGTGCTAAACACAGAGTACATACAGACACAGCGATGGGAACAGTATACAGTGGGGACTACTAAAAGGGGAAGAATGGAAAGGGAAAAAAGGTTTGAAAAAATAACTATCAGTTACTATACACACTCCTAGGGTGACAGAATTATTCCTATATTAAAGTTCAGCAGGGTGCAATTTGCTCATGTGACAAACATGCACTTATTATACACCCAAACCTAAAATAAAAGTAAAAATAATAACAATAATAAACAAAAAATAAATTATTTCTTGAAATTTTTTAATAAACTGTATTAAAATCTACCTCTTTGAGATCAACAAAAGGAACATTGTGATTTTCCTTTAAATACAAGGGCATTTTGCAATCATTTTAAAAGCAGTCTCTTAAACTGGGAAATTTATTTACTGTATATCAAATTGCAAGTTTGACCAAATCTGGAAAAAATATTATTTGTAAACTATGTGCATTTCAAAAGTTATTGTTTAAAAAAATTGTAAAAGAAAGTATCTTCCATATATATAGCAAAAGTACCTAAAATGATTATTTGGCAAAAAGATAAATATGTTGTAACAAATTATAAAGTGTTGATTGATTATATCTGCATGTTTGCTGTTCAGTTGTTACATTGAATTTGAAAATATATATCCTTAGGAAAAGCATTCTAGATCAAATTTGATTTGCCTTTTGACATAGAAAGAAGGCAAACTTTGTAATTTCTATTCATTTGTGAAAACTTTTCCAATTCTCTATTTGTTAGTTAAACTTGAGGTTAATTGTCCATGTACACTTTTATCTTGGTTTGTCAATTGTGTCTATTTCTTGCTTACTAAAGTAGATAAATCTTATCTTTCCCAAGCCCATTTATTTTATCTCTATTACTATGCAGCCAGGCTCTCAGGTTTTCTTACACCTGTTTTATTACAGTTTTCTTATTACTGGACTTTCCTCACACTAGTGATGGATTGCCACTGGCCTTTTGTCTTTCAATTCTCTGTCATAATAAAAAGAAAATACCTCTAAAAAAGTCACATTGGAGAGTGTGCAGTTAGAGGATTAAATCACAGTCTATAATCCTGTACCTTTATTTCTCTGGGTGAAGTAATGTCACAGAGTTTCATATTTATGAAAATACATTGTTACAAATGAACTTCATAGGTCTCTAAGTAAATTATAAAGACAGAAGTCCAGTATATAGCAGAGATAAAAAGTTGTTTTTGTAATAAGTAATCATTAATTTATAGGCTGATAAATTTATGG
Source organism: Piliocolobus tephrosceles (assembly GCF_002776525.5). Classification (NCBI taxonomy): domain Eukaryota; kingdom Metazoa; phylum Chordata; class Mammalia; order Primates; family Cercopithecidae; genus Piliocolobus; species Piliocolobus tephrosceles. The sequence continues at coordinate 64,978,126 of NC_045439.1, read as the reverse complement.
TCAACTCAGAAATATTATTCTGCCTCTTGCCATCATTTTTAATATTTCTCTTATCCATATTCCTTTCTAGGGAAGCAAAAAATATGAAATGATTAGTTAATTGAAAATGGAAAGCTCAGATACTGTAGCAATACTTTCTTTGAAGTAGACAGAAAGTAAATTAGAAGCAGATGAGGCCAAGTGTTGGGGAATTAATGATAGCTTATCTATGACCTTAATTGTAACCAGTGCCCTGTATGTGAAGAGAGTACTTTTTAATATGATTCTATTAAAAGATATCTTACATGTCACTAATCATCAAGGAAATACAAACCAAAACCACAGTGAAATAGTAACTTACACCTGGTAGGATGGCTCTTATCAAAAAGACAAGAAGTTAACAAGTTTTGCCAAAGGTGTGGAAGGAAGAAAGGAAAAACTTGTACCCTGTAGGTGGGAATGTCACTATGGAAGATAGTACAGAGGTTCCTCAAAACATTACAAATAGAACTACCATGAGGTGTAATGGTTAATGCCTATAATCCCAGTAGTTTGGTAGGCCGAATTGGGTGGATAGTTTGAGTTCAGGGGTTTGAGAGAAGCCTGGGCAACATGGCAAAACTCTGCCTTTACAAAAAAACAGACCAAAAATAAATAAATAAATAAATAAATAAACTACCTGGGTGTGAGGTATGTTGGCACATGCTGTGGGTCCCAGTTATTGGGAGGCTGAGGTTACTAGGAGGCTGAAGTGGGAGGATCACCTGAACCCAGAGAGGTTGGAGCTGCAGTGAGCTGTGAGTACACTGCTGCACTCCAACCTGGTCAAGAGTGAGACCTCATTTCAAAGAAAATAAAAACCCCAAATTTCATCATCTAAATCCTGTCAATCAGGTATGAGTGAGACTCTGAGTCTAATCAATTTTGACCATAATTTATCCAATGACCTGTGAAATAAATGAAATAGTTTATCTGTCCCCAAAATAAAATGGCAAAACAGGTGTAGGAAAACAGCTATAGACATTTTTGGTGTAAAAAGGAAGAAAATAAAAGGGAAAAAAATGAGTAACAAGTCTTAAGAAATTTTAAAATCCAGTAATAAAAACCCTGTTAGGTTTTAAGGCAAGAGGGAAAGAGCATAATTTTCTATGGTTTTTGGATCCATCTTCTGAGTCTTCTTCTTTTCTTTTGTTTTCATTAAAGGAAGCAGATGTTTATAGCTGAATAGATTTGTCAGCCAGTAGAATTTCTGGGGTTCAATAATCTTCTTTCATTTTGTGCTACTTGTTCCCCTTTAAGTTCAAGCCATTATTCTTTCTACTGTTACATAAATCCCTATCACTTTGTGCATCTCCTAATATGTCATAGGGGTTCATAGCATTAAACAGGACAAATTTACAATGGAATCCTGTTGCTATTTTGTCTTTCTACTTTGAAAGAACAACTGCTAAAGAACAATTGTCTCAAGCTTCCTTAACTCCCTTGTTTAGACTGAGAAAATACGAGAGTCACACACTTAACATCTCAGAGTCTTTTGTATAACTAAGTACTTTGTACTTTTGCTACTTTTTATTTAAAGTTTCATTTAAAAAATCTATCACTCCCCTCTAGTATTTCCTTATAAATAATCACTTGCTTTTTCCAGTAAAAGTAAACAGAAATGTTACTCTTACTCTAACATTGAAACACTTAAAAACCGAAAGGATATTCTCTATGGTCTGTTCTCTTATCATTTTGGAAGTGTGTGATTAGAATTGGGTGGGTCCCTACCAGCTTTCTCTGATCATTAAACTATTTTTATTTTAAACTACTGAGTATTTGGGATTATTCATTACTGCAGCATAATGTAGTCTATGTTGACTGTAAGATAAGAAATTTCAGTAGATGTTTGTTAAACGCAGTGGATTGCCATGGTAGAGAAATGAAAGGGAAGTTAAGGAAAGTTAACAGTATGAACCAAATCACTTTTATAGGAGCATGGCTATAAGGAAAATAAATAAGACTGTAGGCCAAGAAAGGGCTACTTAAATATGGGTGTTTCTTTGATATGAAATATACTGGAGAAGAAAAATTGATTCTGTAATAAGGATTTTATAGGGATAAGATTCCCGGAGAGTTAAGAGATTGGAATGCAAAAAAGAGTGACTTGCCTCAGGTAAAAGAGTAATTTAATCTATTAAGCAGATTAGAAAGTTGAAGAATTTTAAAGCTGGACTGTGGCATTTTCTGTGGCAGAGCAATCAAGTCTTGCCATTTTCAAGGAGCCAAGGGTGGGAATGGCAACATTTCCACATTCATTATTTTCACTTCTCCACAGATCCTTGTCTGGATCCTTTTTCAAAACAAAAGATAAGAGCAATGTTGATCAGAAAATAAATAAAATAGCAAACATGGCATAACATACTTGACTTCCAGGTAAACCTTTCAAGTTAACATTTCAATGTAAGTTGAAATGAAATGTATGAGATTAATTTGTAAGGCCATGTATAGTTTTGTTAGTTTGTTTATAAGTATCTGGTCTAATACAAGGCATTGTTAAAAAACATCTTTGGAAATCCTACACATTTAATAAGCTGACTTTAAATTTATATAAGATAAGAAAGATCGATTTTAATCCCAAACTATGAAATTATGAACAGTTACAAACTTGTTGTGTTCTATATTATTGAGCAGTTGATAAAAAATCTATATATATTTAAAAATTTAGAATTGCTGATTGGAAGCCTTTCTTTGCTTCCTCAAATGATAAAAAGTAATTGAATCAATAATATTATCTCATTTTTTTATTTAAAAGGAGTTCAATTTCTCCTTACCATTGAGACCTAATACATCCTTCTATTTACACCCACTAAAAAACAATCAGGTTTATAGTTGCTTGCTAAGTTATTTTTCTAACTCTGCAAGCCTCAGGGAAAGCTAATTAAAACTGTTGGCCATTACAAAACTATTTCTCTTTACTTAACCTTGTAAGTTTCTCAGTATTTTGAAAATACAAAAACGTATTAAAAGGACAAATATAATTCTACAATATGATTTAGTTTGAATTTGTTTCTTCTTTACATTCAGATACTTAAAAATTGAATTCATGTTATTTTTTCCAATATGCCTAACATAGACCAGAGAGAATTATACAACTGAATATTCTATCTAAAATTGAATATTCTATAAGAAATCAATATTTTTATAAAATTGGTTCATCGTGAAGATTTCTGGCTTCCTTAGTCATCTAGAAGTTAACTCAAAGTCTTAAAGTACTAAAAAAATTTTGATGTAGGCCTTCATTTATAGGAAATATATGTCATAACCCATAATGTGGCAACTTCAGGACATTAATGAGATAATTGTGTGTTAAACTGGCATGCATATCAAAATAGTGAGGGCAAATCTGCATAGAATAGATATCAGGGAACATAACTATGAAACACAGCCATATTCTGTAACTTAAAAAAAAAATAACATCCCAGCCATTCATTAAATTGCTGCTATGTGTAAAGCCCCATGCTAAAATCTATATTGAATTACTCATGTAATCCCCAGAATTCTTTAGAGTTGAGTTTATATCAGAAGAATTTGGCATTGGGTAGTTTAGATAACTTTCCCAAGATCAAAAATATTAAAAATGGGCAAGACTTACTTTTAAACCTAAGTGCTTCTGAACTTAATGCATATGCTGAAGCAGAGGCAGAAACAGTCCTACAGATCAACATTCTTTTACTGTAGTGTGCATCAGAATCACCTGGAGCTTTCTGGTGATTCGGTCAAAAGTGGGACCCAAGATGTAGCATTTCAACTATTTTCCAGTTGCTGATGCTGCTGGTCTGAAGCTCACACTTGAGAACCACTGCTATGGATTTCAGTAGTCATTCTATCCTGTATCTATTATCACTCTGAACCATGAAGAAACATTTGGATTATGCTCAATAGACAATGTAAGGACACAGGAAACATGTAATACTTTTAAGAGAAACTTTCATCAAAATATACATTGTACAGGAGATTAATCATCATTCACAAGTAGAAAACTTTATTCCCTAAATTTGTCCAAAAAGAAGTACTGCCCAATTAAGAACAGATCTTGTGACATTTTCAATGTTGCTAATTTATGTGTAGTATGATTATTTCAGGACTTACTTGGTCAATGCCAATAATGCATATAACTTTAAGTACCAATCTCAGAGCCTTGGAAAATAGGAGCAAGATTCCTTTGTCAGTCTGCATTTTCAGGTAAATGGTAACACCTGTTCCAAACTCCTTCCTACTCACAGACATACAACATGTCATTGTTGATTGGACTGAGCACATTGATTTTTTCGTAATGCCATAAATTCTTCTTAACCAAGAAATGAACTGCAAGTGATAATTCTAATTAATTGTTTGGTAGCTCACTACTGAAAGGACAGGTTTTTTGACTCTAAGTCTTCATTCCTATCAAGATATGTAAAGCTGTCATTCCTTAAGATTTTGATTGGTTAGCATGTAATTAGCCTTGAAAAATTCTAAAGTAAATGTCCCGCCTAGGGTAACAATAATGGTGAGTATGCTGCAGTGGAATTGTGTTTCCTTATCTTAGTGAGAATAATGGGATCATGGAACAGTGGAAGGCAGGTAGACACAATTTATATTCAGAGACAAGGTGAGAACAGTTACCATACAAACTGTAATCAGAGTTTTGACATGCAATAATCTGTGGTTTATTTGATTGCAGAACCCTTAAAAATGAACTAGGGGACAGCCTGTTAAAGTGTGTTTATTTGATACTTACAGGTAGCAAAATTCTACTTCTTATGGAAGAAAGAAAACTTACTTAAAGGTAGCACACTGTAGTGGAGATTCACAGTGTTTAAACCAAGACTATCCCTTTGAAACAGAACACTGCTATGGATCACCAAGTGTACACCAGTGAATTGTTCTGCAATTCATCCTCAATAGTATTAGTAGCCACTTGTTAGCATGAATGTGCCCTTAGAAAATAAAAATTCTCAGAATTGCTGCGAGTTGTTTGATTTGGGCTCTGAACTAAAGGTAATCCTTGGGGAATTAATTCACTGTTGTGGTCTAACTTCAATAAGAAGTTTAAAGAAGTTCAGGTATGGGTAGAGCCTTGGTTCTAATTGATCTCATATTGATCCAGGGAGATTATAGCTATGGTTTTGGTTCTTTGAACAGCATCAAAATATAAAGTGTATTGACATATTTTTATTATTATAAGCACAATCTCTAGATATTAGCCTCACCCATAGAAGGTAATTTATGATAAGAAGGGCAAATGGAAACCATTGGAGCACTTACACACTTCAAATATGTTTCTATTATATAAACCAAAAGAAATTCCACACATTAAATGCAGCTGTGATTCCAGGTATATATATTTAATAGAATAATAGGCATAATATCTAGCCCTGATATAAAGTTTTTGACCTAAAAAGTCATTTTGTATTTCTATCTTCAATCAGCAAATGAAATCAGAAAAGAATTTTAGGAGTTTGTTTACCCTTGATGTGACCACAGGATAAAGTTATTCTCAGACTAGACTATATCACTCTTTGTGTATCTGTCACAATATAGTCCAGAGAACTTGACTGGCTTCACGTACTGCGCAGCACTGATCTGATGCATTACATCATGCTAACTGGACCCGAAAAGGAGGAAATTTCACATATCCTATATGCCTTATTAAGACATGTGTGAGAGGGTGGGAGAAACACCTCATGGATGTTTGGTAGCCCAAAACATCAGTTAAATCCTTAAGATCTGAGACATGTTGCGATATGTCTTCTGAAGTGAGAGATACCTTGCTTGACCTCTTTAGATATTGCTGGTTACAAATAATCTATTATGGAAAGCTGCTTCAGTGATTTACTTGGCAACTTGTAAGGCTGCTCATTTTAAAAGAGACTCAACTCTGTGGTACATGCTGCACAATCAATTGGAACTATCTTTCTATCAGACACAGGCAGTCAAATGTCTGGGGCAGACAGAAATTTTCTACCTATGGTAACCTCGGTAGAGAAATGCTAAATAGAGCTTTTGATTTCAGAGCAAGGCCAATCCATTTGTTGCCTACTACTAAAACGTAGGAGAAAAAACATCTCCTGGCTTGCTCCTGGGCCCTAGTAAATCTGAATGACTGACAATGGGGCACCAAGTAATTGTGCAACCTAAAATGTCCACTATGAATTGGGTTTGTGTAACTCACTAGATGATAAAATGGGATGTGCATAATGGAATTTTGTTATGGTATAAAAATTACACATAAATAGCATGCTAAAACTGGTCCAAAAGGCCCAAGTTAATTTCAGAAGTTTGGTTTGTTACTTCTTTGTCAAGGGGATCTATGGCCTCTGACCAGTTAATGGTAGAAAAACAAATAGCCTTTGTTTAAGGATGGATCTTCACCATATGCCGTCTTTCACAGAACTGGATGGCTGTGCCATTAACAGGTGGTTCTGAAAAACAGTGGAAAGTGAAATCTTCACAGTGAGAAGAATTTCAGGTGATACAACTAGTATCAGATAATACAACTGGTATTATATACTTCACGTGAAAGGAAAAATGGGAACAAGAATGAGAAATGAATAGGAAATTTTTGGAGATAAGCCATGTGGCTGGACCTTTTGTAATGAGAACACAGTGACAAGATAACTCAATAAATATATGAGGCCAGGCATGGTGGCACACACCTGTAATCTCAGTACTTTGGGAGGCTGAAGAGGACAGATCGTCTGAGGTCAGGAGTTTGAGACCAACCTGGCTAACATGGTGAAACCCCATCTCTACCAAAAATACAAAAATTATCCAGATATGGTGGCAGGTGCCTGTAATCCCAGCTACTAGGGGGGAGGAGGAGGGAAGAGAATTGCTTGAACCCAGGAGGCAGAGGTTGGAGTGAGCCAAGATCACAACACTGCACTCCAGCCTGGGTGACAGAGCAAGAATTCATCTCAAAAAATATGTGTGTGTATATATATACACACACACACATGCACACACACACGTGTATATATAAATGTGTGTATATACATATATACACACACATGTGTATATGTGTATATATATGTATATACACGCATGTGTATATATGTATATATGTGTATATATGTATATGTATATATGTGTATGTTTGTATATGTATATATGTGTATATATCCATATATGTGTATATATATGTATATATGAGATGCAAAAAAGAGTGATAGGCTTCTCTGTATTTCATAAATAATATATAATACCTAAATGAATTTCTTTCTTGCAATTTGAAAAACTCTGTATAAATATTCCTGGTTTCTCATCTCTGAATCTTAGTTATCTTAGTTTTGTCCAGATTACCATGGAGTGCGAATACCATGAGTACTATTTTATATATATATCATAAAATGCCATATATATATATACACACACACACATATGGGGGTGTGTGTGAATATATATAGTACTTTAATTTTGTTTTGTTGTCTTTCTCAGGAGAGTAGCTATAAACTCCGTATAAACTTTAGTCCTGACCTTATAGGGCTCCAGGGATTTGGTCACAGTAGTTTATGATGTGCTGTCTCTATCCTGTCTGACAGCCTAATGCCTAAGTGTCCAGCTTGTCACCAGGTAGTTCTCTCACAGAACTCGTTTTTATACTTGCAGATGCCCTTGTTTGCCCTATATCCAGTATTGCTACCAAGATAGCCACACTCTAGGATAGACTGCTGACAGGAAAAGAAGCTAGGTTCAGGTGTCTGGGTCAGGCCAGACACAGAAAAAGCAACTCAGCAAAAACATGAAATTAGAGAGGCAGTTTATTACATACAGGTCCCTACATAGAAGAGGGCAGCACACTTTGCCATTGGTATCTTGCAGTACCAATGGAAAAGGAGGAGCCATTTAGGATATGCATACTTAATCAGTTATGAACCTATGGACCAAAGACATTATTAGGGTCTAGGGCATTATCTAAGCAGGTTTTACACAGGAAATTCTAATTAGTGGGTTAAGACAAGTACACACCAGATCTCTGGAGGTACGAGTCACACTGTGACTGAGACATGGTCCCTGTATCATATCTGTGCAGCCCAAACCAGCTGTGGGGGCCAGTAGGACAAGTCAAGTAGTTACTATCCAGCTGGGCCATAAGCAGGTGGTATGAGTCATATATCTGGGTTAAGTACATGGAGAAACTATGGGGAGGTGGAGAACTGGAACTGAAAAATGTCAAGGGTGGCTGCTTTGGATATGAGAAAATTTAATCTGTATTTAAAAATGAATGCCAAAGCAACATAAAAATATGGGAATTGACTACTTTCTCTGTATATATGTGTATACAGTAAATATATCTTTATATATTTATGTATTTATATAGTTACATATATATAGAAAGTAACTATATGTCTATGTATAAAAAATATATAGAGAGAAAGATATATTTTTTCAAATACACACACAAATAAGAATGCATGTATGTATAATTTTAAAAAGTAAAACTCATCAATTATACTTTCATACCTGGCCTAAGTATATGAATACCTAGTTGGCACAGTGAGCAGAATGCCGTATGTCTGATTGGAAGAATATTTTAGAATATCATCAAAAACTTTCAACTACATATATATTAAATTCAAGAATCAGTAATTTTGTTTAGTAAAATCAAGTGATATGGTTTCAAGAAATAGTGCTGTTAAAGAAGGAAGCAGCAATGAACATTTTAAACATTGTGCAGCACTCTCACGAGGAAAGACCCCCAAATCCGGAATATCATTGCCACCCAGGAAAAAATAACAGCAGTATCCTCTAAGTGAACAAAGAAGGTTGAAGGAGAATCAAAGACAGTGGTTACGTAAGCCATGATGTTAGATCAATGGCTTTTCAACACATGTAAAAGGTGCTGAAGTAAATTTATTGATTAGAATGTGAGAAAATGTTTTGCAGTATTTTTTCAATTACAATGTATATTTTATAGAGAGCAAAACACATATCCCTTGTAGAAAAAAGAAATGCAATGATGCTGATAATAACCTGAGATTTAGAAATAACAAAAATAAAGGATACAATAGAATAAGAGATAATAGCCCGCTCTTTTCTGGTGTTTAGTGATCAGGATTACCATTCGTTCTTATATTGAAAAATAAGATTTCATTGCATCTTCTGCTTTTCATTGCATACATTTTATTCTTTTCTTCACAACTGACATTGGTTGCACAATTGTAATTCAGTGTTAAACAAAAAAAGTTAGTATAACCTGCCTCTCAATTCATATTTATTGATACAACTTTTATTTGGGTGAATTAAAGTAGAAATACATGTATGAAACAGATACTTTGGGCAACATAGATTAGGAAAGGCCAGGGTAAGTGTTATTTGTTATCTATTTTAATATTATTTTTGCACTTAATTAGGATAGCTTCATTCAGGAGCTGTAATCTGACATTAATCTTGTTTCCTGAATATAGATGAAATATGAGCTTAATAAAAACTTTGTAACCTATCATCTTTAATTCAAACAGGATTTCTTACCCATTATAGCTTTAGATTTTCCCAGCAGCATAGTAATGTCAGTTATCATTTGTCTCTGTAAAGAAATTTAAGAATATAAAGATCTTTTTATATATAAAATGATATTTGAAAATTTTCATCTATTTTTGTGGCTTAGTCAGAAAGCTTCACATAAAGTACTACATATGATAATTTTAGCTGTGTTATCTGTGCATAAAAGAAGGACGTTAAGAAATTATTTTCATTTTTGTGGGCAAACTGGACATACAGTATAGAGAAGAATGTGGTTTTGAACTGAAATATTAAAAATGATATTAAGTTGTTTTCCTGAATTATTTAGATATTTCCTTATTTTGTATAGCTACTCAGAGTTTACTGTATATAGATTGCTTATTTGTAAACAGATGCTGGCTATGAAACTTTTCTTCCATTTCCTCAAAGTCTACTTCTCAGAAAAAAAAAAAATGACTAGTTGGGTTCAGGTAGAGATAAAAATGATTATTTTTTACTTATTCATAGCATGAAATGTTTATTTTTCAACAAGACTATTTTATTATTGACCTTTTTACAATATATTAACTGGGTTTCTGTTTCAAATAAAAAACAGAAATCAGAATCACCTTTTTATGACATCTCTTTACTATTCTTGGCTAATAACATTCTAAAATGTCTCTTCACAATCTTTTAAATAAAGCCCCAGCTTATAGGTATGTTATTAGATTACTTTTGGTCTATCATTGGTAAAATCACCTTTCTTCAGATTTTTACCAAAGAATGTTTGTTACTTTTTTCCCTTTGTAAGAAACATTATAGAATTTCACTTATAATATCCTCCAGCTTAGTGTTGCTGCATATGACAAGATCTCATTTTGTTTAATGGCTGAATAGTATTCCATTGTGTATATATACCACATTTTCTTTATTCAAAAGTTGATTCCGTATCTTGACTCTTATCAATAGCACTGCAGTAAACATGGGTGTGCAGTTTGACACCTACGACATACCGATTTTATTTCCTTTGGGTACCCAGCAATGGGATTCCTGGATCATATGGAAGTTTGATTTTTAATTTTTTGAGGAACCACCATAATGTTTTCTATAATGGCTATTCTAATTTGCATACTTATAAACAGTTTATAAGAGATTTCTTTTCTCTGCATCTTTGCCAGCATGTTTTCTTTTTCTTATAATAGTCATTCTAACTAAAGTGAAAAGATACTCATTGTGAGTTTGATTTGCATTTATCTGACGATTAGTGATGTTGAACATTTTTTCATTTATTTCTTGGTCATGTGTATGTCTTTTTTTTTTGAGAGCAGTTTAAGTATTTTGCCCATTTTAAAATTGGATTTCATTTTGCTATTCAGTTGTTTGAGTTCTTTACATATTATGAATATTAACCCCTCATCATGTGCATAGATTGCAAATATTTTCTCCCATTCTATCGGTCATCTCTTCACTTTATTGAATGTTTCCTTTGCTGTACAGTAGTTTTATAGTTTGGTGTAATTCCATTTGTCTGTCTTTTTTGGATTTGTTGCCTGTTCTTTTTGAGGTCTTATTCAAAAACTTCTTGCCCAGTATAATTTCATAAAGTATGTCTCTCTTGGCCGGGCGCGGTGGCTCAAGCCTGTAATCCCAGCACTTTGGGAGGCCGAGACGGGCGGATCACGAGGTCAGGAGATCGAGACCATCCTGGCGAACACGGTGAAACCCCGTCTCTACTAAAAATACAAAAAACTAGCCGGGCGAGGTGGCGGGCGCCTGTAGTCCCAGCTACTCCGGAGGCTGAGGCAGGAGAATGGCGTAAACCCGGGAGGCGGAGCTTGCAGTGAGCTGAGATCCGGCCACTGCACTCCAGCCCGGGTGACAGAGCAAGACTCCGTCTCAAAAAAAAAAAAAAAAAGTATGTCTCTCTTGTGTTTTCTTCTAGCAGTTTCATAGCTTCTGGTCTTACATGTAAGTCTTTAATCAATGTGCAGTTTATTTTTTATGTCGTGGGAGAAAGGAGTCTAGTTTAATTCTTCCACGTGTGAATATCCAGTTTAGCCAACAAAACTTTGAAGGGATGCCCTTTCCTCATAGTGTATTTTGGGCACGTTTGTTGAAAATCAGTTGGCTGCAAATATGTGGATTTATTTTTGTGTTCTTTATTCTGTTCCATTTGTTTATGTGTATAATTTTATGTTAGTACCTTGTTGCTTTGGTTACCATATCTTTGTAGTGTATTTTGAAATAAGGTATTGTGATACCTTCAGCTTTCTTCTTTTTGCTGAGGATTACTTTTGCATTTTGTAGTCTTGCTATTGTGTTAAGCGAAATAAGGCAAGCACAGAGAGACAAATGCTGCATAATCTTACTCATATGTTGTGATGGTTAGTATTAAATGTCAACTCGATTGGATTGAAGGATGCAGAGTATTGTTTCTGGGTGTATCTGGGTGTTTCTGGCTGTTGCCAGAAGATGGTAACATTTGAGTCAGTGGACTAGGAGAGAAAGATCTACCCTCAGGAAGACCCATCCACAATATGGGTGGGCACCATTCAGTCGGCTGCCAGTACTGCTAGAAAAAGCAGGCAGGAGAAGCTGGAAGAAGCTGACTTGCTGAGTCTTCTGGGTTTCATCTTTCTCCCACTCTGGATGCTTCCTGCCCTCAAACATCAGACTCCAAGTTTTTCAGCTTTTGGACTCTTGGACCTACACCAGTGGTTTGCCAGGGGATCTTGGACCTTCAGCCACAGACTGAAGACTGCACTATTAGCTCCCCAACTTTTGAGATTTTGGGACGTGGACTGATCCACTACTGGCTTCCTTACTCCTCAACTTGCAGACACCCTGTGGTGGGATTTCACCTTTTGGTCATGTGAGTCAATTCTCCCCAACAAACTCTGATATAGTTTGGCTGTATCCCCACTCAAATCTCACTTTGACTTGTAATAATACTCAAGTGTCAAGGGTTGGGACAGGTGGAGATAATTGAATCATGGGGGCCGTTTCTCCCATACTGTTCTCTCGGTAGTGAATAAGTCTCATGGGAGCTGACGGTTTTATAAGTGGGAGATCCCCTGCACAAATGCTCTTGGCTGCTGCCGTGGAAGATGTGACTTTGCTCTTCATTCACCTTCAGCCATAATTGTGAGGCTTCTTCAGCCAAGTGAAACTGTGACTCAATTAAACCTCTTTCCTTTATAAATTACCCAGTCTTGGGCCTGTCTTTACTAGTAGTGTGAGGACAGACTAATACAAACTCCCTTTCATATATACATCTATCATATTAGTTCTGTTCCTCTAAAGAACGCTGAATAATACATATGTGGAATCTAAAGAAGTTAGTTTCATAAAGTTAGAGAGTAGAATAGTGGTTATCAGATCCTGAGAATGGGATGGGGAACCAGGAAAGATTGATCAATGGGTACAAAGTTATAATTAGACAGGAAGAACACATTCTGATATTATTTTGTAGTAGAATGACTGTAGCTAACTGCAATATATTGTTGATATGCTTTGGCTCTGTGTCCCCACCCAAATCTCATCTTGTAGCTTCCATAATTCCCATATATTGTGAAAAGGATCCATGGGAGATAATTGGATTATGAGGGATCTCCTGTGCTGTTCTCATAATAGTGAATGAGTCTCATGAGATCTGATGGTTTTAAAAACAGGAGTTGCTCTACACAAGCTTCTTTCGAGTACTGCCATCCACGTAATTTGTGATTTGCTCCTTCTTGCCTTCTACCATAATTGTGAGGCCTCCCCAGTCATGTGGAACTGTAAGTCAAATTAAACCTCTTCCTTTTGTAAACTGCCCAGTCTCAGGCATATCTTTACCAGCAGCATGAAAATGGTAATACAATTATGTATGTCAGAATCACTAGAAGGGATTTTAAATGTTGTTGAGAAAAGAAATGATACATTTTCGTATTTATTTTTTATTTTTATTTTTTTTGAGACAGAGTCTCACTGTGTTGCCCAGGCTGGAATGCAGTGGCAGGATCCTGGCTCAGTGTAACCTCTGCCTCCCGGGTTCAAGCAATTCTCTGGCTTCAGCCACCCTAGTAGCTGAGATTACAGGCAGGCACCACCAAGCCTGGCTGATTTTTGCATTTTTAGTAGAGACAGGGTTTCACCATGTTGGCCAGGCTGGTCTAAAACTCCTGTCCTCAGGAGATCCACCCCCTACTTGGCCTCCCAAAGTGCTAGGATTACAGGCATGAGCCACTGCACCTGACTGAATATTTAAAGTGATGGATATAGTATGTATCCCCATTTGATCATTGTACTATGTATACATGCATTGAAAAATCCCATTGTACCCTATAAATATGTATAATTATTATGTGTCAATTATGTATATAAATCAAATTTAAAAGGAAACTATAGAATTGACAAAGATGAGTGAATATTCACATGTTCTTCCTCTAAATAAAAATATTGGCTTATTACATTATACTAGTCTACAATTATGCTAAAATATATTTGTTCTAATTGCATTGTATTCATGTCCACTAAAATCTGTATAAATCAGATATAGTAATGAGTTTTAGGTTTTACAGGAACTGGAGACTGGACATTCTGTACAAAAATGAGTTTGTAATCAGAATTTAGCTTTTATGTTAGTTGGCTTAAGTATATTATGATTCATCAATGAAAAACTGTGGGTATAAAGAAAGAAACTGCTAGGAATTTTATAAATAACATAAAGTGAAATACAAACATTTTCATTAAATTCTTCTCCAAAACATAGTCCTCATAACATTGCTTGTTTTTGAGGGGTGTAGTGGGTGGAATGTTTTCCTCTGCTTTATAACATACGTAGCTTTTTAATAACTTATGTGATAAATTTTACTTTTAGTTGGTGTTTATTTCTTCTGCTTTGCAAGTAAACTCTGGTCTTGCTGAGTCCAGCTAGCCCAGATGCAATTTGACCTAGTTCTATATTTTTCAAATATGTTCTAGCACCCCCCTCTCCCACAAAAATAAAACACCATCAAAAGGAAAACACACACACACGCGCGCGCACACACACACACACAACCGGTTTCATGCAGTCAGGAATGTTTCAAATAGCTTCCGATCGAATTGTAACAACCTATTTTACTTATATCAATTAAAAATTACTTCATTTAAAATAATAAATATGTTTAAATCATCTGTCATTTACACAGATTAATACCTTCTTAGTTTTTTTCTGATGAAAAATTAATCCACATTTACAATATTCAAGCAAAACTGAAAGTGTAAAGTGATACAAAACTTCCTCAGAAATCTCACCCCTCAAAGTTAAATATATCACTTTTAACACTTTGATACACATCCTTTTAAGCACTATGAGTTTATAAACAGTGGCATGCCCACACAGTGTATACAGTAATATTATTCAGGTGTTACAGATTATTTTTTATGAATAGGTTTTTACTTTCCCACCAATATGCCTCAGATAATTTTATCTATTTCTCATCATACAATAGTTCAGTATCATCTTGTTAAATGTCTGTATACAATTCTTATGTAATGAACAGATTATAGTTTATTTTGCCAATTTATTCTTTATGGTACTTAGGTTTGCAATTTTATTCTACATGTTTACTCTCCTGTATCGTATATCATGAGAGTAAACAGCTGTTCTTATAATTATGCTTCATATGTAACTGGCATGTTCTCATTCATATATGGAAGCTAAAATGTTGGCCTCTTGGAGGAAGAGAGTAAAATGATGGCTAACAGAGGTTGAGAAATATGGGTGGGTTTTGGTATAAAGACAGTTTGGCCAATGAGTACAAGAATATAGTTAGATAGAAGGAATAATTTCTAGTGTCCAATAGCGCAGGTGGGGTGAATATAGTTAACAAGATTTTATTGTATATTTCAAAATAGCTAGAAGAGAAGAATTGGAATGCTCCCAACATGAATAAATGGTATATGTTTGGGTTTATAGATATCCTAATTACCCTGACTTGATAAGTACACATTGTATGCATGTATTAAAATATCACATGTACCCCATAAATATGTACAATTATGAGGTTTTAACAAAAATTTTAAAAATGCTATAAATAGAGCAATTACATTGCTCTATTTGTCTATTCTTAAGACATTTCAACCAAATCTTGAATATTATAGCCTAATGGCTTGTGAAATCTGGTTCTGCAAGTCTTCCAACATTGTTGTGATTCTTTAATACTATGAAGGGCCCTTCAAGGTTTATTACAGTGTCATGTAGTGTTGATCAATTTAGAATTAGCTTGACAACTTCTGCCATAATCCTGCTGGAAATCTGATTGAAATTACATTAAATCTATAAACCATTTCAAAAAGAAATGATTTCTTAATAAGTCTTCTGAGGAAGGCACATTATACATCTTTCCATTTATTTACACCTCCTTTAGTTTCAGCAATATTTTTATAGATTGTAATGTAGCAATATTATAGCCTATTATTAAATTTATCAAAGTATTTTGTGATTTTTGACACTATTGCAAATTGTATTTGATAAATATTACTTTCAAGTTCCTCATTACTGGTACATAGAAATATGACATTATCCCCTTAGTTTAAATTTTCTAATTGATTTTAGTAGGTTTTTGTTGTTGCTGCTGTTTTATAGGTTTTCTAAATAAACATTTATATGCTCTGTGAAAATTATAAATTTTATTCATTTTTAACCTTTATTTTACCTACCTTTTTGGTATTTCTGTAGGTTCCAGTACAATAACAGAATATAAATGAAAAGAGAAGACTAGGGGAAAATTCTTTAATCTTTCCACATTAAATGTAATAGTGTATAGATTGTTCTTAGATTATATTTATTAGATGATGTTGGTCCATTCTTTTCCGAATTTGTTGATAGTATTTATCATGAATGGAAGCTGAATTTAAGCATACTATTTTTGTTTTGATCATCAACTTTTGATGTTTTCTTTATTCTCTTAATATGTCACATTAAATTGATTTTAAATGTTAAACCAAACTGGCTTCCTGGA
Source organism: Piliocolobus tephrosceles (assembly GCF_002776525.5). Taxonomy (NCBI): domain Eukaryota; kingdom Metazoa; phylum Chordata; class Mammalia; order Primates; family Cercopithecidae; genus Piliocolobus; species Piliocolobus tephrosceles. The sequence continues at coordinate 64,961,693 of NC_045439.1, read as the reverse complement.
ATTAACCTCACATGGTCATGACATATCCTTCTACTAATGGAATTGATTTGATAATATTTGCCAATAATTTTTACATTTATATATAGTAAAGACATTGATATATACATGACTTTCTTATAATTTTTATTGTTACCATGTACTATTTTTGATAAACAAAAGAAGCTCTAACTTCTGTGTCTGAAGCGTTCTGCAACAGTGCATTTTATTAGCTTTTCTACTATTGGTTTAATATGAATAAGCTATGATAATTTTTAATAAAAACATTTTATTCTAGATGTTTTTTGCTAGGAAAAATATTGTGCATTTTCAGGGTTCTCTTATTCTTATAAAATTAGTTGGGAATTGCTCTGTTGTATTATCTGAAAATGTTCTTTGTAGAAAAGATTTTGGTTATGGATTCAAATACTTCCACAGAGATGGGGATGTTCAGATATTAATATCTTCTTTCTTCAGTTTTGACAGTTTACATTCCAAATCACATGTCAGTTGCATTGATATTTTCAAGTTAAATATTTGCAAAGACTTCTCTGTAAGTTTTAAAATTATTGTATTAATATTTTTTACATCTTTAGTGATGTTTTCCTTTCAGTATTTAAATTGCTATCATCTGTGGTTTCTCTGTTTTAGCTTGTATAGCAGTTTTTCAGTTAATTTTTCCAAGTAACCAACTTGATATGTTCATTTAAAATGTATTTGTTATGTTAGACTCTCATTTTTATTACTTTCTTCTTTAAAATTTTATTTGCTTTGTTATTTTCAACTAACCTCTCACTTTAACACATAAATGATAGAATATATCATTTTATTCTTCTCTAATGTAGGTATTAAAACTATAAATTGCCCTCCAACAAGAAATTTTGAGATTCCATGCCTTTTTAATAATTCAGTTCAAAATATTTTTATTACATTGTGATATTGTCCTTGAAATATGAACAAATTTTTATTGTGTTGTATAATTCTTAATTATTTGCAGATTTTGTGTATATCTCATTGTTATCAATTTCCAATTTAATATGATTATGTTTCCAAAACATCTGTGTTGTTTGAACTTTTAAAATATATGGGTTTTGTCTCAAATCTTGGAATGATACATTGGGGAGTATACTATTTGTACATGAGAAGAACATATATTGTACAGTATATTGAACATATATTGTACAGTTGGGAATAATACTTTATATATGTAAAATAAGTAAAAATAGGGCAATAATGTTGGTGGTTCAGGAACCACAAGAGATTGACCAACTAGTACAAAGTTACAGTTAAACAGGAAGAATTAAGTTCAGGTGTTCACATCTCATGCTACAATGAATAAGAATAAGTTCAGGTGTTCATATCTCATGCTACGATGAATATAGCTGAAACCAATGTAATTTATATCTCAATATAGCTGGAAGAAAATATTTTGAATATCATTACCACAAAGAAATGATAAATGTTAAAGGTGATGGGGATGTGGAGAAATAGGAATGCTTTTATGCTGTTTGTGGGAGTGTAAATTAGTTCAACCATTGTGGAAGACAGTGTGGCGATTCCTCAAGGATCTAGAACCAGAAATACCATTTGGCCCAGCAATCCCATTACTGGGTATATACCCAAAGGATTATAAATCATTCTACTATAAAGACACATGCACATGTATGTTTACTGTGGCACTATTCACAATAGCAAAGACTTAGAACCAACCCAAATGCCCATCAGTGATAGGCTGGATAAAGAAAATGTGGCACATATACACCATGGAATACTATGCAGCCATAAAAAGGATGAGTTCATGTCCTTTGCAGGGACATGGATGAAGCTGGACAACACAATTCTCAGCAAACTAACACAGAAACAGAAAACCAAACACCTCATGTTCTCACTCATAAGTGGGAGCTGAACAATGAGATCACATGGACACTGGGAGGGGCATATCACACACCGGGGCCTGTCGGGGGTTGGGAGCTAGGGGAGGGATAGCATTAGGAGAAATACCTAATGTAGATGATGGGTTAATGGGTGTAGCAAACCCTCGTGGCGTATGTATACCTATATAACAAACCTGCACCTTCTGCACAGGTATCCCAAAACTTAAAGCATTAAAAAAAAAAGTGATGGTTATAGTAATTGCCATTATTTGATTATGATAAATACATACATGCATTGAGGCATCACACTGTGCCCCATTATATGTTCAATTTCTATGTGCTCATTATAAATAGACAAAATTTCTATATTCTTAGTGGAGTTTGAACTACTTTTTCTCATCAACTTTTGAAATAATGATACTAACATTTCCAAATGCAATTGTAAATTTACCCATTTCTTTTTTTTTTTTTCATTTTTTGTGTATTTTGAGAACCTGCTATTAGTTGCATTGTGAAATGTTACATGTTCTTGATTAATCCATCAACAGTATTATCATGATAAAATGTTCATCCTTATCTCAATGGTGATACAATTTGCCACAAGTCAATAAAATGTATCTGATACTAAAATAGAGTCACCAGCTTTGCTTTGTGTTTGCAGGGTATATATCATCCCACCCTTGTCATTCAACCTATCAGTAGATAATTACATTTTCCAATTTTCTGTTTTTAAAACACCCTTAAAATGCCTTTTATTTTTTTTTCTTACTCATTTTCAGTAAATTTGAATGCATATAATGGTCATCTGGTGTTATGAGGGATTGCTTCCAGGAACCCCCGTGAATACCCAAATTCACAGATATTCAACTCTCTTATATGAAATGGGGTGGTGTTTGCATGTAATCTCCACACATCTTCCCATATACTACTTTAAATCATCTCCTGATTACCTATAGTACCTAATACAATGTAAATAGTTCTTATACTATTATGTTTAGAAAGTAGTGACCACAAAAGATCTTTATCTTTTCAGTACAGATGCAACCATCCATTTATTTATATCTGAGTATTCTTGTTTCATGTTTCACTGTATCCATAGATTCAAAACCAATGGATACAGAACTACAGAGGGACAATTGTATATATATTTATACTTAATATACAATTAAATTTATATTTATTAATATAAATGTACATTCAAATATGTCATTGAATATATATAGTTGAAAGTATATTTTAATTTATATATTACATGAATTGCTTATATATAGCATATACACAAACATATATCCACACATATATATAATATATATGCAAGCACATGTATACATGTACGTTCTTGTGTGTGTGCAGGTGTATTTCATTTTATCACTTCTTCAATTTTTAGCCATATGTGTTTTTGTTATTTTTAAATAACTGTTGTGGAGAATACGCTATGCATATTTAATTTATCCTGATCTATCTTCAAATATACTATTTCATGGACCACAGAAAATACTTGCAATAGTATGATTTATTTACTTCTCTCCCACAATTTGTGATATTGTTGTTCCAAATTGTACAAATGTTACAAACACAACACATTGTTATTATTTTTGAGCAGTCAAATATATATTAAAGAAATGAAAATGTATACTCAACTATTAAATGGTCTTATGCATAACTCTTTAGATTCTTTTTATTCCTTATGCAGGTCTCAGATACAGATGGATAATATTTTGCTTCAGCTCTATTGAAGCTTTATTTTTTTTTGTAATGCTGGTCTGGAGATTAATATCTGCAAAACAAAAGAAGCTAGGCATGGTGGCTCATGCCTGTAATCCCAGCACTTTGGGAGACTAAGGTGGGATGATAGCATAAGCCCAAGAGTTTAAAATCAGCCTGGGCAACATAGCGATACACCATCTCTATAAACAATCAACCGAAAAAGAAAACACCACCAATAAAAATTTTTTAAAACTTAATATTGCTTTAAATTTGGTGCTAAAATATTTTGGCCCTTGCCAGGTATACTGACCCTACATGTGTTATCAAATGGTTGAATCACTTTAAACCAGACCTATTTCTGTAGTTTCTCAAAAATAGAAAATAATTCCTAGGCACAGTCTACTGTGCCTAGAAGCAAAATGATTAGATTGTAAATCAGTTCTTTGAAAATTAAGTTTTTGAGCCTTGAATCATTGACTGTGAAGTTTCACATGAAGATTCCAAAGTGCCAGCTAATTAAATGGTAAACAATACAAAGGTCTGGGTGAATCGAGAGTTTCTCTGTTTGCTTTACTTAAAGAACCAAAGAAAAGGTGTCCAAAACAGCACATTATGAGCAACTATAGTCTTTACGTTGTACAGTGGATGTTTAAGTGAGTTTACCCTACATATCTATATGTATCTTGTACCATCTATATGTAACAATATCTATATCTACCATCTATATATAACAATATCTATATGTAACCATCTATATGTAACAATACCCTACATATCTATGTGTATCTTGTAACATCATGTTGTGCTGTATACATTAAATATACACAATAAAATTTATTAACATTTTAAAAGATAAAAGTGAAGCTCCATCTGTAAGAATGCTGAAGATTTTGAAGCATGAGTTGTGACATGCAGCTTGGTTCTTACTTTTGTACTCTCCCCCATTCACTCCCAGGCTAAAATGGCATTCTAGAAACAATAACCCAGAACACAATCATATTAGCAGGTCTTCTTTGATGAGAACTGCCACAGATGTTTAAGACTAAAGGTTAATGACATAAATCTTCCTCACAGAATAATAAGTGAGCGTCTGTGCTATGACAGAGGATACAGAACTGAGGATAAAACCTGAATCTAAAAAAAAAATAAAAAAGGAAATGAAATCACTCATCTATTGTAATTCTCTTCTTTGGCCCATATACACTGGCTGAAGATCTAGTGATTCTCTTTAGAGATTTGTTAATAAAAGACTATGAAATGTGAAAGTCATTAGAAAATTCTAAGATTAAATCATACTAATGTATCTCTGGAGACTGTGTGTGTGTGTGTGTGTGTGTGTGTGTGTGTGTGTGTGTTGGTTTTACAGTAATAAACAACTGTAAATTCTATTCCATATAGAATGGTAGTGAAATTGTCAGAATGGACATAGTACCTCTATTTTACATTATTGGATTACTTGAATAGAATTTGACATTTAGAGAAAGGGGTTATACTTATGAATGCTTCTGTGCTTAAGAAGCTCTTATTTGTACACAAGAAAATCGAATAGTTAAACTTCTAAATGTATTTTTATAATGGGTGGCATTCCCACTTAAAAATTACCTTAGAAAAGTTCAGTTTAGTTTTATTGGTGTCTTATAAATGTATCGTGCAGATACAGCACAGAATTAGCATATTGTATTGAGGTCTAAGTATTATTTGCATAACAGTTTCAAAAATAATTTAATATACACAATTATAGCCTCAGCAAATCTTGTTGAGATTTAATTGGATTGTAAACTAATCTTATCTAGTATTCATGTTATTACATGTTCTTGCTGTGTATTTGTTTTTAATTGAAGGAATTAATTATATAATCATTAGTGTTCACTTTTTAAAATGTATTCTCTTTGTCCTACATTACCTGAATTATTTCAGTCCTGGAACACTGCTGTATGAATGAGTTGTCAGAATTTGCTTTTGTTTGACCCTGTGGACTGTGCCTAGGAATTTATTGGAGATTGGCACCCGAGTTGCGGTAGAAAGTGGGGAGAATTTTTGGGGGAGTACATTGACATCTTTAATCTACTGTATATTAAATATTCAACATTTTTGCTTCATACAAATAATGTGACATTAGCTAATGTGCATTGAGGCAGATTTCTCATTTCATTACTCTTCATTTACAAATGACCTGATTTCCTAGTCTCATTACAGATCTACCTTAAATATAGATTCCTAAGGAATGAGGTTGCCCCACTTAAGGTTTATTGTCACATGTTTCTAATATGCCTTAAGGAAACTATTTATTGTGCCAGGATGTAGGTTGTAAGAGTGAACGCTACCTGGATAAAAAAGGACAATGATAGAGGTAGAAACTGACAAAAATTACATTGACAATAAAGGCATAAAGATAATTCTCGTGCTTTCCTAAAGTTAAAATACTTCAAAATATTAGACAATCTATGCATGAAAAAAAGTCATATTTTAAAAGAATCTTTTTTATCTAAATTATATCATAGGCTTTTTAAGAATTTTATTCATATTGTTGGAAGTACATTGCATATAATACATTTCTTAAATTTGTATTATAGTAGATGTGAAATTCCCGTTTTGTTGAATACACATTGGATTGTGATTTTTATGTAATGCAACATGTTCAATATTCTTCAGCAAAACACCATATCAGTTATAAATCAAATAACCAGTAACAACAGGATTTAATCACATAAATGCATTTGAAAAATGCTGGGTATATTTTTTAAAAATCACTTTTAAAGAATTTATCATAACCTTTATTATAAAAGTTATTTTAATTATTCAAACTGCATAAGTAGCATAAAATATTTTCTTTACTTATGTAACTATTGAAATCATTAAAAAATAAAACATGTAACAAAGTCTGAATGAGCCTGTCACTTATATAAAAATGTGGTAAGTACATTTTTATATGAGTGTATAATAATGTGCCAGAAAATAAAATATATGCTATATGTTTTCTTTATCAGCAGTCCTCTTTGTTTTAAAGTTTCAATTAATCAGGCTATTTTTGTTATATACAGCTGACGAAAAGGCCTTCCATTTGAAAAGCAGATGACAAATTTATTATCGTGTATTTTTTAGATGTAGCTTGTCTACTTTTGCCACTTAGAATGTTATTAAAGTAAGGTTAGGACAAGTAGGTAAGTTTAGGAAACACAATTTTCTGAAGTGATGTTAGGAAAGGCATTTTTAAGCATCCACTCTATGTCAAACTATTTTGGGGGGATGTACATAGATAAGCCTATTATGAATAAATATAGCGATCTTAAAAGAATACATTCTAGATAGACCTGCATACACAAAATATCAGTGAAAACACAAAAACAAATACAATAGATGAATAGAGAAAACATTAAGTGTTGACTGGGGAAAGTAGAAGTCAGCCTTAAGTTTACTAAAAAATAATTGGCATATTCTAGAGTCCTCCAATAAAATAACAATTTTTAAAAAATAAGCAGTAAATTTGTGATGAAACAACAACAAAAAGACCAAGGACAAGGCTCTTAAACATTTAATATTTAAAAGGTGGTGGTGGTAGGGGCGTGAACCAGAGTCAGCAAAGACTTTAGAAGAAACATTAAGAAAGAAAAGGGTGATGTTCCAGATAAAATATTTTTTAGAAGAGAAGCTAATCAAAAGAAAATTCCAGGAGGATGTTAAGGAAGATGAAGACTGTGGAAAGGCAGGTACATTTATTGATTCAATTAATTATGATCCTTTAAAGAAAACTTTCAGGCCGGGCACAGTGATTCATGCCTGTATCCCCAGCACACTGAGAGGCCAAGGCAGGCGGGTCAAGAGGTCAGGAGTTCGAGACAAGCCTGACCAACATGGTGAAACCCCTTCTCTTTTAAAAATACAAAAATTAGCCAGGCGTGATGGTACTCGCCTGTAATCCCAGCTACTCAGGAGGTTGAGGGAGGAGAGTCGCTTGAACCCGGGAGGCGGAGGTTCCAGTGAGCCGATATTACGCTACTGCATTTCAGCAGCCTGGGTGAAAAGAGTGAGACTCCCTCTCAAAAAAAAAAAAAAAAAAAAGAAAAAAAAAAGAAACAGTAAATAGATTAATGGTAGGAGAGGAATTTTAAGTTGCTGAGCAATGACTAGAAGTGGAGTGACATGTCACCATATGGCATTAGTATAAAAAAATTAAAAAACAGAAATTCTGAATACTACATAAATATGCAAACTATTGTAAATTATTTGGTCAATTTTGCTCAGTTTTTGGTGAGCTGATGTTAGCAACTGCGACAAAAGTATTTTAGTGAAATTTAAAAATAAGTCACTTTTACATTGCCTAATTATCTAAAATGGCATGTAGAGAAAACAAAAATTAAACTATTAATACATTACATTTAATGTCTTATTTGACAAAACAGTATCTTGGGGTTGAGGAACGTTGCGTCCTTACTTGAAAATGATGGCTCCATAGATGAGAGGAAATTTAAATGCAGTTAAAGAATAATTATCTACATTAAATGATGTGATATTACTTCATTACTGTTTAAGTAAAGCTTTAAGAAGCTAATTTTCTATCATGTGAAAATATTTTTAAACATTAATTTAAAATAATAAAGACATTTAAGAAATCAACATGGATGCAACTGGAGGCCATTATCTTAAGTGAATGAATGCAAGAACAGAAAACCAAATACCACATTTTCTCACTTACAAATGAGAACTAAATATTGCGTAAACGTGAATGTAAAGTGGGAACCATAAACACTGAGAACACTTGAGTGGGGAGAGAGGGGGTGTGGGTTGAAAAACTACCTATTGGGTACTATACTTACTACCCTGGTTAATGGGATCTATAACCATCACCATCACGCAATATGCCCATGTAAGAACTCTGCACATGTAGCCCTTGAATCTAAAATAAAATGTCAAATTATAAAAAAATTAGTTACATGAAAAAGAAACCAAGGCATATCTGCCATAAATAGCATTGCCAATAAAGTCAAAGATGAAGTAAGCAGGATGAGGAAGACGATGTTTCCTGCAAAGCAGGGCATGCCCACAGGGTAAGGGGAGACTGGTAACAGCAATGTAATGTAGCCTGAAAATTGTATTTACTATAGACAAATATTTGTTTTAAAAGACGTTGACCACCAAAAGTACCTTGACTGTTCCCTCCCTACAAATATTTAGACATTGTGAAATTCTAATAGATCATATATTTATAACACATTAAACAAAATTACAACTGTTTTATTGGACCTTGTGAGGGAAAAACGTTTCATTACCATAAACATGAAGTTAGTGTTACTTTATATTATTAAAATGGTCGTTACCCATTTTTAAAGTTTTTGTTTTCATTTTTATGTAAGTTGCTGATAGTAAAGGTGGTACACCAATTGAAGAATGTTGGAGGAGAGTGTTATTATTTTCATCCCTTCTGAAAATTAATAGAGAAAACATTAATAGAAACTTCAGAAATTGAATTACAAATACTAATGCCCAACTACTTTTAAAACCAGCTTTATTATGGTTTGACTGATATATATATATATATATATATATATATATATATATATATATAGTTTGACTGATATATATATATCTCATATACACATATATGTGTATATGTAGTTATTGTATGTAATATTCTTATTTATATTTATAATATATTTATACTTTATATTTGTTGTATATACATCATATACACATATATACATGTATATACATTTATTGTATATAATTTTATTAAAGTTAGGCATATGCAAACAGCTGCGATGTCATCAACACAATCAAGGTAATAGATATCACCTCCCAAAGTTTTACTGTGGCATTTTTATTTGTTTGTTTTATTTTGTTTTGTTTTTTTGTGGTAAGGATACTTTACACCACATGTCTTCTCATATTGAAGTGTGTGATACTGAATTGCTAGCTACAGACACTAAGTTGTATAGTAGATCTCTAAAACTTATTCATCCAGCATAACAGAAACTTTACACCCATTGAACAATAACTCCATTTCCCCACTTCCCAGCTTCTAGCAACCAATACTGCATTCTTTACTTTTCTGAGTTTCACTATTTTAGATACCTTATATATGTGGAATTACGCAGTATTTGCCTTGGTGGGGTTGGCTTATTTCACTTGACAATACAGATGGCCTCCAAGTTCATCCATACTGTCACAAGTGATAGGAATTTCTTCCTTTTTAAGACTGAATTATATTTCATTGTATGTACAAAACACATCTTCTTTATTTCTCTGTCAATAAATGTTTGGACTGTGCCCATACTTTGGCTGTTGTGAATAATACTGCAATGAACATGGGAGTGCAGTAGTTTCTCAAGATCCTGATACCAATTCGTTTGGATATGTATGAAGTTTAGGGATTGCTGGATAATATGGTCATTCTATTTTTAATTTTTTGAGGTGTCTCCAATCTGTTTTCCATAGCATCTGTACCATTTTATATTTCTACGGATAGTGTTCAAGGGCCTAAAAAATAAAAGGAGGCACAAATTATTGGAAAAACATCTTGTGTTCATGTATTGGGACACTTAATATTGTTAAAATACCCTTGCTACTTTTTCTTTGGCTTAAAGTTGCTGCATAAAATAGCATAAGTAATATTCATGATAAAATACACTTATCTCTTTAGTTATTTGCCAATACTTTAATACTACCACAATAACAGGATATAAATGAGCTTCTGCAAGGTCAGGAGTAAGAAAACATATGTTGGTACTTAAATATGTAAAAATGGAAAGTATTTAAAAATTACAGTTCATCTGATATTTAATTGGGTGCATTTCCAGTTATAGCTATAATTTTTAAAAAATAAGCTTTTGATTATGTTGGAATGAAGAATGATGGAGAACATTTATTTCATTTAAAACACACAAGAAAATGTAGGGAACTTTAATGAGAGCTCTCACTAGTTTACACAACAGGGAGAAAGTAACTATTTTCTCTTAAGCACACTACTTGTGGTCTTATTTCTATTATATTCTAGACAATCCCAACACTGATAACCAATTTAATAGCCAAGGAAATTGAGTATTTAAAATAGTATAGCCAGATTAGCTAAAGCACATGCAATCAAACAAATGATTTAAAAATATACCCATGCTGATAACTAAATTCCAGTAAAAAATATTATTATTTTCACAGGTAATACTTATATACATTATTTATTTTTCCCTTTATATTTTTGACTATATAGAAAAATACAAAGCAAAATCTATTAACAACAGGTTTGATTTTTTTCTCATAGCATTAAGATTGTCTGACAGCAAATCAATGCATAAAAATAGCATTACTAGTAGCTCTTAGTAAACTTCCTCCTATGCTTAGCTAATTAACTTTTGCAAATCATTCATTCATTTACAGAACCAAATGAAAAATTAATTTGGCCCTCTAGGACTTATTAAAAAACATGGAGGATTAGAAGGAGAAAATATGTTTATAGGGGAAGACAAAGGGGAAATATATACGAAATATAAAATGGAAAGCCGAAAGAAAAATACTGGGATTTGTTCATTTTTAATGGAGAAATACAGTTTAATTTCATTAAAAAATCTTTTTAAGGAGGTGGAAAGAAAACTTAGGCAATGCTTGCGATGTGAGCATTAAGTTATGACGAAACTGTTTAATATCTCTAAGCACTTACAATTCACACTTTGGATTTGATACAAATTATATGTAATACAACAATCTCTGAGTAGAATTGCATTATGTCCACCTTTGAACATTGTTTATGCCATCGACTTGTTTATAATTTCCCATATCTATGACCTACAGAAGAAGAAATTTTTCTTAAAAAAAACCCAAAAACTTATATTTAATAGACTTCAAATATTTTACAGTATGGCCCCAATCTACCTCTCCCTTTTTATTTTTTGTTGATCACATCTATCAACCTGAATGTCATCTTCTGCTATTTCATTTCTTCAAAGTTTCACACTCTTCTATTACTGTTTAGAAACTTCTCAAGTTTTTTGTCCCAGCAGTAATGTCAACCTCTCTAATATAATAGCTTTGAGTCATTTTCTTATGATAGAATTTATCATTTTGAATTATAATTTTTCTTTACACATTTGTTTCCTCCACATAAGAGACAATAGCATTAATCTTTACTCACAAGCACTTGTGTAGTGCCTGGGAGTGCATAATAGATGTCTCTTGAATAAAGTCACCACATAATCTTCTTCCTATGTTACTATAGTCACCATTTTTATACATAGCTTTTAAGTTTCATCTCCTTAATCAGGGATATAGGAAATATCAAAAACCATTGTGTGTCTTTGACTCTACACTTTAGTCCTTATTTCAATAAATTCAAGCACGAAGACCAATTTAATTGATGTCTGGAGATTCATTAGCATCATAAAAATGTCACCTTAATGATACTTGTTAATCATACAGTCTTTTTCTTTATCATTTTAGTTCTAAAAGTTAACTGACAATTGTATATCCCTTTTCTGCTTTGCTCTGCTCTTTTACATGAAGTGATTGTTCATCCTCTCAGGGTTTAGGTGATTACACAGCAAGATTAACTATGTGCAAGAATTTCTACTTCACATTTATAAAATAACTATATCTCTCTGTGTAAAGAACTTAACATTTCTTTATGAGGCTAAGACCATGATATAGGTTATTCAATTTTATTCACAACTGTTAATACATCATTTTTCTTCTATGGTGAAGGAAGTTAACTACAAACAGAATAATTTACATAAAATGTTCACTTAATAATTAAGACTATAAATGCTATTTTCTCAAAGAAATGAAAGCCACTATGTCTCCCTTAACTTATTAAGAATATTTATTGCGGGGGCGAAGCAAGTTGGCTCAATAGGAACAGCACCAGTCTCCAGCTCCCAGCACCAGCGACACAGAAGACAGGCGATTTCTGCATTTTCAACTGAGGTACTGGGTACATCTCACTAGGGAGTGCGGGACAATCAGTGCTGGTCAGCTGCTGTAGCCCAACCAGGAACAGCTGAAGCAGGGAAGCCATCGCCTCACCTGGGAATTGCAAGGGGGAAGGGAATCCCTTTTCCTAGCCAGGGGAACTGAGACACACAACACCTGGAAAATCGGGTAACTCCCACGCCAGTACTGCACTTTACCAAGGGTCTTAGCAAATGGGCACACCAGGAGATAATATCCCACACCTGGCCAGGAGGGTCCCATGCCCACAGAGTCTCCCTCATTGCTAGTACAGCAGTTTGCGATCTAAGGGCAAGACAGCAGAGAGGCTGGGGGAGGGGTGCCCGCCATTGCTGAGGCTTAAGTAGGTAAACAAAGCCGCTGGGAAGCTCTAACTGGGTGGAGCTCACAGCAGCTCAAAGAGGCCTGCCTGTCTCTGTAGACTCCACCTCTGGGGACAGAGAACAGCTAAACAATAACAACAACAACAAAAGCAGCAGAAACCTCTGCAGACGCAAACGACTCTGACAGCTTTGAAGAGAGCAGTGGATCTCCCAACATGGAGGTTGAGATCTGAGAACGGACAGACTGCCTGCTCAAGTGGGTCCTTGACCCCTGAGTAGCCTAACTGGGAGACATCCCCCACCAGGGGCAGACTGACACCCCATACTTCACATGGTGGAGTACACCCCTGAGAGGAAGCTTCCAAAGTAAGAATCAGACAGGTACACTCGCTGTTCAGCAATATTCTATCTTCTGCAGCTTCTGCTGCTGATACCCAGGCAAACAGGGTCTGGAGTGGACCTCAAGCAATCTCCAACAGACCTACAGCTGAGGATCCTGACTGTTAGAAGGAAAACTATCAAACAGGAAGGACACCTACACCAAAACCCTATCAGTAAGTCACCATCATCAAAGACCAGAGGCAGATAAAACCACAAAGATGGGGAAAAAGCAGGGCAGAAAAGCTGGAAATTCAAAAAATAAGAGCACATCTCCCCCTGCAAAGGAGCGCAGCCCATCGCCAGCAACCGATCAAAGCTGGACGGAGAATGACTTTGACGAGATGAGAGAAGAAGGCTTCAGTCCATCAAACTTCTCAGAGCTAAAGGAGGAATTACGTACCCAGCGCAAAGAAACTAAAACTCTTGAAAAAAGAGTGGAAGAATTGATAGCTAGAATAATTAATGCAGAGAAGGTCATAAACGAAATGACAGAGATGAAAACCATGACACGAGAAATACGTGACAAATGCACAAGCTTCAGTAACTGACTCGATCAACTGGAAGAAAGAGTATCAGTGATTGAGGATCAAATGAATGAAATGAAGTGAGAAGAGAAACCAAAAGGAAAGAGAAGAAAAAGAAATGAACAAAGCCTGCAAGAAGTATGAGATTATGTAAAAAGACCAAATCTACGTCTGATTGGGGTGCCTGAAAGTGAGGGGGAAAATGGAACCAAGTTGGAAAACACTCTTCAGGATATCATCCAGGAGAACTTCCCCAACCTAGTAGGGCAGGCCAACATTCAAAATCAGGAAATACAGAGAACGCCACAAAGATACTCCTCGAGAAGAGCAACTCCAAGACACGTAATTGCCAGATTCACCAAAGTTGAAATGAAGGAAAATATCTTAAGTGCAGCCAGAGAGAAAGGTCGGGTTACCCACAAAGGGAAGCCCATCAGACTAATAGCAGATCTCTCGGCAGAAACTGTAAAAGCCAGAAGAGAGTGGGGGCCAATATTCAACATTCTTAAAGAAAAGAATTTTCAACCCAGAATTTCATATCCAGCCAAACTAAGTTTCGTAAGTGAAGGAGAAATAAAATCCTTTACAGATAAGCAAATGCTTAGAGATTTTGTCACCACCAGGCCTGCCTTACAAGAGGCCCTGAAGGAAGCCCTGAACATGGAAAGGAACGACCGGTACCAGCCATTGCAAAAACATGCCAAAATGTAAAGACCATCGAGGCTAGGAAGAAACTGCATCAACTAACAAGCAAAATAACCAGTTAATCATAATGGCAGGATTAAGTTCACACATAACAATATTGACCTTAAATGTAAATGGACTAAATGCTCCAATTAAAAGACACAGACTGGCAAACTGGATAAAGAGTCAAGACCCATCAGTCTGCTGTATTCAGGAGACCCATCTCACATGCAGAGACATACATAGGCTCAAAATAAAGGGATGGAGAAAGATCTACCAAGCAAATGGAGAATTTAAAAAAAGCAAGGGTTGCAATCCTAGTCTCTGATAAACCAGACTTTAAACCATCAAAGATCAAAAGAGACAAAGAAGGCCATTACATAATGGTAAAGGGATCAATTCAACAGGAAGAGCTAACTATCCTAAATATATATGCACCCAATACAGGAGCACCCAGATTTATGAAGCAAGTCCTTAGAGACTTACAAAGAGACTTAGACTCCCATACAATAATAATGGGAGACTTCAACACTCCACTGTCAACATTAGATGGATCAACGAGACAGAAAGTTAACAAGGATATCCAGGAATTGAACTCATCTTTGCAGCAAGCAGACCTAATAGACATCTATAGAACTCTCCACCCCAAATCAACAGAATATACATTTTTCTCAGCACCACTTCACACTTATTCCAAAATTGACCACATAATTGGAAGTAAAGCACTCCTCAGCAAATGTAAAAGAACAGAAATTATAACAAACTGTCTCTCAGACCACAGTGCCATCAAACTAGAACTCAGGACTAAGAAACTCAATCAAAACCGCTCAACTACAGGGAAAACGAACAACCTGCTCCTGAATGACTATTGGGTACATAACAAAATGAAGGCAGAAATAAAGATGTTCTTTGAAACCAATGAGAACAAAGATACAACATACCAGAATCTCTGGGACACATTTAAAGCAGTGTGTAGAGGGAAATTTATAGCACTAAATGCCCACAAGAGAAAGCTGGAAAGATCTAAAATTGACACTCTAACATCACTATTAAACGAACTAGAGAAGTAAGAGCAAACACATTCAAATCTAGCAGAAGGCAAGAAATAACTAAGATCAGAGCAGAACTGAAGGAGATAGAGACACAAAAAACCCTCCAAAAAAATCAATGAATCCAGGAGTTGGTTTTTTGAAAAGATCAACAAAATTGACAGACCGCTAGCAAGACTAATAAAGAAGAAAAGAGAGAAGAATCAAATAGATGCAATAAAAAATGATAAAGGGGATATCACCACCGACCCCAGAGAAATACAAACTACCATCAGAGAATACTATAAACACCTCTATGCAAATAAACTAGAAAATCTAGAAGAAATGGATAATTTCCTGGACACTTACACTCTTCCAAGACTAAACCAGGAAGAACTTGAATCCCTGAATAGACCAATAGCAGGCTCTGAAATTGAGGCAATAATTAATAGCCTACCAACCAAAAAAAGTCCAGGACCAGATGGATTCACAGCTGAATTCTACCAGAGGTACAAGGAGGAGCTTGTACCATTCCTTCTGAAACTATTCCAATCAATAGAAAAAGAGAGAATCCTCCCTAACTCATTTTATGAGGCCAACATAATCCTGATATCAAAGCCTGGCAGAGACACAACAAAAAAAGAGAATTTTAGACCCATATCCCTGATGAACATTGATGCAAAAATCCTCAATAAAATGCTGGCAAACTGGATTCAGCAGCACATCAAAAAGCTTATCCACCATGATCAAGTGGGCTTCATCCCTGGGATGCAAGGCTGGTTCAACATTCGCAAATCAATAAACATAATCCAGCATATCAACAGAACCAAAGACAAGAACCACATGATTATCTCAATAGATGCAGAAAAGGCCTTTGACAAAATTCAACAGCCCTTCATGCTAAAAACGCTCAATAAATTCGGTATTGATGGAACGTACCTCAAAATAATAAGAGCTATTTATGACAAACCCACAGTCAATATCATACTGAATGGGCAAAAACTGGAAAAATTCCCTTTGAAAACTGGCACAAGACAGGGATGCCCTCTCTCACCACTCCTATTCAACATAGTGTTGGAAGTTCTGGCTAGGGCAATCAGGCAAGAGAAAGAAATCAAGGGTATTCAGTTAGGAAAAGAAGTCAAATTTTCCCTGTTTGCAGATGACATGATTGTATATTTAGAAAACCCCATTGTCTCAGCCCAAAGTCTCCTTAAGCTGATAAGCAACTTCAGCAAAGTCTCAGGATACAAAATTAATGTGCAAAAATCACAAGCATTCTTATACACCAGTAACAGACAAACAGAGAGCCAAGTCAGGAATGAACTCCTATTCACAATTGCTTCAAAGAGAATAAAGTACCTAGGAATCCAACTTACAAGGGATGTAAAGGACCTCTTCAAGGAGAACTACAAACCACTGCTCAGTGAAATCAAAGAGGACACAAACAAATGGAAGAACATACCATGCTCATGGATAGGAAGAATCAATATCGTGAAAATGGCCATACTGCCCAAGGTTATTTATAGATCCAATGCCATCCCCATCAAGATACCAATGAGTTTCTTCACAGAACTGGAAAAAACTGCTTTAAAGTTCATATGGAACCGAAAAAGAGCCCGCATTGCCAAGACAATCCTAAGTCAAAAGAACAAAGCTGCAGGCGTCACGCTACCTGACTTCAAAGTATACTACAAGGCTACAGTAACCAAAACAGCATGGTACTGGTACCAAAACAGAGATATAGACCAATGGAACAAAACAGAGTCCTCAGAAATAATACCACACATCTACAGCCATCTGATCTTTGACAGACCTGAGAGAAACAAGAAATGGGGAAAGGATTCCCTATTTAATAAATGGTGCTGGGAAAATTGGCTAGCCATAAGTAGAAAGCTGAAACTGGATCCTTTCCTTACTCCTTATACGAAGATTAATTCAAGATGGATTAGAGACTTAAATGTTAGACCTAATACCATAAAAACCCTAGAAGAAAACCTAGGTAGTACCATTCAGGACATAGGCATGGGCAAGGACTTCATGTCTAAAACACCAAAAGCAACGGCAACAAAAGCCAAAATTGACAAATGGGATCTAATTAAACTAAAGAGCTTCTGCACAGCAAAAGAAACTACCATCAGAGTGAACAGGCAACCTACAGAATGGGAGAAAATTTTTGCAATCTACTCATCTGACAAAGGGCTAATATCCAGAACCTACAAAGATCTCAAACAAATTTACAAGAAAAAAACAACCCTATCAAAAAGTGGGCAAAGGATATGAACAGACATTTCTCAAAAGAAGACATTCATACAGCCAACAGACACATGAAAAAATGCTCATCATCACTGGCCATCAGAGAAATGCATATCAAAACCACAATGAGATACCATCTCACACCAGTTAGAATGGCAATCATTAAAAAGTCAGGAAACAATAGGTGCTGGAGAGGATATGGAGAAATAGGAACACTTTTACACTGTTGGTGGGATTGTAAACTAGTTCAACCATTATGGAAAACAGTATGGTGATTTCTCAAGGATCTAGAACTAGCAGTACCATATGACCCAGCCATCCCATTACTGGGTATATACTCAAAGGATTATAAATCATGCTGCTATAAAGACATATGGACACGTATGTTTATTGCGGCACTATTCACAATAGCAAAGACTTGGAATCAACCCAAATATCCATCGGTGACAGACTGGATTAAGAAAATGTGGCACATATACACCATGGAATACTAAGCAGCCATTAAAAAGGATGAGTTTGTGTCCTTTGTAGGGACATGGATGCAGCTGGAAACCATCATTCTTAGCAAACTATCACAAGAACAGAAAACCAAACACAGCATGTTCTCACTCATAGGTGGGAACTGAACAATGAGATCACTTGGACTCAGGAAGGGGAATATCACACACCTATCATGGGGAGGGGGGAGGGGGGAGGGATTGCATTGGGAGTTATACCTGATGTAAATGACAAGTTGATGGGTGCTGACAAGTTGATGGGTGCTGACGAGTTGATGGGTGCAGCACACCAACATGGCACAAGTATACATATGTAAGAAACCTACACGTTATGCCCATGTACCCTAGAACTTAAAGTAAAATAGTAATAAAATTAAATTAAAAAAAGAATATTTATTAAAACAACGTTTTAGTTATGTCTTTCTTTCATTTGCCTCTGCCTCACTTTTTTTTTTTTTTTTTTTTTTTTTTAATTCAGAGAGAGTATTGAACACCTTCTCTTGAGAATCACACTGGTAATCATTAACAGATGAATATGTTAACAAAACTTTGGCTTTTAAGTAATTGAAAATATAATAATCTGCTAAATAATTTGATAATAAGTACTAGTTTCAAGTTGGATGTTAACAAAGTCTAGTTACCAAGTATAACCATTTTTCTGACAAGAAAAGTATTTTTCTCTGTATATTAGAAAATAGGCATTTTGGTTATATATTTCAGCTTCTTTAGATTTTGATGAGTTAGGTCCATGTTTTGTGTCAATATGGGCACTCAATGTTGTATAAAAATTGTTCTTCTGCAATAAGATTCTGGCATAAAATAAATATTATAGTCAAAGTATAATTAAAGAAAAGTTTAAGTAATGAGATATGAACAGGGTCAAGAAAATCAACAGGCTTTGTTGATGCACCCAGAATTGGTAACAGGGTAAAGCAATTACCATCCTTGTACTGAAAGAGAGAAGGTACGCGTTACCTCAGAGGTTCTGAAATCATGGGGCCTTTTAAAAAGAGTTGTAATGTTTGATACAGGTAAGATAATCATTACCAAATGGTTACTGGCTTTGGGAGAAGTTTCTGAAGAAATAAATAGCAACCACCCTCTTGTCTCTCTTTCTCAATACTTCACTAAAGCCTCCTACAGGGCAAATTCTACTGGCCAAGAGTTCGTAGAGGTCAGCTTTCTGAGACACAGAGCTGGGAGGGGGAGAGTAGATAGTTGATATAGAGGACCACACAGAGGATATTCAGCATATACTCTTACCTTACAACCAAAGACACATTTATAATGTTGAAATACTGATTTTTCAAATTCAATTTCTACCTTCCTTACCAGTGTTTGGTTGATACTTCTCCATGCAGTAGATCAGTGATGAAAAGTTAATAAAGAATACTTTACCATAAATCTTACATTCAAACATGAAATACACACTTTCACAAATTGAAATGTAGGCACTGGAATTTGACAAGGGTGAGAATAAATCTCCATAGGAAAATCCTTAGATACAAATAAAAATAAATTTTGAATAATTTTTCTTCAGAGGTGTATTGGGGTGAGGGATTAAAAGAACTCTTCATGCCAGAGAGCTGAATTTATCTATTCATATATACTCACTAGCTGGAAGAGTGCCTGGGCCACATTAAGCTTTCAATGTCTGTTACATTGAACATAATTTTAAAAATTTACTTTCAGTACTGTTGCTAGCTCTCTTTGTAAGCTTAGGCAAATCATCTACTCAGCATCATTTTCATTGTCTATCAAGTGGAGTCAGTACTATCCAGGAAGTTTGTTCCAAAGATTACCTGAATTAAAGGCTGGATTGTTTATTACTCACATAGTTTTAGGTCACATATATCAAAATTAATGATTTCTTATAGTTCAATCTAATTAATAGTAAATCTTCTTTGTAAATTCTAATGTGAAAAAAATTAAAAATAAAAATAAAATTACCAGAGGCTTTTATTTCATTTTCAAAGTTTTCAAATAAAAATATATTAATGTATTAGAGACTACAAAAGCAGGTTTCATGTTCTCCTTTTTACTCATCTATTAATAAAACAATCACTCATCAAAATTAATTGAATGCTCTCTATGTGTTAAGTTTAATGCTAAGGGTATAATTTTTTTTTTTCTCGTGATATAAGAAATTGGAAAATGTAAGAATGTTTTCCTTAAAAATCAATACAAGATTTTACAGCTGAGTTGAGAAAAAAAAAAAAGAAAAATCACAGCATCTAAAAATTTTTCCCCTAATTTCATGCAGGAAAATATTGTTAATATGCTCACTAACCATGCCCTTTCTGCTAACATTTAGTTCTCTACACAGGGTACATTTCAGTTGATTAGATTTTTACTTGCTAAAATAATTTCATTCTAGACATGCTTCTCTGAAAGTACAATTCAACTGGCGTATTAGTGGTTTTTCAACTATTTAGCCACAAATTTATAGAACTATCTTAATTCCCTCTTGTGGTAGGATATTTGTGTTAACTATGACTAGATCAACGAGTTTAGCTTTGAGAGGGAATCTTTATAATCTAATGATTTTTGGTCACTTTCGTGGTATCATTGTCCTGTGCCATCACTTTCTCCACTTTATGGAGAAAGTGCTATGAAAATAATATAGGTCGCAAATAATGCTTTTTCTTTTTTGTTGTTAAATAATGATGTGATGTGGCAATTTTTCTAAAAATTTTCTCCTCAAAAAAGGAAAATTATTCTTGCTATTGGGAGCATTTGCTACTGATATTTTAAATATTCTTCCTAATTTGCCTATGTAAACATTTCTAAACTTAGAAAATGTACTGTAAAAATATGATAGGAAAGATAAAACATGGTGCACATGTATAGGGCGCTTTCCATGAATGGAGCACTGGAAGTTGCTCTGGGTGAGTCACTGAGTGAGTAGTGAGTGAATGTGGAGGTCTAGGACACTACATTACTGTATATTACTGTACACTTATTAAATGCTGTACACATAGGCCACACAAGATTATTTTTAACATTTTCTTTGTCAAATAATAATTTAATTTTAGCTTACTGTAGCTTTTTTACTTTATAAAGGTTTTAAAAACTTTCTGACTCTTGTGTAATAACACAGCTTAAAGCATACACTGTACCTCCATACAAATTTATTATCTTTCTTCATTTATTTATTCTGTAACCTTTCTTGTAGTTTAAAATGAAATTTTTAACGTTATAAATTCTTTTGTTAAAAACTAAAGCACAAACACACACATTAGCCTAGGCTTATTCAGGGTCAAGATCATCCATGTGATTGTCTTCCATCTCCACGTATTGTCTTACTTGAAGATCCTCAGGGGCAATAACACACAGGAAGCTGTCATCTCCTACCATAATATCTTCTTCTGAAATATCTCCTGAAGGAACCGCCTGAGGATGTTTCACAGTTAGCTTTTGTTGTTGACAAGATGAAGGAGTACATTGTAAAATAACAATAAAGGCTTAGTATACTAAACATAAATCAGTATATAGTGATTATCAAGTATTTTACATAATTTTTACATAAAATTATTTTTTACCTAAAAAATCCAATTTTACATAGTTGCATTGCAGTTTACATAATTGCATTGCTATACTTTTATATGACTGGCGATGTAGTAGGTTTCTTTACACTAAAATCATCGCAAAAATGTGGATAATGTGTTGCACTACAACTTTATGATGGCTATGACATCACTAGATAGGAATGTTTTCAGCTCCGTTATAATCTTAGGGACTACGACCATACATGTGGTTTATTGTTGACTAAAATGTTGTTATAGGAAACAAGACTATTGTGTGTGTGTGTGTGCTATTGTTCCTGCTTTTCTGGTTCACCCTGACTGATACAAGCAATTAAAGCTTACTTATTTCATTTTTTTTTTTTTTTTTAAAAGACAAGGCCTTGCTATATTGCCCAGGCTGAAGGGCAAAATGGCGTGATCGTAGCTCACTGCAACTTCAAACTCTTAGGCTCAAGTGATCCTTTCATTTCAGTTTGGAATATCTAGGACAAATACGTGCCAGCATATCTGACTACTTTTTAATTATTATTATTTTTTTTTTTTTGGAGAGATGGAGTCCTACTATGTAACCAAGTCTGGTCTCCAATTCCTGGCCTCAAGTGATCCTCCCATCTGGACCTCCCAAAGTACTGGGATTACAGATGTGAGCTTCCATGATTAATCACTTATTTCATTTTTCAGTATGCTATATCTGACTGTAATGTATGTCAGGAATCATTGTAAATGTGCAGAGGGAAGGGAGAGAAAAAAAAATGAGACTAAATTTAGTGTAAAGCTGCTCCTCTATAGGAGAAATCTGCATTAGCAATATGGAGATCACAATTTTTTTCCATGATCAATAAGAAACACATATAGAGAAAGCAATGGCCTAGTTGTCACTAATTCCTTCCATCAGTATTGTAGAATTTTGGAAGGAGGTGTGTTTACTTCTTAAGGATAGTTAGACAGAACTATTTACTTTACTTAAAAAATTCATATAATTTAGGTCCACATCAACCATGTCCACATAATGCAATACTTTTTGCTAGTAACATATCCTGTAACTGAGCACATCCATGGAAAAACAGGAAAGATAATTGAGGTAATAGTGAGTGAAATTTGGTGGTAATAAAAATATCGTGATCATAAAATCCATAGAGTATACTACCTAAATAATTAGGGCAGATATTTGCTAATTAAATATTCTACAATTTTCCTTAGTTATTTTTCAACATGCAAAAGTAGATATATTGCAAGAATATTGAAATTGAGTTATTTATAGTAAGAATACATCCTGGCAATTTCTGGCTTTATTTGATCTCATGTAACCTATACCTATTGGCTTTCATTATAAATATTAAAATTTTTGGTAACCATTTTAACAGTAGAAGTGGCAAATAGGGAATATGCAGTTTTGTACTTTTTGTTTTGCTTCATCTGTTTATAACTTTGAATAACTTAGTACCTTTAAATTAGTCGAATTCATTTGTTTATTAGTATTTTAGAACTAACACAGCCCTGGGAAAACTTGGTTTCATCTCCTATCTTGCTTTTTATCTAATTTCATGACATCTTCACCGTCTAAAATCTCTGGGGTCAATTTTCTAATCCATGAAATAAGGGAGATGGACTAGGCGATCTATAGAGCTTTGCCCAATTCCAAAATTCTGCCTTGTTAATTTATTTATGCTTAGTCTTTCCAGTTTTTCCCTTCATTAATCAAATGTATCTGATAAGGATCCTTAGCATCCTTTTTAACCTAAATCAAAGTGAATTCATTTTCATGCATGTATACAATAATTAAGTATGGATTTGTCTTGCATATTTCAAGATTTCTTTGAAAACAGTACTTTCCCATACATGTTAGGGTAATAGGTGCTTCTTTCTCAATTTTACTTTACGTATTCATGGATAAATTTATGTTCCATTGGTCCCTTATGTGTAGATTAATATACAACAAAATTAAATAGTTCCTAAAGGTATTTTATTGACCATGACTACATGTAAATAGTTATTTTTTTCAATTGTTGGGGTGCCATAATTCATTTGGCCATCTTTAGTTATTTCCCTTGCTGCAATATGTACCCCCTTCCTCCTCAATTGTTTTTATCTTCCTGCTGCTCAGTTAATTCTTGTTGTTCAAAATAAAAACAGCACACATTTCTTTAACCTTGGAGTTCTGCCAGAGAAAGAAGAAATAAAACTAACATCCACAAAATACAGAGAAAATAAAATTTGGCAACAACATCCAAACCAAGAATCAGTTACAAGTACAGTATGTACCATAGAGTCACTTTTATAGTTTCTATGAATTCTTGTTTCTCAATATCCTATGAAAGTTATTTCGTTGATAAGTTCTACCTAATTTACCCCAATGTATTCTCTACTTTGAATCGACAATAAAGACTGAAGAGTAAGGTTTCTTGATGGACAAAATAATATTCATAAATACACTTGCATATTCAAACACACACACACACTCACACACATGCACATTCATACAGTTCCTAATCTCCTTCATTCAGACTGCAGTGATTTATTTCAGTATCATGTAAAGATACAGACTATTCGAAGAAAATATGTCAAAGATGTAATGTTTGTTTTCAAACTTCCAATTTTTCACTTTTTAAGGAAATTACCATGTATGCCCTCATAGCATCATACACTTCACAGTACTTTCAGTTTTATACTGTGATATTTCATGTTCATTTTTGCTGTCATATTTAATTTTCTGCCTCACCTCTATCTTGTAAGCTCCATTTGAGAATGGATTATTTCTGGTTTGGGTCTCCATTGTAACCCCTTCATCAAACACGCAGCCCAGCAGATTATGTCAATAATTATTTATTGAATGAATAATATAATTGGTGGCTCCAATTACACGGCTCAGTAAAAATGGATGGGCTTAAAATGGCATCAGAAATATTCTACTATATACTTAAAATTTCATCAGATATACTATATAAAAATTTTTTACAACATTTACAAATATCAGCCAAAATGTAATTCATGCTTTTATTGTCTCCTTTTCTGTCAATCTTTTTGGATAATGGATTCATACAAAGAATGAAAGATTGGCCAAGATGCATTCTAAACTTGCTTCTAGGTTAAGATTCTGTTCTACCAGTATGATTGTTTAATAAGAATCACTGCATCAAAATGATGTGGTTGAGTTTCAACAGCTTATATTATCTGTATGCTCAGAGTATTAATATATACACTTTTATGTTTTTTCATAAATCAAATATTTTTATTTTACACACTTGGGAAACATGCAGAAACCCAGAATGCATTCGTTTATCTTTGACTTTGATGCAGACACTTGAGTCCAGTACTGTTTGGTATTTAAAAATATATATACATATATATATATTTAGGAGAACTAAATATGATACACGTTTTTGTGAAACAAAGAATGCTTTTGCAAGACAAAATATAACTTATTGTAAGATGTTGTTAGCTTAATAAGTAGGCTTATTCATTATGTTAGAGTAATATTCAATTTGTCATTTTTGTCTTTCTGATAAATTAAATGACTACAAATATGAATTCAAAAAAGTGTAGATTAATACCGTTAAGCACGATAAATAAATATTAAGGTTTCTGAATCTACTGCTCATACAGAATGCTGCAAAAAGCTCAGGCTTTGTATCTATAAGACAAAGGTAATAATAGAATCAAACTACTGGGTTAGTGCAAAAATTAAATTAGAATATAAGAAAATGGATGTAAGTGTTTAATAAAAATTGTTCAATACATTTTTATTTTACTAAAAGATAATTCTCTTTTTTTTTTTTTTTAGTGAAAAAGCACCAGCCAGTGAAATATCAAAACTAAAACATCTGAGCCAATTAAAAGACTTTCTTTTCTCCTGATTCAGAATTTATATGCACATACAAGTTTTCTCAGGAGAGGAGTGGGGAAGAGGTTGGCTTCCTCATCATTTCCTAGTTCCAAATTCCTCACAAATTAGCTGAATTTCTGGCCTCTCGGTGGAGGAGTGAGTGGTAAGGAGCTTTTACCTGCTTCAGACAGTAATGTCTTACATTGGCTTCCTGTGGTTACAGATGACACAAAATTGCTGATCATCTGCTCCTGAGACATATTCGTTTGATCCTCAGAGACTCTGCTCTCTTCATAGGTATCTCATACTGCAGTTCTTTTCAAAGGGTCATATTGCAGGTTGCTTTTCAGTTTCCACTTCAGCCCTTGGGATCTGACAGGTTTCTAGTGGACTGTATTGACTCATGGTTAGTAGGGATGACCCACAACCGCACCCTTCCCCTGTTGTGAGGAAAAGTGCAATTCATTTTCTTTTCTTTTTTTTTTTTTTTTTTTTTATTATACTTTAAGTTCTAGGGTACATGTGCATAACGTGCAGGTTACATATGTATACATGTGCCATGTTGGTGTCATTTTCAATACAGACTTTCTCACGTCTCTCAATGGCTTGCAGGCAGCTTCAAACAGCTTTAGGCATTAGGTTTCTGGGTTGTTAAACACAAATTATTCTCTTGCCTGCACCTCAAAGGGTCCATGGCAAATTCCTCAAGTAAATTTGTGATGGTTCCTCACATTCACATAGTTTGCACGAAAAAAAAAATAATCATTTTTTATAGTTCTGAAAAAGTTGTTGTCAATAAGATACACAAATCATGGTCTTTATTTTAAAAATATATCTTATGGTATTGACTCCAAGAGCAATACAGAAAGAAAAGAGAGAACAGAAGGCAGGCTTAAAGCACCCCAGAAGCCTTTTATTATTCATCGAAGTAAAACTTGAGTAAAATTTGTACCCATTTTTTAATATTACAAAAACTAAACCTACAAACGACTTACTATACAATTCAGGTGGATACCGACATGTAAAAAAGCTACTACACTTTACTTTTGGGATTAGTTCCAATTAATTCCTTATAAACTAAGAAGTAAATTGTTTTTGCCTAAATCATTTTTGCATAAATTTGGTTGAGAGTGACCATATAATTTTTCTTACAAACTTGGACACATTTCATGGTAAACAAGAGCTATGACTGCAAGTGATATCTAACAAAATGTAAAGTAGACTGTCCCAGGTAAATCAGACACATGATCACTCAAGTTAGGAAAATTTCACCCACAAGAAGACTTTAACTCAAATTGGCCAAAGAAGCATATTACAATAATTAATAAGAAGAAAGATATATTGTCGTTTTCAGTTTTGGCTGACAGCAATTTCATTATGAACGTAGGTTTTCATTTTTCCCATCAGTCATCTTCAATTTGCCAGCCTGCATCTCTCCTCCTATTTGAAAGTTGGCTACAGTGGTTAAAGGCATAAATCTCAGATGAAATAGTATCCAGATGTACAAAGATCTCTTTCTTGGGAGCAAGATAATTTCTAGAAAGTTTCTCAGTAACCTCTCATACTTCTCACTGACTATCAATATGTCATTGCTACATCCATCAATGCAAAGGGAAACAGGATTTACTCTTGGAGCTAGGGTTATAGGAAAAACAACTTTGAATCTTACGGGAAAACAAAATTGAGTCTTTTTCACAAAAGAAGATATATGATGATTGTTAGAGGGACAACCAATACCGTTTGCTAAAACTCTATTCCTGCCTCAAATCCTTGATCTTTTCTGAAAACTCATGATTAAAATGTCTATAGAAACCATTCTTTTTATTTCTATATCTCCTGCCCTCAAATATTTCTGCATTATCTTCTAACTACCTGAGAAATTCTCCATTTAATTTGTGACAGAATATCTCACTATAGTTCAAATTTATAGAAACTTACTTTTATTAGGATAAAGTATAAAAACAGATATTTTCCGTAAAATTTTAAAACGAAATATTAATGTTTAAAGGTTCATCAACCAAAGTATAAATAGGCAGAATTTTCTAAAATTAAAGCTTGTTCTGCAAATTAATAACTTACAGACATCATTCAGTAAAGTGTGATTTTTAAGACAATACGACAATATGCTAATCTGAACATTAATTCGGTTATTATTTACTTTAAATAAAAGTTTTAACTTTTTAAAAATGAGTCTTCTGGCCGGGCGCGGTGGCTCAAGCCTGTAATTCCAGCACTTTGGGAGGCCGAGACGGGCGGATCACGAGGTCAGGAGATCAAGACCATCCTGGCTAACATGGTGAAACCTCATCTCTACTAAAAAAAAAAAAAAATACAAAAAACTAGCAGGGCCAGGTGGCGGGCGCCTGTAGTCCCAGCTACTCGGGAGGCTGAGGCAGGAGAATGGCGCAAACCCGGGAGACGGAGCTTGCAGTGAGCTGAGATCCGGCCACTGCACTCCAGCCTGGGCGACAGAGCGAGACTCTGTCTCAAAAAGGAAAAAAAAAAAAAAAAAATAAGTCTTCTTATGCCAGAATGGATATTTAAACCCAAATCATTGCAAACTCATCACATCAAATGTTGTTCTGAAAAAAGACATCTGTCATAAAACATGAAACACTTCTCTATACGATTTAGGTGTTTACAGACAAATGAAAGTAAAATTTTGCAGTTAAATTTTATGAATTTTTTCTCTTTCTCTTTCATTTACTGAGTTATTTAAAATAGAAACAGGAGAATCCCAAGAATTGTAATCCTTATTAAAACTAATTAGAGACCTTTCGCTTAGTCTGTCAAAAGCTAAATAATGTTCTTCTACTACAAATATGCTCTTCCCGCAGTTTTCCTGTCATTCAATGAGAACATCATCTGCCAGCTGCTCAAGTCCAAAATCTTAGAGTCATCCTGTGCTTTGTTTTTCCTGCCTATTCTGCTCATGAGCAAATCTCATTGACTCTACTTGCCAGTTGTTAAGTTTGTGTCTCTCAGCTCTAAACCAGATCTATATTCTGTGATGCTGGTTCAGAATTCTGCAAATCACACTGCTGATTGACCACCTTATTGCCTGTGAGTTAATGCCAATAGGCAGAGTAGGGAGAGCTAAAGCAAGACTAGATGGCAAGAGGAGGAAGAAGGGAATATTTCCTCCTATTTCTTCCCTCTCAAATTTATTTAACTAATTCAGCTTTTCTTTAGGTATAATGTATATACACATAACTGTATATTATTAATACACATACTTTGATCAGTTTAGACATATTAATACACCTGTGTTAGTATTACTACAACTGAGATAACAAACATATTCATTGCCTCCAAAAGTTTTCTTGTGCCCCTTTTTGTAATTGTAATTTGTATTTAGTTATTTATTTATTTTTTTTTGAGATGGAGTCTCACTCTGTCGCCCAGGCTGGAGTGCAGTGGCCGGATCTCAGCTCACTGCAAGCTCTGTCTCCCGGATTTACGCCATCCTCCTGCCTCAGCCTCCCGAGTAGCCAGGACTACAGGCGCCCGCCACCTTGCCTGGCTCGTGTTTTTTTGTATTTTTTAGTAGAGAAGGGGTTTCACCTTGTTAGCCAGGATGGTCTCGATCTCCTGACCTCGTGATCTGCCCGTCTCGGCCTCCCAAAGTGCTGGGATTACAGGCTTGAGCCACCGCGCCCGGCCCTTGTAATTTGCATTTAAAATTGGACCATACAACTCTCTATCCCTTTCACTCATTTTTTATTTTTCCCACCATTTTTTACTGTTTGATAACTTTATAATACATTGTAATAGTATAAATTCAAAAGGAGTGACTAGAATTTGACAACTGAATTGTGTCTGGTCTCTGTTCATAAAGGAGGGGATAGGATGACTAGATCCATTAGATAAATGGTAGGCAATCTTTTCTCAAGAAATTGCAGACCTATGATATACTTTTAGATACATATATACAAATTCCCACATATACAGTATTATTTGACTTTTTTTATATACAAAATATATTCTACTTTATGCATCACTCTTTAATTTGCTTTTTTCATGCAACAGTATTTCCTGAAACTCTAATCAACATATTAAATTCTGTAAATACTTTTAACTGCTGTTTAATATTTTTGTGCATAAATAAACTGCATTTATGTATTTGAAAACAAAAGAAACCTATGGTTCCCATATTCCTAAATATCCTCTGGCCTAATTTCCCAAGATAAGGTTTCCAAAATGGATACCCCTCATCAAGAGATTCAAAACTTTCTGAAATCTCCTCAGTGGTTCCTGGTGTACCAGGCAATTTTAGTACAGAAGTACAGTGATTGTGCATGCCTACAGAGTCCTGGCTTATGCTGACTGTCTTGGTATAAAATATTCATAGTATCACATTTCGTTCTTTCATTATAAAAACTGTTTCTCTTTTATAATAAATTGTAGGGAAACAACATCAAAATCCTCCAATCAGTTGTTAAACTGGAGTGGACAACTACCACCCAGTAGTACAATACTGCATCCAGGACCCTGTTGTATCTGAAAGATAATAAACACCTTTGGAATACTTGAATCATCAGGACTGCAAGATATCTAAGCTCAAGCCTCCATTATATTACAATGCTGCATCCTCAACTGTTATCTGATTAAATATTATGCATCCTGTTTATAAAGAAAGAGCTTATTATATTTAATATGCTCTGGGAACTATATATTTTGTTCATTTTTATTTATTATTGTCACTCTTTCACCTCTATAACATAATCATTTTAAAAACAGAAGTTTTCCTGTTTTGTTCACTGTTGTGTCCTCAAAATCTTATTTAGTGCCTGCCACATTGAAGGTGCTGAGTAAATATTTGTTGAAAGTAATGTAGGTTCTGGAATTCATTCTATACTTGCCATCTCTAAAATTGATCTTGTCGTTCTTATGATACTGCTTTCTAATATACTTTGTTCTCCCTAAAGCCAAAGAAGTCATTTTTAAAATAAAAATGGAATTCTAGCAGTGGCTACTTCTTGTTAAATTTAGTTTACTACCTCCTGCTTGAGACGCATTTAGGTTTCCCAAAGTCTCAATAGTGCGATGCTTTGTGTCTTTATTCTATGATTCATTCACTTTTATAAGCTAAATAATAAGTGCAAACTTGCAACGGGGAACATATTAAAAGGGCATAGTGCATCAATTCACGAGCCTTGGGAATTTTCTTAAAGTGTATTTGGATGTTATACAAAAGCTATACATATATGAATTCAAATTAAACTGTATTTTCTAGAAATGAAATATTATCAAGTGAAACATTTTACTTCAGAAGTGAAAGAAATACAAATATCTTGCATAGTATATTCAGGGTTTTTTAATTTTTTTTTTTTTTTTTTTTTGAGACAGAGTCTCGTCCTGCTGCCCAGACTGGAGTGCAGTGGCACAATCTCGACTCACTGCAACCTCTGCTTTCCAGGCTCAAGTGATTGTCATGCCTCAGCCTCCCAAGTAGCTGGGATTACAGGTGAGCATCACCACACTCAACTAATTTTTTTTATTTTTTAGTAGAGATGTGGTTTCTCCATGTTGCCCAGGCTGGTCTCGAACTGCTAGCCTCAAGTGATCTGCCCGCCTTGGCCTCCCAAACTGTTGGGATTACAGGCGTGAGCCATCACACCCAGCCAGATATTCAGTTATTCTTACATAAGACATTCAAATATTTCCATGTTAGCCAAACATGTCATCTTCTTCTTGAAATAACAAAACCAATTATGAATTTTTATCCAACATGTAGAAAACAGAAGCAGTGAATGTTAAGAATTAGAACTTTTGATTTCAGTTGAGGATTAAATAAAATTTCTTTAACTTCATGCATCTCCTCTCTTTTCATTTGACTACGAAATATTGTAGTTGGAGGCTGAACATGAGTGTGAGGCTCCAAAAACCTGTGATCTCATCCTACTTTTATTCCTCATGTGAATCTGTACAAGTAACTCCTCGCTAAAGCTTTTTTAAAATCTGTTTAATGAGGAGGTAGAATTAAATTTTCTTGTATCTTTCTGTATGAACATCTGATACTTTAAACCTTTAGAAAAGATAAATCAGATTTTTCATGAAAACATTAGGATTTAAACTTACAAATTACTTAATGCTTTAAACTCTTGTTACTATTTTATCTTTCTCTACCTTTAAGAAGATATTATACGTATTATATGTCCATTAAAACATAGTCAACTGATACTGTCAAGCAGATGCCACTAGATAATAATGCAGCCTTCTTGGAGGGCAGGTTGAAAAAAAGTATACTTTTTATGAAAGTGTCCTTGAATTCTCATTTTGATCCCAATTCCTGCAAAAATATGGCCTTGATTTTTAAAAAATAGTTTAGTCTATAATTTACAGAGCTCATAAGCCATCAGCCTTCAGTTTACATTAAGACTTAAGTCTTAAAATTTTCTTCCGTGGTTTTAGGTGAAATTCATAGACCAAGCTTTCCTATTACATTAGTGTTCAGAAAACAGTCTTTTCCATTGCATGACTCACTTGCCACCCTGATGTGAATATTATCCATCACTTAATATTTTTTCCTGCAAACTTCCAGTTTCAGCTTATATTCTGAGATACATTTGATAGTGATAGGTGCAGGATAAGCAATCCAAAATTCTGTGTGCTGTGGTATTGGTCCCTCCATCTCACTCTCAGACTCACAAATCATTGAAAAAACCGAGTGACTAGATGATAAATTCATCTTCACGCAGTGAATTCTACAATTTACAATCTGTCTGTTTTTATAATGTACTTCTTTAATACAGTAACAGAAATCTCCCTTCTAGGGTCAAAGACCAGTTCTGCTGGTTTTCTCCCTCTTGCTCTTCAACAACTTCATTTGTTGTTTAATCTCTCTCAGGGGTCAGAAATATCTCCCCCATATGCTGAAACTTCCCATTTTTCAGCTTCAAGTAATTGCAACTTTCTATGTCTATTGGCTCAAAACAAGAATGTGAATTTTTCATTTATGATTCTTCACATTGATGGTCTATTGTTCCCCGGCTAAATTGGTGAGACACAAAGGGAAGGTATACACTGGCCATTCATGTTAGGATTATTTGTAAAGTAGAAACCTCAAAGGCAAGCTGGTTTGATAGCTTTTTCAACCCAAGTTTGGTAAATACCGCAACACACTTCCATGTGTTCTGTGTTTGGAGCTGGTATAAAAAGATTAAATGCCTAACATGAGTTGTGAATATCTTTCCTCTGGGGGTTAGCAAAATATATACCAGATAGTAGAGGTAGCCAGTGCTAACTATATTTGAATATATTGCTTTAAGCCTACACAACACAGGATAGTTTTTTCCTCTTTCTGTAGCACAGCTATAGTATTGTCTGAACTGAAGATGACCAGAATGCTCACTGGCATATCAGACTTCTTCAGTACATCTGTTAGGCTGACATATTCTCTATCTCTATATAAGTATAGAAGCATGTACAGAAAACAGTCATATCATTAAGTATGAGATACAGCTACAGGAATAACAAAATAAAAATGCTCTAGTGTGAAGTTTTTGATGTATTCTGCATAGAAAACTTGTTAGTGGGGATAAATTTCAGTTAATAATGTTCCAACAATTAGTTGTTTCTGTTCACTTATTTTGCTTACAATTTATTGTACTAAATTTTAAGACTTATTGTTACTTTCCTACTACCCCAATCTTCTAACAAATGATTAATAGCAAATTTGTCTAAATTATGAACAAAACCCCACATATTGAATTTACTTAATGTCATTTATTTTATTTCATTTTCTTGATAACCTATTTTAAAGTATGTATAAATTAGAAGTGTACCAAGTAAACAACTATCACCCAACAAAGAGTGTTAACTTTACACCAGAATCATCCTTTTATCTCCTCCCATAAAAGGTAATAACTGTTCTGACTTCTACCATGGTAGATGAGTTTTGAACATATATCACAATTTCTGTAAGGCATATTTCAAGGAGAGAATTGCAGGGTAACAGCATATGTATACAAAAAATTATATATATGTTCCAACAAGTTTTCAAAAGAGGTGTAATGAATTGTGATCATTGTAGCAGTATGTGAAAAACTCAGCTTTTTCATAGACTCTACAATACTTGCAATTTTACTACTGTACAAGTTTTTGCCATTCTACTGGGTATGTAGTGGTATCTCATCGGAATTTAATTTACGTATTTATGGTCATTAATGAAATTAACCATTTGTATATACTTTTTGCTTTTTCAAGTCTTCTGCACATTTGTTTTGGTGAAATTTTTGTTGACCACGTGTATTGAAAAAGACTTCCACTCTGTGACTTGTCTTATAAGGATGTTTTTTAATTAACATGAGTCTGTAATTTTTCCTGTTTTTAATTGTGTAAATTCCAGGTGTACAGCATTATATATGCCCATATACATAATATGTATAGACATGTACATAAATACATATGCATAATGTGTATATATACATATATGTGATATAAATGATTATTGCAGGTAAGCAATTTAACGTATTCATTATCTCACATGGTTACATTTGTATGTATGTGTGTAGAGAGAGCACCTAAAATCTACTGTCTTTGATAATTTCCAGTGTACATTGCAATATTATTAACTATAGCCCTCATGCTGTAGTTTATTTAGGTCTCTAGATTTCTTCATCCTACATAATTGCAACTTTGTACCTTTCGGCCCATCTCTCTCAGTAGTCTTCCTCTCTGTTCTATTTTCTGTTTCTACAAAACCATGTTTTTAAAATTTGGATTCCACATGTAATAGAGAGCACACAGCATTTTTCTTACTGTCTCTAACTTATTTCATTTAACATAATGTCTTCTTGTTGAATCCACATTGTGGCAAATGACAGAATTTTCTTTCTTTTTTTTTTTTTTTTTTTTTTTTGAGACTGAGTCTCGCTCTGTTGCCCAGGCTGGACTGCAGTGGCCCTATCTTGGCTCACTGCAAGCTCCCCCTCCCGGGTTCACGCCATTCTCCTGCCTCAGCCTCCGAAGTAACTGGGACTACAGGCGCCCACCACCGCACCCGGCTATTCTTTTGTATTTTTAGTAGAGACTGGGTTTCACCGTGTTAACCAGATGGTCTCGATCTCCTGACCTCGCAATCCGCCTGCCTCGGTCTCCCAAAGTGCTGGGATTACAAATGTGAGCCATTGCCCCTCATCCAGAATTTCCCTTTTTAAAGCTGAATAATATTCCATTGTACATATATATCCCAATTTCTTTATTCGATCATCACTGATGAACACTTAGATTGTTTCCATATCTTGGCTATTATGAATAATGTTGCAACAAACATAGGCGTGTATACACCTCTACGAAGTGCCGATTTTTTTGGAGGAGGGGATATAACCAGCAGAGGGATTGTTGGATCATACAGTAGCTCTATTTTTGGAAAACCTCCACTGTTTTCCATAATGGCTATACAAATTTGCATTCCCACCAACAGTGTATAAGAGTTCTTTTTTTCTCTGCATCTTTGCCAGCATGTTTTTTTTTTCTTCTTTTTGATAATAGCCATCTTAACAGGTGCAAGATAATACATCATTGTGGCTTTGATTTAAATGTTTCTTATGACTAGTAATATTGAGAACATTTTAATATATTGTTGACCATTTTAATAATTTAATGTAGTCCAATTTTTCTGTCCTTCATTTTATGGATAATAAATTTAAAGTCATGTTTAAAAGACCTTTCCCCACCTCAAGTTATTTAAGATATTCATTCTACAAACTTAATTGTTGTACTTGTCATATTTGAAGCATCATCTGAAATTGACGTTTTAAGTATGAGTAAGGTGATATTCAAGCTTAACTTTTATACATATTGATATCTAATGAAATCCAAACTAGTTGTTAAGAAGACAATTTTCCTTTAGTGCTTTGTTCTGCAGGATGAGCTTTTCACAAATTAGTTTACTATATATTTGTGTGTTTATTTCAGAACTCATTTTGTTTCATTGGTCTTTCTGTCCATCCTTTTATGATTATAACACTGTCTTAATTCCTGTAGTTTTGTAACGGTATTAGAGTCCTTCCAACTATATTCCTTATAAAACCTGTCTTGACTTTTTTTAGCCATTTACTTTTGTGTATAAATTTTACAGTTATTTTGAGAATTTCTATAAAAAATAATATTACCAAGAATAATAACTTTCTGGGTTTATACTCAATATACCCATCTATTCAGAGAGAAGTTACAGCTTTACAATACTGACTTCTAATCCAAGAAAATGATGCATTTCTACATTGATTCAAGTTTCCTTTAATTTCTCTCAACAATATAACAAGTATGTGTCCAGAGGTTTTAGAACATCCTTCATTAGATTTATTAGTATTCTAGCAAAGCATTTTATAGACCTTGGGATAGTGGAATAGCCTAATCACTTTTATGACCTCAAGAGATAGCTGTCATACAGACCTCAGAAATAATATAATATTTGTCATAAGATACTAGTAGATTTTTTAATAAGAAACTAAAGATTTTTCATTAGATTCCTAGTCAGATTAAAGTTTTAAAATCATAAATGGGATTTGAATGTTTATCAAATAATTCTTCTGAAGTAACTAGAGATAAGATAATCATAAGTTAACCATGAGTTTTCTCTCTTATTCTGTTATTATTGTGTATTGTTACTATACATTAAATATTACATTAACCTAGCATTTCTAGATAAACTGTAAGTTGATCAAAATAAAGTATGCATTTGATATATTGCTAGATTCAGTTTGCTATTATTAGATTTAGGATTCTCTACATTTATCCTTAGGAGACAAATGATCCTCATAGATTTTGCTATATTGTTTTCTGATTGTCATTTTCAACATTTGAGGCGAATTTGTGCTGTAATAACTTAACTCGGAAGTGTTCTTTCATTTTCTGTTATCTATATTCTTTTGAATAAGTAACTAGTGAAATCTTGGTGACTGGTGAGTCCCATAATGAGTCAACATAAGTTATTTTTTCTACAGATTTTATTTATTTATGACATATATGACCCATCAGATTTAAAATTATTCTTAAGTCAGTTTGGAAATTTGTTTTTACAATTTTTTTTAAATTAATTGGCATCAAGCTAGTTAAGAATACCTTTTTAGTATGACTTTAATTACTCTGGAATTTAAAGTGATATCCCCTTTTCATTAATTATATGGGCAATTTGTTCTTTCTTTTGACTGTTGACTAGTGTTAACAGAGTTTCGTTTTAATTTTTAAAGATACAATTGTAGCTAATATCATCTTCTCTATTAGACAATTGATTTAAATTTTATTAATTTTTTAATAGTATTTCTTCTTTTTTTACTTATAATTTGTCAGTTGTTTACTAATGTATTGAGATGCACATTTATAACAATGATTTTCAGCATTCTTTTCTAATATATTCCTTCAATGCTGTAAACTTCACTATGAAATTAGGTTTATCTATATCTTATAAGCTTTGATACATATTTAGTGTCATTCATTTTAATCCATTTCCTAATTTCCAGTGTTATTTATCTTTTATTATTAGTTTTTCTTAGTATATTTATTATGTTTTAGCTTAATTCCACATTACCTCTTTAATGAAGACTCCCTAGTGATGGGGGAAGATGGCTTACTACATGCAGTCAGGTGGAACAGTTGCCACCAAGAGGCAGAGATGACTAGCAAACACTGAACAGACCTTCAGAGAAAAGGCATTGAGAGTAGATGGAGGGAAGACACAGAAGCTAGACTCATGTGGAGGAATTCAGGAACACTACATGGGGTTATCTTGAAACAGAATTTGTTCCTGGCCCCCAGTGACTCCATGGGAACAGGTGAGTCGCAATGACAAGCAATAACCTGCTCTCAACACAGGTCTCTGGAATCCTGGCAGAAGGATACCCCTTGACTATCATGGGCACTCGAATTGGCAAGGACAGTTGCTTAGAGAAGTGGTAGGGACAGAAGGCAGCTGATGTGCAGCCCAAAAGATCTGCTGTGACAACACCTGTAGTGGGACATGGCCAGGGACGCCCTAGCCCATAGGGTTCACTTGCTCCCATAAGAGATTTTAACCTTAAGGGAATTGTGGGTCCTGAACTCAGCAGGGTGGTTTGACCCATCCAGAGCACCCCTTGGTCTACTGGCCTCTCTCACGACCCCAGCCCAGCTATGCCTTCTTATAGGGTGGCCTCGGATGCCCTGGAGGCCTGCATGACAGCTTCTGTGCTGGCAGACTGTGCTTGACTGGCAGAAATCTCCAGCAGGGTAGCTCCCACTGCCACGCACCAGCCTGCCCACTCCCTCCCCACACTGAAGCTTTCCCTGGGTCCATGGTAAAGCCCCACATTGCTTTACTGGTGCGTGAATACACTGATGAGGTTTGCCTTCCTTGTCCTGCCAGTGCACATGTGTGTGTGTGCACCCTGACCCGCCACTACTGTGATGGGAATGCCCTCCTCCGTTCTCCTCCAACCAGACTGCTATTACAGTCAGAACCTTGGTGGGCACAGAGCCAGTCAGCCCTGCACCCAACTGTACCTCACCCTTGTGCCAACACTGCCGCAGGAGTGAAACTGGGCACTAAGGACAGCCAACCCTCCCCTTTCCTGAGCAACCACCCCCACCTGTGGCAAAAAGAGAAAACACACAGAAGTGTATCTCCCACTGTCCTACCCCTGTACTAACACCACAACCAGTGTGACTGCACTGTTGCCAGCAGGTGACCTCTGCCCTGCTATGTCATGCTGCCTTCACCACTGTAGAAAATGCCCTCATGGAGGTAGGCACTCTGGTACCTGCTGACACCCTGCTGCACCTGGCTAACATGCACCCCACTGCATGGCCACTGACACTGCTACAGACACCTATGAATGAGGAAGGATCCTGCTGCCACCACACTATGAAATGCTTTGGCTGACACCACCAATCAGAATGTGGTAGCCACTGGTTTGGTAGCACTTTGGCCCTCCCAGTACAGTGGATTCCTAACCTCAAGCAGCCAGAGAAAAAAGCTGGGGCCTAGTACTAGTCCCCTGGAGTTTGAACACACAGTCCAGGGGGTGGGAGCTGAGTGTTGGCCCTGCTAAAGCCTTCCAGAAATGAATCTAGTCGGCTGAATCCACCTTATACCATGATCAAAACCTCATGGTCATCAAATAGAATAAAAGAAAAAAAAAATTCAAAGGTCAGCCACTTTAAAGACTGAAGAAACATCAACCCACAAATATGAGAAAGAACCAACACAAGAACTCTGAAACTCAAAAAGCCAGAGAACCTTCTTTGCACCAAATGACTACACCACCTCTTCAACAAAGGTTATGAACCAAGCTGAGGTGGTTGAAATGATGGAAATACAATTTAAAATGTGAAATAGAGATGAAAGTCTTTGAGATGTAAAAGTATACTGAAACCCAATCCAGGGAAACTAAGAATCACAATAAAATAATACGAAAGCTGACAGACCAAATAGCCAGTATAGAAAATAATGTACCTGACTTAATAGAGCTGAAAAACACACTACAAGAATTTAATAATGCAATCACATGTATTAATAGCAGATAGATCAAGCAGAGGAAAGAATTACAGAAGTTGAAGACTTGCTTTCTTAAATAAGACCATCAGACAAGAAAAGAGAAAAGTGTTAAAATGAATAAACTAAACCTCTGAGAAATATGGGATTATGTAAAGAAAGTAAATCTATGACTCATGGTGTCCCTGAAAGAGATGAGGAGAGTGTAAGCAACTTGGAAAACATATTTCAGGATATCATCCATGAGAAAGTCCCCAAAATAGCTAGAGAAGGCAACATTCAAATTCAGGAAATGCAGAGAATCCCAGTAAGATACTACACAAGAAGGTCATCCCAAGATACATAATCATCAGATTATCCACAGTTAAAATGAAAGAAAAAATGTTAAAGGCAGCTGGCGAGAAAGGTCAGGTCACCTACAAAGGGAAACCCCATCAGACTCACAAGCAACTACTCAACAGAAACCCAATAAGCCAGAAGACACTAAGGGCCATATGCAACATTACTAAAGAAAAGAAATTCCAACCCCAAATTTCATATCCAGTGAAACTAAACTTCATAAGTGAAGGACAAGTAAGATTCTTGTCAGACAAGCAAATTCTGAAGGAATTCATTACCACCAGACCTGCCTTACTAGAGCTTCTAAAGGAAGCACTAAATATGGAAATACTGTCACCAACCACTACAAAACACACATAAGTACACAGGCCAGTAACACTATACAGCAACCACACAAACAAGTTTGCATAACAACTAGTTAACATCATAATGACAGGATTGATTCCACACATATCAATAGTAGTCTTTAATGTAAATGGGCTAAATGCCCCTAGTTAAAAGGCACAGAGTGGCAAGCTGGATAAAGAAACCAGACAAATTGTTATGGTGTCTTCAAGAGACCCATCTTATATTTAACAACACTCATAGGCTCAAAATAAAGGGATGGAGAAAAATTCTACCAAGTAATTTGAACACAGAAAAAAAGCTGGGGTTGTAATACTAATTTCAGACAAAACAGACTTTAAAACAACAAACAAACAAAAAAGGAAGCACATGATATAATAGTAAAGGGTTCAATGAAACATGAAGACCTAACTATCCTAAATATATATACATCCAACATATAAGCACCCAGATTTATAAAGCAATTTCTTAGAGACATTCAAGGAAACTTAGACTCCCACATAATAATAGTGAGAGACTTTAACAGTCCATTAACCGTATTAGATAGATCATCAAGGCAGAAAACTAACAAATATATTCAGGACCTGACCTTAGCAGTGAATCAAATAGACATGATAGACATCTACAGAACTTTTCACCACAAAACAACAAAATATACATTCTTCTTCTTGCCATATGGCACATATTCTAAAATCAATCACATAACTGGACATGACACACTCCTCAGCAAATGCAAAATAACTGAAATCATAACAATCAGATTTCAGATCACAGCACAATAGAATTAGAAATCAAGACTAAGAAATTTGCTAAAAACTATATAATTACATGGAAATGGATTAACCTGCTCCTGAATGACTGTTGAGTGAACAATGAAATTAAGGCAAAAATCAAGAAATTCCTTCAAACTAATGAGAAACAAGATAAAACATACCAGAATCTCTGGGAAACAGCTAAGACAATGTCAAGAGGGAAATTCCTAGCACTAAATGCCCATATCAAAAAGTTGGAAAGATCTCAGTTTAACAACCTAATATTGTGACTAAAAGAACTAGAGAACCAAGACAAAACAATCCCAAAGCTACTAGAAAGAGAAATAACCAAAATCAAAATCACAGCTGAACTGAAGGAGATGGAGACACAAAAAAACCATTCAAAAGATCAATGTATTCAGTAATTTGTTTTTTTGGAAAAAAATTAATAAAATAGAGAGACCACTAACTAGACTGAAACTGAATCTATAATATTTATCCTTCAGTATAATCTTGCCAAATGTATTTTATTAATAATGGTGTGACCCTATAACACAAATGCAAAATGTTGTTTTACTATTTGATAATGTTTATCTATTGTGTTTAACACATTATATCATTTGTTTTTTAATCATGGTTGTAATTCCTCTGACTTTTGCTTCCTTTTGTTTGTTTCCAATGTCATTTATTTTAATGAAGATCCTTTTATCTATTTTAATAATAAATGAATTCAGCAAGATTTGGGAATGCAATATAAACATAAAAAAATCAATCACATTTCTATATACTAACAAAAAAGTGTGGAAATTAGCATTTAAAACACAGTACCATTTCCAATTGCTCTAAAAAATATTTATTTATGAATACAACAAATCATATATACAATTTGTGTCCTGAAAATTACAAATGATGATAAGATAAATCAAAGAAGACCTAAGTAAATGGCAGAAATACTGTGTTCATTGTTTAGCAGGATCAATATATTAAAGATGTCAGTTCTCTTTTAAGTGATATATACATAAAATTGATGTAGAATATTTCTCTGTGCCTTTGCTGGACTTGTAGCAGGGAGGCACCCCATCTACTTACCCTGCTAGCCTGGCCCGTGTCTGGCTTGTGTTCTGACCTTTGACTCCTGTGACTGCCACTCCTGTGTGCCCAGGCCCTAGTGGGAGGAAGCATGTGAGTGAGTAAGTGCAGCATCATGCCAGCTGATCTGAGTGTTGACACAGGAGCAAGCTCTGTGTGAGGCCATTAACCAGACCAGGCATATTACCCTGAGGGAAACACAGTGGCACCCAGGCAGGGGTATCTGCATCCCTGAAGTCTCAGGGTGTGTGTTGCAGTGCTTTTTTAGTTCTGCCTTCTGCAGTCCGACAGACAGCATCGTTTTAGCAGCTCAATCAGCCTCTTGCCCTGCTGTGACCCACAGCTCCAGGACTGGCTGGGCCCTGCCATTGCTTTCATCATGTGGATCAGCTGCTTTCCACTGGCAAGGGCAGAGAGCCATGTTATAGCCTTTGTGTGTACCCACATTTGGTGGGTCCCGAGCTCTTGTCCAGCATCCAAGAAGAATGAGGTAATGTTGTCATTTGAAGAGTGGTGAGGGTGGAGCGTTTTGTTGAGTGACAAAACAGCCGAGAGGGATGGGAAGGTCAGGTCATCACCTGGTGTGGTTGAGTTTGGGGCTTTTTATAGGCACAGAATAGGGGAATGCATGCTGAATGGTTTGTGAGTATGCAAAAAAGGTTAAAACAAAGACACCAAAGTTGGGCACAGTGTAAAAACTATTAGGGAAGGATAGGTGTATGTAAAATAGGTGAAGAGTGGGGATTAATCAAAGGAAAGCACATCAAACAGGAAGACAGGTTCTCAATCCAGACTGTGGATTTGACTTGTAGCTTGGCCTTTAGGCTTTAAGCCATCTTTGACTTCAAGGTAGGGTTTCACCAGGGACCTGTCCCTAACTGCTTAGACATTTGTCTACCTCCTGCAGTTATCATAATGTCCTCAGCACCACCTTAGCAAGGTTTTGTGTTAAAAAGTACAAGATTATTTTAAAATTTATATGAAAAAGCACAAGACTTACAATAGCTGAAACAGTTTTGAAAAAGAATATAGTGGGAAGAATCAAGCTACTGAACTGTAAGGTTTATTGTGTACTTACAATAATCCAATAATCCAGGCAGTGAAGTTTTGGTAAAAAGACCGACATATAGATTGAATGGTTAAACAAATCAGGATATATCCAAACCATGGAATACTATTCATCAATGAAAAGCAGCAATACAGCCAGGCTCAGTGGCTCACACCTGTAATCCCAGCACTTTGGGAAGCTGAGGTGGGTGGATCACCTGAAGTCAGGAGTTCGAGACCAGCCTGAACAACATGGAGAAACCCCATCTATACTAAAAATAGAAAATTAGCCAGGCGTGGTGGCACATGCCTGCAATCCCAGCTACTCAGGAGGCTGAGGCAGGAGAACCGCTTGAACCTGGAAGGCAGAGGTTGTGATGAGCTGAGATTGTGCCATTACACTCCAGCCTGGGCAACAAGAGCAAAACTCTGTCTTTCAAAAAAAAAAAAAAAAAAAAAAAAAAACACGCAACGACTCATAAATACATGAAATAACTCAGATTTATGTTAAAGACATCATAATGAGTGAAAAACAGGCAATCCTAAAAGTTTGCACATTGAATGACTCCTTTTATATAACATTCTCTGAAATAACAAAGTTGTAGAGATGAACAATGGATTAGTGGTTTCAGGAGTTGGAAGTAGTGAAATGGAGGTGGCTGTGATTATCAAACAGGCCCAAAAAAGATTCTTGTAATGGAACAATTCTCTGTCTTGACTGTGGCTACAGTAACATGAATGTATACATGTAATAAAATCACATAGAACCAAATACACACTCTCTCACACACATACACAAGTACATGTCAAATTGGTGCAATAAGATTAAGGTCACTGGATTGTATCAGTGTCAAATTCCTGGTTATGATACAGTGCATTAATTATGCAAGATGTTAATGTAAGATGTTGGCATTCAAGAAAACTGTGAAATGTATATGGGTTCTCTATATATTGTTTCTTACAACAGCAAATGAATCAATAATTTTCTCAGAATAAAAAGTTAAAGAAACTTAAAAAATGTAATGTATATTAATAATTATATACATAACTGTACATATACAATGAATTATATGTGATGTACTTTTACTTCCTAAATGATGTAACTCTCTGGATCTAAATATACTCTCCTATACATATATACACACATACACACATATTTGCATATGTTTTATTTATGTGTGTGTGTATATATGTATACATGTGTATACATACAAACACATACATATATAAACATATATACACACACACATATATCTGTGTGTATTTGTAAAATGTGAAATTGATGCCTAACTACCATCATCTTGGATATGTGACATCATGCCAACTTATGCAATCATCTAGGAACATGGTTCTAATTTTGTTACTCTTTGGTTTGTAAACTGTTAACTCTCTACTCAATAAAGTACACTTACTTACTATAATCTGGCTTTAAGTCACCCCAAACTGGCTACAACCTATGTAATCATTAAACATTCAATGTTTCACATGAACTTCTAATAATGCAAAACAAAATATTTTACTTCCTTTTGGCTATCTGTCTCTTTGTTATTGTTGGTCTGAATACCCTTCTCTTTCTATCTTTGCACCTTTACACACATTCTCATTTCAATACCTCTATAAGT
Source organism: Piliocolobus tephrosceles (assembly GCF_002776525.5). Taxonomy (NCBI): domain Eukaryota; kingdom Metazoa; phylum Chordata; class Mammalia; order Primates; family Cercopithecidae; genus Piliocolobus; species Piliocolobus tephrosceles. The sequence continues at coordinate 64,917,494 of NC_045439.1, read as the reverse complement.
ATCTGACTCATTCTTTAATCTTCAATTGTTGACTATATTATTAATCTCTTTATAAGCATTGGACTGTTAAATACATTTTTTTATTTTTGAATACATTTATTTATTTATTAAATTAATGTACACCCTCCTCTAAATTCCTTCCTTCCTAGTTTTGAGGCTCCAGTATAATTTATTTATATTTTTCATGAAAAATTATTTCTTTGTATTTTTTATAGAGGGTTGCAATAGAAAGGCAATTGTATAGTTAGAATTTGAATGTCTGGTCAATAATGACTGGGTTTTCTTCACCCCCTAACCCACTTCTGGAACCATTACTTGCTTTGCAAATCTTCTACTATCCACATAGCTACAACTGGAATAGATATGTTTGTAATATATGAACTCACTGTCTTGTAAACAGTTCATTGGTCTGAAGATTTGCAGATGTTGCAGGTTGTATTCCCTAGAAAGTAGATTCTTAGAAGGAAAATTGTGTGCCAATTTTATTAGGTAGAGCTTTGGTGCTCAATACCCGCAGAGAAGGGAAGGAAACAGGTTTGGGAAGAGAAAGAAGATAGTATCACATGAAGGACTCAGCTCACACACACAGCTACAAAGAGCTTTGAAGATCTGAATACGGAGTTAGAAATTGTCAGGATATGTAATGAGGGGCTCAGGCCATCACACCTCCATCTTTATCAGTCTTTAAATTCAAGAGGTCTCCAGAATAGGACATGATTTGGGTGAGGCAGCTCTCTTTGGCAGTTCCCACACAGTGCTGTGAGCCTGCAGGGTTCTTAGTACATAGACTAAACTATCCTAAAGACTGAAGGGAGGTTTAAGACATCCAGAACAGCATCCACTGCTGCCTATAACCAAAGGTGCTCATAATACTCTTTTATTTAAGGACTGTCAGTTGAAGTGAGTACAACATAGAGATGAGTCCCTCTACTGAAGTTCCGCTATTAGCAGGTAAATTGAGGAGTCAGATGCATTTTCCATCATATGGCTTAGAATAAAAGGAAGCTTCCATTAGCAAGAATAAAGAATTAACAAATGAAAAGAGAAAAGGGAACTCAGAAGATAAAGTGAAGGACTTAGCCCTGTTCAAAGCTTTTTTCTTTGGGAAAGGAAAAAATATTCAGTATTTTTTGATAGACTCTGAAATTATCTTTTTCGCCGTTAGTTAACATAAAATTCTGTTACTTCCATATACATGAATTCTAATTAATACAGACAATTAGCTCCTTTAGTCGCTAATGGGATCTCTTTGGCTATATAATATTGACTTTTAAAATGAGTTCTTGTCTATAAGATGATGATAATTATAACTACCATAAGGTCAAACACAAATTACAAATAAGAAACATAATTTTCTTTATTGAAAATAAGGGAAGAGATTACCTCCTTTTCTTGGTGCATTTACTTTAGAAAACTTGTAATTTGAGTGTTTTCTCTCTTTCTTTGAAATGTATGTAAATCTTTTCAAAAGCTAAATAAGACTTTTTCTAGCTTTAAGACCCAGGAATGTCTGCCTCAAGGACCTAATCTCTTTAAAGTATAATCATCAAGAAGATAAGGCTCTTATCTCCCAGTTTTTCTGGGAGGGTAGGGGCCTCATTTTGTCTTGGGGTAGAAGAAGAGAGCCGGCACCAAACTGTAAAATTATCTCCTGTCATAAATATATGAGAAGTTTATTCTCCTTTGGAAAACTCAATTAACTCACACAGATGGTCACTCCAAATACCAAGTGAATTTCGAATGAACTATTTGTGAGAAATGGTGCTGTCAGGTCCTCCTAATTGAGAGTAGGTTATTGTATTACTTGAGAACGTGTGTGTGAGTGGGTGGTATTTGCTTGGCCATATAAAAGAATGAGAATTTTTTTTTCCTCTTTGCAAACTTTTAGTGTATTCCTTGTCTTGTGCATCACAGGCTGATTTACATCTCACTCAATAACAAATTTGTTTTCATTTTCCTCTTCCTTTCTGGAGAGATTTTTGAGTTAGGAGAGTATTTTATTTTAATTATATTTCTCAAACACTACCTAACTTTCAGTATTTCATTTTTGGTCACAGATTATATAAATATATGTTATTGTTATAATAATTATTACTAATTATATCTCCTTTCTCACTTATGAGATAAATTTGAGTATCTAACTCATTTTTATTATTTCTAGTATTCATTCTAGCACTTTTCCTATAACTGCTAGGTAATTATTTCTTTAATGAATAAATAAGTGTATTTCTTCTTAGAAGTCCAGAGTTATAGTATTGGTCTTTGCTTCCCTTAATATGCCATACAATCAATAGGTGATAGTGAAAAATTTAGTAAATGTATATCCCAAAATACAGTATATTGTTAATTTGGACACTAAAATACATTAATGTTATGCATGTATATATATATATATATATGTGTGTGTGTGTATATATATATACAATTTTTATTCACCTTTATATCAACAAATCTGAGATTTAAACTGGACAGATGTCAACCCATGTACATCTAGATATATTCTAGGACCTAGATATATTCTTAGGTAATCTTTATATTTTCTTCAAAGTATGCGAGAACTGCAAATATATTAATATCACACAGTCATTTACATTTTTCAAATCTAAAAGTTTCTAATGATTTGCTTTAGTGAGTCATACAAAATAATTTCATCCTTTTTTTCATGGCCAATAATTATATATCATCTTTTTCATATACTAAAAGCTGGAAGTCACCTCTGGGTTGACCATTTAAGTTAGATAGAGAAAGCCATTCTTGTATATTTCCATGAGTACTTAGACTTATCACTCAGAAAAACATTTTGGAGATGTGAGTAAAACTGATACTTGTTAATTGGGCACCCATAATTCCTCCTTATACGCTCCCAAAAAGTATTTTTTTAGCAGAAGTCAGAAGTTAGAGACAGATCATTACATATTTGCTTCTCTTTCATTTATGCAGTATACAAGGCAAGACATTTAAACATACACACATTTACTTTTGCAAATATTCATTTACTGAGAAACTGAGCAAATAGTTGAAAGTATTGTTATCTAGAGCAAAATGTCTTAGAGATCACCATGACCAATTCTTTCGAAGTACCATATTTAATTACAGATCATAAACAGTGATAAAATATGACCACTTTTACATAGATAATATATTATAATTTAAAAATTTTTTCTTACATGCCACTCTAGAAACTTAGTTCCCTAAGCTCTCCTCTCCAAAAACATTCAGTGAATCTTTCAAATCAAATCAACCATCTTTGTAGGGACATGGATGAAGCTGGAAACCGTCATTCTCAGCAAACTAACACAAGAACACCAAACACCGCACGTTCTCATCATAAGTGGGAGGTGAACATTGAGAACACATGGATGGACACAGGGAGGGGGATACCACACACCGGGGCCTGTTGGGGGGTGGGGGTCTAGGGATGGGATAGCATTAGGAGAAATATCTAATGCAGGTGACAGGTTGGTGGGTACAGCAAACCACCATGGCACATGTATACCTATGTAACAAAACTGCACGTACTCCACATGTACCCCAGAACTTAAAATGAAACTAAAAAAAAAGAAAGAAAGAAAATAAATAAATAATAAAAAACTAAGGCTGAGTGTTTTAGTTAATACCTTTGAAATTCGTTTATTTTCAATACTAGTGATAAAAACGTGAGGGCAAATCTGATTGTGAAAATATTAGGAAAAGCACTAAAATACCTTTAGGCAACTTAACAACTGTTTGAAATGTTAATGACAACCCCTTCTGTTACCTTGGAATTCATTCTTACTTAATTCCACATTCAGATATATAAAGCAACCATCTGTGAGCACAGAAATATGAAACTAGAATGATGTAAACTGTGAAAATAGCATTATTCTCTATTCTTTGCTTCAATTTTTTTGTAGATGTTGGGGAAAAAGTGCCATCTTACCTATTTCTACAAAAATAGCATTTTAACGTGTTAGTGGACTACACATAACTGATGATAGAATTCATTCTATTTCTACACTATCTTTCTGTAAAAATCTCAAAAAAAAAAAAACACTGATACCTTAGGGGTTGTTGATATTTTTGTAAGGTGACTATGTGATGCCTATTTATCTTAAACTCTGATATTGATTCATAAAGTTTTATGCCTCTGAAGGCCTTGAGTGATACTGACAAGTTTGTGAATAGGGAAGTGAATAATACTGTCTGCTTTTATTTGCTAATTGGGAAATTCTTAATCAACATTATTACTTTTATTAGTATAAACATTGCTCACTTGAAATAAATAAATTTGAAACATTATTACATTTATCTTAACATTCCATTTCTTACTGATATTTTAGTGTTTTAGGCGTTGAGCAACACCTTCAATATCTTATTAAGAGGCAGAGGAGATGATGTCACAAGTTTGAAGTTGGACCAATGTGGTCTTGAATCTCATTCTAAAAATACTTGGTTTGATCCAATTGTCATTTTGTCCAAAGTAATTTTTGGATCTTGATATGGCTGGGATTTGTGTCTCCACTCAAATCTCAGGCTGAAATATAATCCCCAGTTTTGGGGGTGGGGTCTGCTGGGTGGTGGTTGGATCATAGGGACAGAGTTGTCATAAATGGTTTAGCACCATCCCTCCTTGGTACTATATAGTGAATTCTCACAAGAGTTGGTTGTTTAAAAGTGTGCAGCACCTCTCCCCTCTCTTTCTTCCTCTTGCTCTGGCCATGCAAGACATGCCTGTTTCTCTTTCACCTTCCACCATGATTGTAAGCTTCCTGAGATCTCCCCAGAGGCAGAAGCTGCTACGCTTCTTATTCAGGCTGCAGAACCATCAGCCAATTAAACCTGTTTTCCTTATAAATCATCCAGTCTCAGGTATTGTTTTGTAGCAATGCAAGAACGGACTAATACAGACCTTTAGTTAGGGTTCTCCAGTTTTCTCTATCTCTGGTTATCTCTCTGTCTCTGTGTCTCACTCTCTCTCTCTTTATCAATATATATTTATCTAACATTTGAATATATATGTATTTATCTATCTATAAATATACATTGAGGGATTGAGAGAGGGAGAAGAAGAGAAAGAGAGGGGGTATTCAAAAGGTTCAATAAAAATGTGTGTATGTGAAAAGATTATGCATGTTATTTTGTGCACAAAATAAATTTGTTATTACATTCTGAATAGGATCTAGTTTGAAGCACTAAGAAGAAGACACGAGTTTGAAAAGATCCCCTATAAGAGAAATGAAATTTACTAAAATTAAAGCCATAAACATTAAATTTATGGTGACATTAAGTGGAAGAATGGTAATATTATTGCAGCTGCATGAAAACTTGATGTAGACCATGCTCCAAGGAAATCAACAGTTTACAAATAGACAACTTCTTTTAAGAAGAAATGAGATGGTGTTGAAGGTGAAACCTGAAGCAGTAGACCATCTACATCAATTTGTGGGAAAAAAACAAAAACAAAAACTTGTTTGTGCCCTAGTTGAAGAGGACTAATGATTAACAGCAGAAACAATAGCCAACATCATAGATATTTCAATTGGTTCAGCTTACACAGGGCTGACTGGAAATTTTAAGTTGAGCAAAGCTTCTACTCAATAGATGCCAAAACCATTATGCCCAGATGAGCTATAGACAAAAGCAGAGGTTTCAGTGAAAATTTTAAAAGTGGGATCAACACCCTGAAACATTTCTTGGAATAATTGTAACAGGAGATGTACCACCTTTAACAGTGTGATCATGAAGATAAATCCCAATCATTGTCAGCAATGGCTACCTAGAAGTGGAGATGGTCCAGTCAAAGCAAAAGTAGACCAGTCCAAAGTAAATGGTCATAGCAACTGTTTTGGTGGCTGCTCAAGGCATTTTACTTGTCTTTCTTCAAGGCTAAATAATAGAACACCTGTTTATTATGAGAAATTTGAGAAAGTTAGCCAAAGTTTTGGCAGAAAACTGCCTGGAAAAGATTCACCAGAGTCTTAAACATGACCAGCCTGCTTCTCATTCCTCTCATCAAACAAAGGCAATTTTGCAGAATTTTGATGGAAAATAATTAGGCATTCACTTTACATTCCTGATTTGGCTCTTTCTTGTTGGGGTCCGCGTGTTTCCTAAACAAAGGAATGAACACACAAGACAACACAAGACAAGACAAACATGGCGGCCACCCCGAACGACACACTCTGCTTTATTTTATACGGTTGTTTGTGAAATGTTACCAAGTCACAAGACACACTGTTGTTTTTCTGACCTTTCCCTGACTTTCTGGATTTTCAAGATGTTTACACATAAACAAGCCCCCAGGGTCTGCCGTTTGCAGCTGGCTCCTTTGTCCTCCCTGCAAACAGGGAAGGAACACCCTGCTTCGTTTTCAAGAGCAGGACTTATCGGGAACGTCTCGTTTGCGAGCACGTAGTCCTCTACACTTTCTGAATTCATTTTGTTTTCTAATCTTAAATAAAATTTAAAGGACATTCATTTTTCTTCAGTTAATGTAAAAAGACTGCATTGACATGATTAAATTCCCAGAACCCTCAGTTCTTTAGGGATAGACTAAATGGCTGGTATCATTACATATAAAAGTGTTTTGAATGTGATGGAACTAATGTTGAGAAAAGAAGCATACTTTTACTTTTATCTTTTAATTCTATTTTTCATAAAATTTTTGGAGTCATACATATATAAAATCTTGTCACATTTCCATAGCTTTGACTTGTAAGGCACAAAGTGCCTAGATACAGATTTAGATAGTTTATGACTTTTACTTAAGGCACAGCAGGGAGCATCAGTTTTTTGCTTGCCCTGTTTCTCCTAGCCACCAGGTTCCATTCAGGTAAGGCACAGACAGACTTGGGTGCACCATGGGCTTGTGTCAAAGCCAAGGATCACTGAGTTTAGGAAACCCTAAACCTTATAAAAGGGCTTCTGGAAAACGTGCCTATCCTCTTTCTGGAGAGAAGCATTATCTTTACTACCCTAGATTTTAGGCAAAATTTGACAGATAGAGAAAGGGAAAGATATTTATACATACTACCCCTAAATATATCCAGAAATTGAATTGCTATCTATCTGGAACTTAAGTGAATCTGAACAAATAATTATTAATTTATAGACATGAACAGACATAAGAGATTCATGGAGAATTATATCTCTAAGTGAGACAATCCTGAATGACCTTCACAGAAGAAACAATAGCTAAGACTTAGAGCTTGGGAGAAAAATTGTTCAAGAAGATGAAGAGTGCACACATTCCATCAAAAACACAACAGAAGCAATAGTTTTGATACGACTGGAATATGCAGTGTGTTGTCATACTGCATAGTGAAAAAATATTCAAAGAATATCATTTTAGGTCATACTAAAAAGAGGAAAGAGTTTAGATGTGATCCTGAGGCCTGTAGAAGGCTTTAAAATACTTGTAAATAAGGGCATAGGTAGATTTGCCTTATAGAGTATGACTCTTTGGAATTGTGGTGAAGAAAATCAAAATATGCCACCCAAAATATACTTCTTTGGCATGTTTCAAGATGGCTCTTCAGAGGTCCTGCATACACAAGAAGAGCTCCAAAATGCTTTTTGTTGCAGTGGTGATTTACATCTGTAGATGAAATCTTCATAAGTGAATTAAACAGCAATGCAAATGCTTTTTCTGAGCCCCAGCCCCACTTATCTGACTCACTAGGATCTCAGAAAGATTAACTCACAGTAAAAAGATACTGCAAATCTGACACTTTAAAAATCTGACTCCAAAATTTTTACCATGGATTACCACCTATTCTTTCTGAGAGCTGCTACTTAATAGATTTTATCTTTTAATCAGACAGATTTTGCTTACCACAGCTTTTCTTATACCACTCTCTTTAGTTGTTTTCAAGTCCAAAGCCTTTTTTCCTTTCTGTTTGGTATAAAAACGTCAATCATTTGGCCCTTTTATGAGTCTCAAATTTATGGAACTCCCAAGTCTATGTGCACGTTAATGAATTTGGATAGTGCTGACATGGTAGCTAACACCTGTAATCCCAGCATTTTGGGAGACCTATGCAAAAGGATCACTTGAGCCAAGGAGTTCCAGACCAGCTTAGGCAACATAGTGAGACCCTGTTTCTTAAAACAAAACAAAGCAAAACAAAACAAAAGCAAAACAAAAAACTACTAATTTGTTCATTTCCCATTTGTTTTATAAGCTAAAATAATCAAAGCTTCAGAAGTGAGAGGGAAGAAAATTCCCTTTACCTCTAGGCTAGTAGAAGCCAGCTCAAAGCCAATGTTTTCATTACTTCAGAGAATGTAAACATTACTATCAGTCTATATATTCCCTGCCATACTCTCATCTTGAATTTTTCCTATTTTGTTCTTTTTTCATCACAGTTACTACTCCTTTATTTTAACTCTACATTTTAAAACTTTATGAACCTTTTGTTTAAGAAGAAACCATAATTGGTGTACCTTAATCACTCCAAATCTTCCTTTCCTTCATCTGGCTCTCACTTCTACCTCAGTCTTCTCAAGGATAAATCTCTCGTTTCTTACAAAGGCTGGGGAGTAGAGAGTACATTTATCTAGATTTCCAGAGGTCTCTTCAAGATATCTATATGTCATATTCTTGCAAAACCTCCTTTCTCATTCACGGTATATGAAATTTGGTGATGTATTTTGATTGTTTTGCTTGAAAAAAATGTTTCATATATGTAGAAGATTTTGATTTGTGGAATAATTATCTTCTTTATCTCAAGTCATAACATCTAACACTGTCCCTATTGATTTGCATGCCCTTACAGAGACTCCTACAGCATAGAAAATTATATTTTCTTACCTCCTTAATCCAAAACATATCAGTTGTACTTTATTTCAGCTACTTAAATACGCAGCCATATTATTCTCTACATAATATCACCAACAGCTTCTTCATCTCTAAATGGTGTCTACACTGCTTTATTAACAAACTCCAATTGCAATTATTATTTGACTATCCATAAATGACCACTTAGTTGATCCCTTGATTTTCTCCCAATGTAACAAACCTTCTTGTATTTAATTTATTCCCTGGGTAGACTTAAATCCAAATAACATAAACTTAATTCTGGTGGTGTGAATGTCCTCAACCTATATTATCTCCTTGTCCTTTATCATACCTGCTGAGAAAAACATAACCATCAACTTATCATGTTTGTCTTTCCATTTTTTATGTCCAGGTCTCTGGGTATTAAAGAAAATTATTCGAGTCAATCTATCAATGAAACCGAATTCATGGTGATAAACCTTATCTAGTGCATAATCAATAATTTATAAAACAATTGATATTTAATTTAAAAACTCCATAGGACGCTATCTCTAATGTCTTTGAGCTAAGTCTAGCAAAATATTCATGAGATCTAGCAAATATCTTTTAATCCATTGAGTACTCACAAATTTGAATAAGAATGATTATCCTTTATGAAAACCACAGATCAATACAGTAGATATTGATTGTTTTGCATGTTTATATGGATAGTAAGAGTAATATTAACAACAGTCATAAAATAATTTGGAAAGTAGATGCTTAAAGTCAAATACAGGTATTTCACAAATAGGTATCAATACAAATTTTATAATTTCAGAGAGATTTATCTTATCCCTTAGTGTTCCCATACATAAAAATTCCAGTACTTAAAATTTATTATGTGATCTGAAATTTACTCATTTTCACTATATTTTCTCTGAAGTATAAATATCAAGTTTTATGCTTTTTATAAGACTTAGATTGACAGTCATATTCTATAGCTTACAGCTTGAATTTATTTAGTCTAACAATAATTAGGACCTTAGGATTGTGTTCATACCAGAAATGTTTGCGTTTTTCTTTTGTTGAATATAAAATATTCGATTGTAGAAAACATGTTTGAAATATTCTATGGTCTTGCATTAAGGTAAATGTATTTTATAACTTAAAAAACATTGTGAAAATTATAATACACAAAAACTGACTGACCAGGCTCCTTTCTCCTTCTTTTACTCACCTCATACGTGATCATGCAAACAAGCAATCTTTCTGAAGAGAGCAAAATTGTTTTTCACACCAGCATTATAAAAAGCATGTTTACATAAGTTTCATTTACGACAAAAGATCAAGACAAACTCTTGCAAAAGAATCTAATTTCAGGACTATGAACACATGTTATATAAATGTTTTTAAAAGATCAGAAACATATTTAAAGGTAGTATATACTGATGCTTAACATATTTTTCTTTCTTTAGATGAGTATTAAACCTTCAGTTTGACTTATTAAGCTTGAAATTGTATTTCATGTATTGTATGTATGAAGTCTAGCACCATTCGATAAAATCGAATTTTGTGAAGGCAGACAATTGCATGGGAGAAATAAACTTTATTTTCTGTTTGAGTCAGAGATAATTTTTTGTCTAAGTTCCATCAGCTTCTGGAAGAAATATTCATTAAACACTGCTACTAAGAAATGGACAGTTTATATAGGTTGTTGAAAAAGAAATGAGAAGCAAGAAAAAAAAAAGAATGCAGGATTTTTTTCAATATAAGAGAAATAATTATCATATGTTTTTTCAATCAATATTATGGCCTTCACTAAAGCAAGCTTGATAACTTGTAGCATATTTTTCCATGTTAAAGACAAAAGATTACATCCTCAGTGCTTAAAACGAAAATGATTTATTTGGTAGGAAACTAACAACTCTTTAACTCTACACACTGACAGAAATTCAGTAAAAGAAAGCCCACATAATATTTTCTGTGTTAAAGAATGGATGTAATCCATTTGTTTCTTTGAATGTCTGTCTATTCCATTCTCCCCTTGGTCTGCTCATTGCTCTGACTTGCTAATGGTGCCAAAAAAGACCTTTATGTTATACAAGAGTGAAGGGAAAATTCCTCACAGGCCTCCGAAGTTTCACTGAAAATCAACTGACAAAGGCAGATAAATTGGAAAAAAAAGGTATACAAATTTGTTAATATGCATGCTGGGGAAAATCACAGGTGATTATTCCACCACTCAAAGGGATACAGATGTTTATATGCCCTTCTTTTCAGGAGAATGGGAGATGGGGAAGTGTGGATAATTTTGGGGGCAACATAAATAATTTTTAGGGAAATTTAATGGGCTTGAAGATCACACAAGGGGCTGGGACAAAGTCTGTTGGGCCTGCAGAGCAGACAACGGTTTGTGACAAATCTGTCTAGGTTTGTTGACTGGCTTCAATTTTTCTTTCTGCAATATGAGTTCAGTTAATGAAAACTCAGAGAAATGACCAGAGGTATATGTTTTCTTCTTTAGGCAGATAAGGGAAAGTCAGAGAACAACTTCATCTTGTGTTTTATAAGAGACAGAGGATTGAGAGGATGGGGAAAGGTCAGGGAGAACTTGAGATTCCTTCTTCATATCAGCAGGTAAAGTGCCATATGTTGGAACATCGGTCTCTGAGCCCTAACATTTCCCTAGAAGTTTTCACATTCTAGAGGCTAAGGTGGTAGTTGTGGAAAAATAAAAACTGAGTTAATCTAATAACTAAATAGTAAAGGACCTCATTAAATCAGTCTCTCACTTTTGGGCATAGGCCAATTCAATTTAAAAAGTAGGTCTTGTTTCAGGAGATGATGTTGCAGAGGGGCCGTAAAAGCTAGGCTTCTAAATACTATGTAGGCACACAGATTTAATAATAGGCATTTCTATGAAAACAGAAGAAGAACAAAGGTCAATTTATGGAGCCATCTACAAGCTAGTCCTTCTAGAGTCTGCAGGGCAGTCAGCTGAACACATGCATGGCCATCTAACAGATTTTCCTAGATTGTAGTCTGTGTGTAAAGTTTTTCCAAATATAAGCTGTAGCAGTGATTTTTCTTCAAAGCCAAGTTGACTAGCTTCACATTGTAGGGCCTCAGGAATTTGGCATTTATTTTCAGTGAGCCCATGTCCAAAAAAAAAATGGGAGGAAAATTTGGAAACACTTGTTAGGAGACTTTTAGCCCTGGAAGAATTCAGGATTCAATCTGAATTATAGGCAAATAATAGAAACTTAAAAACAATGAACAAGGCTAGTATCTAAAATAGGTGTACTATAGTTTCCTCCGGAAACATACATTTTCTGTCATGACTAATTGTGTTGAACATATGTTCATATGCTTACTTTCCATCTGGATAAATGTCTGTCAAATCTGTGTCTATTTATTATATTTGGTTGTTCTTTGATTCATTTCACTATGATCATGCCAAAACACCCTCTATTAAAATGTAAAATGAAAATAAAAAAGTATTGGCACTCTTATTTCTCTCTTATTTTTCATATTTGCTTTGGTCCTTCAAGGATTTTCCAATTTATCTACGGTTATTAGACTCAGTTTGCTTATTTCTATAGAAAAGCCTGCTTGGATTTTGACTGCGATTTTACCAAAGTGATAGATCAATTTTGGAAGAACTGATATTTTAATTCTTCTGATCATCAACATGGTATATTTTTCCAATTAATTACATCAGATTTAATGTCTTTTAGTGTTAGTTTGTAGTTTTCAGTGTCCAGTTCTTTTACATTAGAAGCCTCTCATCCTCTGAGACCAATTTCCTGAATTAAGTTTCTGATTTTTAAGAAGTACTCAGAAGTGTTTCTATTGTAATGCTTGGATTACACTGGAACACTCATCAAATTCTCAACTTCTTTAGTTCTTAATTACTTAAAAGCAGCATTCTGAATAAGTCAACTTGAACTATTCCTCAAAGTAGAAATGAATTTGATGGTTATGAGATTAGTGACCATAACAATTACTTAGACTTTCATCCAGTATAAGTAAACTGTTTCTGGTATAAAAAAGAATAAATAGACTCTAGAGAAGTGAATGTACGAGATGGACAATTATGTTCAACTATATTATAAAATACATAAAGAATTACTAAAGCAGGTCATAGGTATTTCTATGTGTGACTGACAAAGATTTATCTTAAGCATGAAGAAATGGTTGTAATTTTAGGCACTTAGGGTAGTCATCAAAAAAAATTTTTAGTTGTATTGTGAACTGAATTTGAAAGGATTGGTACAATTTTGAAGGAATTGGGGAAAATACTTTTTTAAGTTGATATCACTGTTTTAAAAATGCATTCAGACTTTGCTAAGGAATGGAAATTTCCATTGTTCCTACTACTTATTATATGCATGAAGCTAAATGAATGCACCAGACTATAAAATTTGAAGGTGTTTGTCTTGTTTTGTTAAGGTATATTGTACTTTAACGGGAGTTGAGGAAGGAGCAATGTGAGAACAGATTGTGATGGGGCTTTTATATTCTGCTTAGGAGTTTCATTTCATTCTGCATGTGATAAGTCATTAAATGGTTTTATATGTGAGAAACTATATTAATCACAAACTTTAGGGCCATAATCTGGGACCAGTGTGGAGCATGAGAGGAGCAAGCACAGGGAGGTACTAGAATTACTTTATATAATTAATTATTTTTAGTTGACACAAATTAATTCTAGTAAGTGAATTATTTAGGGCAGTGAGATGGAAAGGAGCCCTATGAGTGATTCGTTTTATAGAAAAGGGACATAATATATGTACCTTTGAAAGCACCTTGCTTTGCTATATGGCCTTTGTTTCTCAGAACCCCTGTAAAATATTGTAATTCTATAATACATACAAAAAGAGGCCAACATTAATCTGTCTCATTGTATTTGAATGGCATGTACATGTATAATTAAAATGATATATTCAGTGATGCATGTACTTATTTAAACTGCATTAACTTAAAATTGTGTTAATATGTATTTGGTACTATTAAGTTGCTTAATGTCTTATGCTTAGCAGCAACTTGGATATTTGTATATTTGTATCCCAAATACTTAAAGTAGACCTGACAGAACTCGTATTGACAAAACTATGTTATAGTTTAAATAACTGTAAATTATAAACAATTGAACATAATTTCTTTTCAATATTTTATATTTTTAAACATTTCAGAAATCTTTACTTTTTATGAATTAATGAAGCTATTGCTGTAATATTACATTTTTCTCATTAATCAAGACTCATTCTGGCCTGCTATGATGATGTGGCTTGCTTGATTGAATATTATGTTCTCTGTGGTTTCTCCACTCACAGGTCAATTAACTACTTTGCTTCAACTCCTGTGTCTGGAAAATGGTCCTCTTATTGCTTGTAATTCAGCTTTCTCACAGGAGTGCTGTGAAGTATAATGAAGAAGGAAGTAGAACTGACAAATTGAAATTGAATGAAACTGAGGATTGCAAAATTTATGATTTGCACCTGGTCCTGCTAGTTAAGACACATTATAAATTAAATAACTTTTCTAGACACATTATAAATTAAATAACTTTTCCTAGACCTAAATCGTCCTAGCATAAAATAGTAGAAGAAACTGTACTGTTATTTGTTGGAAAGACTTAGGTGCAATACTACCACCTGTGAGAGAAAGGGAAAAAGAAGATCAATAACAGAAATAAAAATAAAGAATACTTAAATTAGGATATTGAAAAAAATGTTGAAAAGTAAAAGTAAAAAAGAAGTGAGGAGAAAAAGTTGAGAAAAAAAATCAGCAAAATCTGTACTCCCAAGTCTAGGACTCATTTCTCTGAAGCAGCTATAGGCACATAACGTAGCAGTGAACTTGAAGCTAAGTGGTAACATGTGGAAAGAGCTGGAAGTGTGAATATTTCAGTGTCTGAAAAGACGGAAAAGATAGAATGAGCGGAAACCTAATCTGCGTAGTAACAGTGTGGCTTACTTGTTGATTCTCTTCTAACCAAAGACATAAAAAAGACAATGCATTGAGGGAAAAAAAATGAAAACACAGGAAAAGCAGATAAATCACCAGAACAACTACAGGCAACTCGGAGGAAATGGCTGTGCTGGATTCTTGAGTGTCTTGAAGGGCATTAAAAATACTTTTGACATTTCTAGTAATCAGAGAAACGCAAATCTAAACCACAATGAGAAACATCTCACATCTGTTAGAATAGCTATTATCAAAAAGATGAATGATTACAAGTTGGCAAGAACTTGGAGTAAAGAGAAACCTTATTAACTGTTGATGGAACTGTAAATTGGCAGAGGCATTTTAAAATAGTATGGACGTTCTTCAAAAAAACTAAAAATAGAATTGTCATATGTTTCATCAACCCCCTCTGAGTATATATCAAAAAAAATTGAACATGGTCTGTGTAGAATAAACATCTGTACTCCCATGTTTATCTCAGCATTATTTGCAATTGCCAAAATATGGAAGCAACCTAAATACCCATGAACAAATAACTAGATCAAGAATATGTGGTATGTATACACAATGGCATACTATACATTAAAAAATAGTAAAATTCTATCATTCATGACAACATGGATCTGAAGAACATTATGATTAGTGAAATAAGCCACTCACAGAAAGACAAATACTTTATGATCACACTTACATGTGGACTCTAAAAAAGTAGATCTCATAAAAACAGAGAGTAGGAAAGTAGTTACCAGAGTCTGGGGTCATAGCCGGGACAGGAGATGTGAAAAAGGTAGAAAGAAATTTTGATTGAAGAGTACAAAATTTCAACTAGACTGAAGGGTAAGTTTTAGTGATCTGTTGCAGTTCACGGGGACCAGTTAGTAAAAACGTATTCTATATTTCAAAATTGCTAAGAAAATATACTTTTAATGTCTTCACCACAAAAAAATGATACATTGGTGAGGTGACAAATATGTTTATTAGCTTGAATAAATCTTTCTATATTGTATACATAGATGAAAATATCACATTGTACCCTAGAAATAAACATTATTTGTCAATTAAAAATAAATTATTAATAAAGATGCCTTTGACAGGTGTTAGGGTATGAAAGAACACTCTGTAAATTGCAGAAATGTATTCACGTGTTTAAAAGAAGTGTTAGAAAGGAATGCAATTCAATCAACAAATACGGGATTTTTTTTTTCTTTTAGCGACTCTCTGCGTTGGTGTTAATATTATCAAGCAGGGTAGGAGTAAAATGTCCTCACCTATCTAAAATTTTGTTGTTACTGCAGATGACAGCTTCCTATTTAGAGGAATCAACTTCATTGCTATTCATGAGATTTGCAGCATGATTATAGAAATATGAAATAAGGCTGAATATTGTAAGGACATTTATAATAACTAATTAATCACTATGTACTCTGGAGTAAAGAAAAGCTATCACAGTATATTTAGTGACATGTCAGCAGCCATAAATATACAGAGTGAAGAGTCAAATGAATATGCCTCATCCATAAGCACCGACCTTTGCTGAAATGGGCTACCAAAGAGATTTCTACACCAGCATATTTATTGCACTGAAAATGGAGAAGACTGATGAATGATCAAGAAAGCTTGCTCTGATCCATTTCAAAAGTCATAGATTTGTATAAGAATTGATCAAAAAGTATTACTCAAATCTTAGTCACTATGAAGATTGCTTTATTTTTATTTGTTTAAATCCATATATCATTCCTTAAAAGGCTCCAGGATTGAATTCTGATAAGTAGGAGGGGAAATTAAATGCAATTTAATATCATTATATACTAATATCACCAGTACAGTGATTTTAAACTAATATGCTTATTAGAATTGTATTTGGCAACTCTTCAGTTGTAATCATTATCATTAACTTACACTCTTACCTTCATTATTCCAAGAGTTTTCTCTTTTCATGATTCCTCCTGCCTGACTCTCAACCCCTAGATGGATTCTTGCAATGGCAGTAATAAAGACACTTCTTAAATGGGTGATGGCTGGTTCATAGAAAAATGACCCTGCATGACTTGTCCAGACCATTTCTTTGCTTCTCCAACTGCTGATGTCATTACCTACTCTGTGTCCATGCTGATGACGCTGGCTACAGTACCAGCAGTGCTTTGGGGTAGAATGAAAATGTCTTTGCTTTTCATCTAATTCAACAGGTGAACTCTGTAGCTGGGAAAATCTTTGTGGAATAAATATGTTTTCGTCATTCACTTTTACACACATCCTGTGCTGGAGGATCTCCTAAAGGCACCTGTGTTTTTCTTAAGCTATGGGCATAAATAAATATTCTGCCTCCTTCTGGATGTATTGATATTTAGCACTGTCTTCCCAAAACCCTAGCAAGCCCCACAAGAAAACAGAAAAAAACTTATTAATTTTCTTTGTAAGTAGAATGTAGAGGAAATGATGCTTGAACTAGAATTGGAAGATAAATAAAATCCATCAGGTAGATAAAAGAGGGAAAGGCATCAAGAAAAAGAAATAATATATGTAAAGGCACATGAATGAAAATTTAGGTAGTGTATTGTTGCTTATTTTTGTCTGCTAATGGGAGATAGAAAACAAAATGATATAGTTTGGACACCAGGAGAGAAAACAAACTATAGAATGATCTGAGAGATAGTTAAGTATCAAGAGAATTTGGTGCCTAATTAAATATGGGGATGAGAAAGACAATTGAACAGAGGATACCTAAGTTTTTAGATAGGGTCAACTGGTTGATAATGGTGTCACCAACAGAGACAGCAAGTACAAGAAATACCAGATTTGTTGTGTTGATTGATGGAACAAAAAGGACAGTATAACAAAAACACTTTTTGAATACTTGTGTTTGGAGCAAAGATGTGGAGATGTCAGTAGAGCCATTTGTACTGGAAGTCTAAAATTAATTTACAATGTGGAAGATTTATAAAATTAACAAATATGTTTGATGTGGATAAATGGAATACTTTTACAATGTTGGTGGGAGTGTAAATTATTCAACCATTATGGAAGACAGTGTGGTGACTCCTCAAGGATCTTGAACCAGATATACCATTTGACTCAGCAATCCCATTACTGGGTATATATCCAAAGGATTATAAATCATTCTACTATAAAGACACATGTACATGTATGTTTATTGCAGCACTATTTACAATAGCAAAGACTTGGAACCAATCTAAATGTCCGTCAATGATAGAATGGATAAAGAAAATACGGCACATATATATACCATGGAATACTATGCAACCATAAAAAAAGGATGAGTGTATGTCCTTTGCAGGGACATGGATGAAGCTGGAAACCATCATTCTCAGCAAACTGACACAGGAACAGAAAATCAAACACTGCATGTTCTCACTCATAAGTGGGAGTTGAACAGTGAGAAAACACAGACACAGGGAGGGGAATATCACACACCAGGGCCTGTCGGGGGGTAGGGGCCTAGGGAAGGGATAGCATCAGGAGAAATACCTAATGTAGATAACAGGTTGATGGGTCCAGCAAACCATCATGGCACGTGTATACCTATGTAACAAACCTGCACGTTCTGCACATGTATCCCAGAACTTAAAGTGCAATAAAAGAAAAATTAAATTAAATATCTTCATACAAAAAAGTGCACCAGTTGTAACTATTTAGCATGATGAATTATCATAAAAATGTGAACGGAATTGTAACCTCTAGCCAGGCTGGGAAGTAGAATAAAAACATTCCATGCTACTCTAAAGCACTACCTACTCTACCTCAAAATTTACCACAATGTCCATTTTAACATCGTATATTTGATTTACCTGATTTTGAACTTTATATAATAAAATCATAAAGCATATTCTTGAATAAAAATTGTGGTTTGTTTTCATCCTTATAACCCTTTCCTCTGTTAAGATCATTCTCTCTACTCATCTTACAATGTAAAGACACTATTTTCAGAGTTTTACATATGTAAATATATTTTTCCTTAGGACAACCCTTTGAGTAGACATTCTGTCTATTAAATATATTATATTAAATAATATGCATTACTATGTTATTATATATTATATTTCAATTATAGATTATTATATATAACATTATGTGATGTAAACCATTGCAATGTGTCATTCCTACTATTATATTATTGTTCCTATTACACATAAGAAATATGAGGCTGTGAAAGTTGAAATGACTTGTTCATCAACCAACTAATAAGTTGTATAGCCAGAATCTATTTGAAATGACTTAAAAGTTTATATTGGCTAAATATTAACACAACCTATATTAAAAAATATTAACACAACTCATTCATTACAATACAATAAGATAAATTTTTATTAAACCCATAATTTCCAAATTAGTAAAATTTGAAAAGTTAAATACTGAATGGTAAAGAGTTTTCTCTATTGAGAATCAAACATTTTTTCTCTTTGCTTAAATGATAGGTATTCACTAAATAAAAACAAATAATTGAGCTTGAAGTTTACTTACAATTGCAAAGGACTTTATAGATGGTATCATTATTAGTTTCTCTTTAAAGCCTATATAAAATGACACCTTAGTTCATTTAACTGAGAACTAGAAAGCATAGTCATGAGAAAAGTAGCATTTGCATCAACTCAGAAATTTTTATAAACGCATATTCTCAAGTTGCATCCAGATTAATTGAATCTGAAACTATGGAACTGGGGCTCACAATCTGGGTTCCAACAGGTTTATCCTTATGCATGCTAACTTTGAGAACTACTGCACCAAAATATTGTCTGCTGTAACACTTGCTTGCATGAGGCTGAACTAAAAAGAACTAATTTTACTCATGGCACTAACCCTACAATAATTGCTTTGTTAATATTTGTTAATGGCCAAGTGATAAAAGTATTTTTAGGGATATTGATATAGTATTGTGTTAGAACAGAATATGAGAAAGACAAATAAAATATGAATGGTTTCATATAAGTTTCAGTTGGTAAAAGAGGTAGACTGAAAGTTCTATTTCAGGATCCTAAATCAATGGAAAGCAGTTACACTGGCACTTTCTATGAGTTGCTGGAATTAAATTTGAGTGAAGAAGAAAATAGCTAAGGGTAGATATGTGGAACAGGATCTTATAAAGTTATTTCTTCCAGAGAAAATTGCATTTAAATAATTTTTAAATGAAGGAAAAAATCTTTCTTGAAAAAACTGCTTAACGACTATTAAAAGTAATGATTTTAAAGGAGATTACAAAGAACTATTTTTTATGTCATGCAAAATGAAGAAAATTAGCATATAAAATATTTCAGGTTCTTTTGTTTATAATTCAGCTTTCAAAATCTGTTGCTTCCCATTGTATTGTCTTGTGTAAGAGCAAAACTGAACTAAACATAGTTAAGAACTGTGATTACTAGCTAGGAGTCTTAAAAATGTGAATTAATTTATTTCAGAAAGCCTTCCATATTCTCAAATATTCAGTGCAGTAGTTTTGACCTGCACATCATTGTGATAGCTGTGTAGTACAAGTCGACTTAGAGATTTGGAAAGAACAACAACCTTCAGACATTACTTACAAATCTTAAAGCCTGAGTACTATCCTTTTCTGAGCTATAATAATTTTAATTATTACACAGGATTTTCAGAGATGTATAATGAAGTCTTTCATCATATTTGAATTTATATATGTGAACTAGTAAAAAAACCTAAGTGGCCAAAAATGATTTGGTTAAATAATTGTAGCATACCAATATAACAGAAAGCTATAACACTAGTATAAAATCATGCTGAAATATTAGTAATATATAATGAGAACATGTTAATACATAAAGATAAAAAAGATAAATAGTATCACACTATTATATGAAAAATGCATTCCAAACTTGAGGAAAATTTATTTCACGACTTTTAACATTGCTTATTTCTGGTTGGTAAAATTACAGCCACTAAGATATTACAACTATTTGCTTTTCTGTGCTTTCTAATTTTTCTACCATCCAATTACCAGTTCGATAACTAGAACAAAAAGTAATCAAAATCTTTCTTTAAATGCTAATTTAAAGTCTAAATTGTTGATATACTTCAGAAAATTACAGAAAGTGATTTTGAGAAACAACTGGTATTATTCATGTTAAATACTAGCTATTTTTTATTTGGTTGGGATAAAGTTTGGAGCAAATAGTTGGAAATGACTGACTAAAAAATGCCCATAATTCTCTGTGTTTAGTCAGAATGTGTGAATTAATGCAATAATATTGTAGTCATACACTAAATAAGCGATTGAGCTAGCGACTAATTTTCAATAAGATAAATACAAGTTTGGCTAAATGTTTAGGTTGTACACCTTGTCCTTCTTTGCCCTTGACACTCTATGTGTGGTCCTGCCAGCTACCTACAGGAGTCCACCATGATGTGGGTGATGTGCACTATAACCAGTTTATTAAACTAGATTAACTAGCTAGGGCATAGGAATAAAGCAATTGATTCTTTTTCTCTAATTGCTATCAGCCCTTGTCCCTTGTCAAAAAATTATTCATATTATTCTTGATTATTTACAAGTCTAGTCCAATATAATGATCACATAACTCCAAGATGTTTTATAACTGACACACTTTCCCAATTCAGGTTTACCTTAAATCTGAAAAACCTACAGTGGGAAAGATGAAGATGGTTCACATTTTCCTCCGCTTACTATGGCTGCTCGAGGTCCCTTGAGGGTTTGAACTCTAATAGAGAGAGGCAGTAAAAAGAAAGCCAGGACATTTTTGACCTTAATTTCTTGTTAGCATCTTTTTGGATGCTGTAATTATATATGATCTTTGACTCGTTCTCTCTTTGGGTTCCTTAGAAACTGTCTTACTCTATTGAAATTTTATCATTATAAGTTCAATTCACATGGTGATAAATTCTCAGCCTTTTATTTATAACTTCTTTTTTGCCCCTTGGTTTCCAATGACTCATCTGTCTCATGGGGTTACCTTGTCCATCC
This sequence comes from Piliocolobus tephrosceles, assembly GCF_002776525.5. Classification (NCBI taxonomy): domain Eukaryota; kingdom Metazoa; phylum Chordata; class Mammalia; order Primates; family Cercopithecidae; genus Piliocolobus; species Piliocolobus tephrosceles. The sequence goes on along the minus strand of NC_045439.1, from coordinate 64,895,841 downwards.
AGTCAGATATTCTTGTAATACCTTTCTATAAAGAACCCAGTTCAGCCTCCTTCTGTGGATTCACATCTCTGCTATGAATAACTAGCTCATCATCTTTCTCCAAATTTTGGAAATGTAGGCACTTTGCAAAACAGACTTATTTCTTTTTTCTGACATAAGGCAAGGGAGCTCCACTCAGATTCCTTTGGCTGTAAGTTTCCCCAGGTCAGAGTCTTAGGCCAGTCCTTTATATATGAAAAACATTTGGGCTAATTATAAGATTTTTTACTAACAAAAATATTTTTTTCTTTATTTTCTGGCATTTAACTGTAGGTCTTTTTTGTTTGTTCATATTTTCTATCTTCCTGTCTTTCCATGTTGCATTACACTTAACATATTCCAATCTATTTTCAAGTTTATAAACTTTCTTTTTGGTTGTGCCCATTTTGCCATAAGTTTTCAATAATATTGTTAGTATTTTTTATTTCTAAAAAATTCTAAAAATCTGCCTGGTCGTGCTTAATAACATCTTGTTCTTTGGTCAACTTTTAATGCCATTTTATTTATCCAGATAATCCATATGTGGCAATCTACATTCTATTTGTAATTCTAATACTTGATGTTTCTGAAGGGACAATTTTAATTTTTTTCTGTTGAATCTTGCCCTTTCTGTGTTTGTATTTTGTTCGTATTAGTTTTTGTTGCTTGTTTTGTTTTGTGTTTAGCTGATACTTAATTAAATTCAAATTAGTGAAACTACTTATGCTTTATTTCTAGAGATAATTTGTATTTTCTGCTGCACGTGGAGGTGTTATCACCTTTAATTTACTTATTTGACCTAAGAATTTTCTAGAATCTCTGGCCAGAAATCAGAAATGACTGTTATGTACGTTGTTTTGAGCTACGTTCACCACAGACATCACTAATAATAAGGGAGACTTTTAAGTTGAGCATTGTTTGTGGGTATGTCTCCCAAAGAAAATCAAGCTTAATCTCAGAAAGACAGGAGAGAATAAACAAACAGGAGGAGGCAATTATCCGTCACAAAATGGCGCATTTGAGAATGGCATTGTTTCAATACTCAGAATATCAAATAGCTGCATGAAAATTTCAGGTAAAATTCAGTGGAAGGATCTAAAATATTTGCTAAACTTCTTGATTTAGGCACATCACATTTTTAGCATAAGATAATCAGGTATTATTTTTGAAAACTGTAGTAGAGACATTCTAGTTCAAAGTTTGAAAGCTGATTTTAATTTCATTCACTTTCTCTTAAGTCAGTAAAATGTTGAAATATGCCAAAAACATTATTTGTAATAAAACAGTGTACTTTTGGTACATAAACATTGAACTTTTTTTATTATCTGTGTTTTTCAGAGAGAATTCTAGTGTAATAACAAATATTTCTACTGATGACAGTTTTGAGAAAATATTTCACCTCTAGCATTTTTATATTGACTCCAGGAACTTTAACTAAAACATTGAATAAAAAGATTGAAAAAGCAAGTTTATCAATTAAAATGAATTTGTATTATATATATATTGTGTTGCATGGGAAGTAACTATACACTAACAAGATTTATGAAATTCAGGCATTACTAATCAATGTAGGTAGTATTTGGACCTCCAATTCTTTGCCTCAAGAACTATATATATTTTTAATTTATTACTATTATTTAGAGACAGAGTATTGCGCTATTGCTCAGGTTGGAGCCCAGTGGCATGCCATAGCTCACTGCAACTTCCTAGGCTCAAAGGATTCTCTTGCCTTAATCTCCAGAGTAGCTAAAACTACAGGCACATGCCGCCACGTCTGGCTATTTTGTATTTTATTTTTTATTTTTCTGTACAGACAAGATCTCACTATGTTGCCTAAGCTGGCCTCTATCTCTTGGTTTCAAGCAGTCCTTCCACTCAACCTCTCAAAGTGCTGGAATTAGTGGAGTGAACCACCACAATAGCTATGTATTTTTTAACTTTTTGTTTTCCGTTTGTTTTATTTTTTTTCCTTGCTTAGGTCATTGAAATGTTATAAGTAAAAGATCTTAGCAGATTCATAGGGAGACACAATTAGGCCAGCTATATTCATTAGATAAAATGAAAGACAATCTCTGAATCTATTATCAAGAAGAATTTCATATCAGAAGAGAAAAATTCGGGACTCTAGAAGAATTCATAGAAATATTCCCTGTCTAGGATATGCTGAGTACAGGTATTTCAAACTGACAGAGCACAGATACAAAAGTGCAAAATTCTAGTGCAGAGTGACATGTAGCTTAGTGTGGCTTGCATGGAAAAGAGAAGAAAACTTGAGAATACTGCCATAGGAAGTCACCTGTAAAATGTGGAGTTTTAAACTTTGTTTTACTCAAAGAATAAAATCAGCAGATATAAAATAATGTCCAATTTCAATAAGTAAGCAAGCTCATTTACTCTTAATCCATAAATATAAGGACTCTATCTTATGAGTAAAGGTTTTAAAAGTTGGAAAGTTATAAACAGTAGATAAATTTTTACTGATTAATCTATAAATATACTTTGATAATTGTCCACATAGTATGCATTGTCCATTATTGCTTGGTTCACCTTTCCAGGTAGGAGCTCAACAGAAGTCATTTTTTCCTAAGTTTTGGCATTTATACCCCATTTACCAAGAGGATCTAGGAAACAAATATGCATATTTATTGACTTAGTGTACTTTAATCTCATGATATTTACAAATATGTGGGAAATTTTACTTTTAGGGATGAAAGAAAGACAAATAAACTAATGACACCATACATAACTAAAAATAGTGGAGTTACATTTTTCTATAGATTATTTGAAGAGTATTTGTCATGTTTTATTCAACAAAAAATAATGAAACCTTTATCTAAAAAATAAAGCTATAGTGACTTTAAAATTATATCCAATAAAAGAGCTAAGAATTCAGAAATGAATTTAAATTTCTACAAAAGTGTAAGTTTTAGTAACTTATATTGTCCTTGGTGGGGAAAAGTCAATTTGAGGAGGTTTAAATGTCTCTCCTCAGGTATAAGAAGAGTGATACATTTAAAAATATGGGGCTTACCATTTTTGGCCTTTAAATTGATGCTTATTCTTAAAAATGTAGTTTGTTGCCTTAATAATATAGAAGGTATTGTTTAATTGAAGCTTTCATTCCCAACTGAAACTTTTGGTAGATGTATACTTCAAGAATACTTCAAGTATACTTTTTACTGGAGAGAAAAATAACTTCTTTTCATATGATTATCTCTATGAAGTGGGACCTTTCCATTGCACTGGGAGAGAGGGAAAAATAAATAATCAAATTAATAGTCCAGTGAGGCTACAGACAGAGGTAACATTGGCTAGAAAATTAGTCTTCTCCAAAACAGCATAGTACTGTTACTAAAACAGAGATATAGACCAATGGAACAGAACAGAGGTCTCAGAAATAACACCACACAACTACAACCATCTGACTTTTGACAAACCTGACAAAAACAAGAAATGGGGAAAAGATTCCCTATTTAATAAATGATGCTGGGAAAACTGGCTAGCTATATGTAGAAAGCTGAAACTGCATCCCTTCCTTATGCAAAATTAATTCAAGATAGATTAAAGACTTAAATGTTAGACCTAAAACCATAAAAAACCTAGAAGAAAACCTAGACAATACCATTCATGACATAGGCATGGACAAGGAGTTCATGACTAAAACACCAAAAGCAATGGCAGCAAAAGCCAAAATTGACAAATGGGATCTAATTAAACTAAAGAGCTTCCGCACAGCAAAAGAAACTACCATCAGAGTGAACAGGAAACCTACAGCATGGGAGAAAATTTTTTGCAATCTACCCATCTGACAAAGGGCTAATACCCAGAATCTATAAAGAACTTAAACAAATTTACAAGAAAAAAATCAAACCACCCCATCAAAAAGTGGGCAAAGGATATGAACAGACACTTATGAAGAGAAGACATTAATGCAGCCAACAGACACATGAAAAAATGCTCATTATCACAGGTCATCAGAGAAATGCAAGTCAAAACCACAGTGAGATACCATCTCACACCAGTTAGAATGGAGCTCATTAAAACATATATGCATATATATGTTTTTTGTGGCACTATTCACAATAGCAAAGACTTGGAACCAACCCAAATGTCCATCAGTGATAGACTGGATTAGAAAATGTGACACATATACACCATGGACTACTATGCAGTCATAAAAAAGGATGAGTTTATGTCCTTTGTAGGGACATGGATGAATCTGGAAACCACCATTCTCAGCAAACTATCACAAGAACAAAAAAACCAAACACCGCATGTTCTCACTCATAGGTGGAAATTGAACAATGAGAACACTTGGACACAGGAAGGGGAACATCATACACTGGGGCTTGTCATGGTGTCAGGGAAGTGGGGAGGGATAGCATTAAGAGAAATACCTAATGTAAACGACGAGTTAATGGGTACAGCACAACAACATGTCACATGTATATATGTGTAACAAAGGTACACGTTGTGCACATGTACCCTAGAACTTAAAGTATAATTTAAAAAAAAAAGACCAAAAAAAAAAAAAAAAAAAAAGAAAACATTTGTCCTTTCCCTATTCTAATTAGACCCTGGCCCCTACTTAACCACTATTGTGACCCAGCCTTTAACTTTGACCACTTCTGATACATTCTGTTACTCTCCACCCTCCTCTTCATTTTCTACTCATAGTCAAGTTTTAAATAACTTAAAAATCAAAAAAAGCGATCAAAGGTTGATGAGCTCCGGCAGCTGGTGAACTCTTACTGGAAAGAAAATCACCATTAACATGCAAATAAATAGGGCTTATATTCATCTTTAAGGCTATAACAACTGTATAAATACAAAAGTTTGGTAGTCAGTATATAGACTTCTGTCACTTCAAAGTAAAGGCATCAACTCAGTGGCAAAGTACTTCAATGTCTTCTGTATTAGTCAGGATTCTCTAGAGGGACAGAACTAATAGGATATATGTATATATGAAAGGGAGTTTATTAGGGAGAATTGGCTCACAGGATAACAAGGCAAAGCCCCATGACAGGCCATCTGCAAGTTGGAGAAGAAAGAACTCAGTAGTGGTTCAGTCCCAGTCCAAAAACCTCAAAAGCAGGGAAGTAACAGTATGGCCTTCAGTCTGACTGAAGGCCAGAGAGCCTCTGGCAAACCACTGGTAAAAGTTCAAGAATACAAACGTCAAAGAACCTGGAGTCTGATGTCCAAGGGCATGAGGAACAAAGGGAAGCGTCCAACATGGGAGAAAGGTGAAAGTCAGAAAACTCAGCAAGCCAGTTTATCTCACTTTCTTCCACCTACGTTGTTCTAGCCAGCTGGCAGCCAGTCGGATGGTGCCCACCCACATTGAGGGTGGGTCTTCCTCTCCCAGTCCACTGACTCAAATGTCAATCTCCTCTGGCAACAGCCTCACAGACATACCCAGAAACAATACTTTACCAGCTATCTAATTACCGTTCAATCCAACCAAGTTAACACCTAATATTAACCATAACACCATGTGAATAATTTTTCAAATGAAATGATTTTGAGACTTAAGTTCTTAGGAATCAAATGGTTCTTTGAACAGCTCTGCAAATGTGAGCAATTTAAAGCCCAGAGTCCTGCTGTGAGTGCTAGAGCTATGTCTTATAACTCTTATAAAATATTATTACTTTTATAAAAGCAGTATTACTGTTATAAAAAACAGTGGTCAGAGGGAAAAAACAGTATTACTGTTATAACTCTTATAAAAACAGTATTACTTTTCTTATATTAATTAATCACCATGTTTAATTTCTAGTAAACAAGTAAGATATTGTCATGTATAAGTATCGTAGTCCCCCCATCAGTGGTTTTGCTTTCGGCAGTTTCAGTTAACCACAGTTAACAACAGTCAGAAAATATTATAGTATTTTGAGAGAAAGAGGGAGACCACATTCACAGAAATTTTATTACAATACATTGATATAATTGTTCTAGTCTATTGTTATTGTTATTGTGCCTAAATTATAAATTAACCATGATCATAAATGTGTATGTATAGAAAAAAATATATTAATATGGTTTTTTTTTTTTTTGTTTTTCTCTCAAAATACTGTAATATATTTAGATAAATAGTCAGACATTCTTCACCTAGTAGTTTTGCTACAGTATCTTCACCAACCACCAGACAGGCTGAATAGGGCTCCTGCAGCAAGAAGCTCTGGAAATAACCCAAGAAACAATAAAATCTCTCTGGGTGCTCTTTTTCCCCAGAGTAATGTGACTGACCTCTCATTTGATAAGAACGCTTTTGTAGACTCTGTTGATATTTTCAATGAGAACAGTTGAGTGTTAAGATGTTTGCTCAAGAAGAATTGCACAAGCTACTACAACAATGACATCTTTAGGGCTAAGTAGCCAGACTTGTCAACTTTGCACACTTAAAATGCTGGTATGTCATGAGCCCAGCAGGTTGGTCATGAGACATACCAGGGAATTAATGTTCAGAAACCAGGGAATTAATGTTGCCCCACATCTCTAGATTAAATCACTTTTTTCTGGGGGAAGAAACAAAGTAGGTAGAAGGGCAATATGTATTGCTCATGTTGATAATGTTTGGAGAGACATAGATTTGGAAATCCATTCACCTCTATGATGGCCTTTTACGCCCATCCTCACTGGGTCTTGTGCAGTTATGTGCATCCTCTGTGTGTTTCCTTTGCAAGTTTTAGATATTGACATAGATCCTTGGTAGCAACCAGGACCCTCCTGGAGCAATTTTGGAGATTGTTGGTAAATCTTGTGTCACAAGAGAGCTTGGTGATCGAGGGAAAATAAATGTATTCTGGCTCATTCTGGGTAATAACGTTTAGACATGACATACTGACCCAACAAGCAGGATTTGATTCAAGGGAGTTAAAATCTTCTTTCATTCCTGTTCCATATATGAACAGGTATTGCCAAACAGTCCTATGCAGCTGATTCAAGCAAATATATCAAAAACTTTACCTCACTATTAAAGATCTTAGCACATCATCCTTAGATGGATTCCCCCTAGCAATTTGCCTTAGCTCTCTAAAACCATATTCTCTCTCCTGCACAGATGCTGTTAATTTAAAGTAGAAACAGCATATTCATGCTAAGTGAATTCTGAGAAGCACCTTATGTGCTTCACTGGATTGTTTTGTTTTTTTTTTTTTTTTTTCTGTGTGATTAGCATGCTTTCATTTACCTTCTCACTGGCTTGTGCTCTCGGGGAAAATATACAACCCTTGTCATAAGACCCAATACATTAAATTCCATTAATAAAGCATTCCCTGGAGCATAAAGTTATCCTATTTCATCATTTCCCGTGGGTTTCCTTCTACTGACAGAAATATCTGAGACCAACAGCATGATCTACAACCTCGTGTTTACCCTTAGAAAAATGCCAAGAGCTAGGCTTCTCACTGAGGAAAGATATGTGCTGAATACTGCTGTGATTTGCTTTTCCCTCTAAACTTCACGTTGAAACTAATCACCAATGTCACAGTGTTGGGATAGGGTCTTTTGGGAAGCATATAGGCCATGAGGACTCTGCTCTCACAAGTAGATTAATGCCATTATAAAAAGCTTTTATGAAGACAATTTGGCCCCCTTTTTGCCCTTCCACCTTCCACTATATAAGGGTACATTGTTCCTCTCTTCCAAAGGACATAGCATTCAAGACACCATCTTGGAAAAAGAGACTGGATTCTTGTAAGATTAAAAACTTACTGGTGCTTTGATCTTCCTAGACTCTAAAACCATGAGAAATAAATTTCTGTTCTTTGTGAATTGCTGAGTATCACATATTCTGTTATAGAAGCACAATATAAACTAAAGCAAATTCAAAGACTGGGATTTTTCCTTCATTGCAGACATGGCTCAATGCTATGGTGTCTCTATTTGGTAATCACATTTTCTTCTACTGTTTGTATTCTTTACTACTGCTTGGATTGCCAATTTTATACAATACTATTGTTAAATGTAATCAAATTAAACATTAAGATGAATAAACAAAAATTAGCAGAATGGATAAATGAACATAACCTGAATATATGCTGTTTTAAAAAAGCACACTTTAGATTCAAAACACAAATAAATTCAAAGTAAAAGGATAAAAATAATATACCATGCAAATAGTAACCAAAAAATAGCTGTAGTGGCATAATAAAATCAGACAAATAGCCTTTAAGACGGAATTTATTAGTAGAAAGAGCAATATACACATTTAATATTCACTGAAAAAGTTTGATTTTCATCTATTCTTTTACAGTTTTTATGTCTGTCTTTCTTATTCCTCTATTCCCTTTTTACTGCCTTATTTTATGTTAAATAGATATTTTCTGTTGCACCATTTGAATTCTTTCATCATTTGTGTTCCTATATATTTTTTATTTTGCTATTTTCTTAGTGGTTAACCTGGGATTATACTTAACATCTTATCATAATTAAATTTGAATTAGTATCAACCTAAATTCAATAGTAAATGGCAAATTTATCCTGTATAGCTCCATTATTTCCTCTTCCTTTATGCTGTTATTGTGGTGTAAATTACATCTTTATTCATTATGACCCATCAATGTAGTTTTATGATTGTTTCTTTTTGAAATTATTTTTTAAACTATGTAAAATAAGAAAAGAGATATATTTAAAAATGTACATTTTGTATGTTTCTTATATCAGTCCGGTGTATTTTTATCAGTGTCAATTCTTTCTGTGGATTTGAATTAATGTTTAGTGTTCTTCAGTTTTAGCCTGAAGGACTCATTATAGAATTTCTTTTACAGCGTATCTACTAGCAAAGGCTTTTCTGTCTTGTTTACGTGGAAGTGTCCTAAATCCTTTTTGGGGAGAAGGATAGTTCAGCTGTACATAAGACTATTTGTTGAAAGTCTTTTTTTTTTTTTTTTTCTGAGATGGAGTTTTGCTCTTGTTACCCAGGCTGGAGTGCAACGGTGCATCTCGGCTCACCACAACCTCCACCTCCCAGGTTCCCAGGTTCAAGTGATTCTCTTGCCTCAGCCTCCTGAGTAGCTGCAATTACAGGTATGCACCACCATGACCGGCTAATTTTGTATTCTTAATAGAGAGAGGGTTTCTCCATGTTGGTCAGGCTGGTCTCGAACTCCTGACCTCAGGTAATCCTCCTGCCTCAGCCTCCAAAAGTGCTGAGATTACAGGCATGAGCCACCACCTGCCTAGCCAAAAGTTTTTTTATCTCAGCACTTTGAAAATATTATGGCACAGTCCTCTGGCTTTCATAATTTCTGATGAGAAGTCAGCCATTGATTTTGCTGAAGATCCCTTCTCAATGGTAAGATGCCTGTGTCTTGCTGCTTTCAAAGTTTTCTCTTTGTATTTTGATCATTTGATTATGATGTTCCTACTGTGCATCTCTAAATTTTTCCAATTTGGAGTTTATTGAATTTTCTAAATGTGTGGATTAAGGTTTTAATTAAATTTTGAAAGTTTTCAGTCATTTTTCTTCATATATTCCTTCTGAAACTTACTTTCTTCCCTCACCTCCCGGAATTTATATAAAAGTTGGCACACTGATGATCTAATGATGTTCCACACATTTCAGGGTTTTATTCATTTTTCTTTATTATTTTTCTGTCTATAATTTATACTGGATTGTTTAAATTGACCTATCTTCAAGTTTAATGATCCTTCCTGCAGCTTAAATATGCCTCTAAGCCCCACAATGCAGTGGTTTTTCCTTTCAGGGATTGTATTTTCAACTCCAGACTTAGATATCTTTTAAAAATAATTTTGATCTTTTTACTTATATTCTCTGCTTGAAAAGACATTTTTATCCTGCTATCAGTGTTTTTAGATATGGTTTTATATAGTACCTTGAATAAATTTATAACAGTTGACTTTATTTATTTAGAGATAGGGACTTGCTCTGTCACCCATGCTGGCATGCAGTGACATGACCATGACTCACTGCAGCCTCAATCTCCTTGGCTCAAGTGATCCTCCTGCCCAGTCCCTCCAGTAACTGGGACTACAAGCATACACCACTACAAGTTATTAGATCCTGGGGGCTGTTTCCCCATGCTGTTCTTGTGATAATGAGTAAATCTCATGAGATCTGATGGTTTTTTAAGCATCTGGTATTTCCTCTGTTGGCAATCATTTTCTCTCCTGCCACCCTGTGAAGAGGTACCTTCCACCATGATTTTAAGGTTCCTGAGGGCTCCCCAGGCATGTGGAACTGTGAGTCAATTAAACATCTTTTCTTTATAAATTACCCAGTCTCAGGTATTTTTTATAGCAGCATCAAAACAGACTAATATAGATAGAGGAGTCTCACTATATTACCCAGTCTTGTCTCAAACTCCTGGGCTCAAGTGATCCTCCTACCTCGGCCTCCCAAAGTGCTGGGATTGCAAGTGTGATCCACCATGCCCAGCCTATAGTAGCTGATTTAAAGTTTATTTGTTTGTTCTGTAGTAAATCTATTAACTGGGCTTCCTAGGGATATTTTCTATTAATTGCTTCCCCCCCACTTCATACTGGAAATATTTTTTTTGTTTCATTACATTTATCATTATTTTTTGTTGAGCACTGGACATTTTAAATAACAAAAAATTACAACTATAGTCATCAGCTCTCTTGCTTCCAAGTGTTGGTTGTGGTGGCTGTTTGGTTTTTTTAGTAACCTTCCTGAATAACCTCATAATATCTCTATTGCGTGTCATACATTACTACTGATGTCTCTTTCCAGCTGATGTTTAGGCAGAGATTTCCTTAAATGTCCTGCACCAACAGGTCTCCCCATCTTGGTCAAGGGGTTCAGTGTATGTGCTGGCACACACTTTCAATGTTATGGCAAGTAGTTTAAACTTTTTTCTAAACCTTCACACTTTCTGTTTGTACAGAACCTCAGTGTCAGCTACAGGTGAAATATAAGAACTTTCTACATCTTTTTTGGGCATGCACACCATTTTGCAATATGCATGCTTTTCCAGTTTCCCAGGAATATGTCAAAGCTCTTGAAAGCACTTTACAGGCTACCCATTTCCCAGGTTTTCCTTTTATGGTTTTTGGTCTTCTTCTTTGCCCCAACATTATCACTTTCTCAGGCATCTGCAATTTAAACAATTGCTGCTGAATGTTTTGGAAGCTGCCTCAGAAAAAGATTATTCACACTGAGTGATCTCTGAGTCAGGTCAAATTAAAAAAAAAAAAAAAGAAGTTCTTTCCAGGTAACTGACAGAGAAGTCAAGTAGTAACAATTTTCTGAAGGTGGAATTTTTGAGAAACTCTAAATCAAATCCATTTCTGTTTTCTCTAGGAATTGCTACACTGATAATTTTTACAGCTACTGTGATTTCAAGGTTGTTGGTCTCCAGTGCTACTGCAAAGCTGTGCAGAAAGGAATACGAATATGGTAAGTTAAAATTCTGTAAATTGTGATGTTCATACTAATATCCAAGTGTTATTCTTGACTAAATGCTCCTCATACTGTTGCATCCTATTTGTTAATTGCCAAATTTCTTTAAAATTTGATTTTCATAATTTTTGCTAGTGTTCTTATTGCTTTTCTTGAGGATCAATTTTCAGATATTCTTACCCATGCATCCTGGAAACTAGAACTGTCTGCTCTTCATTTTGTTGATTATATTTGTCTTTTCATTTCCACTCTCCTCTCAACTGTTAATCTATCTGCCCTCTCCTAATTATGACCCTTCTGCAGATGACAAACCTGAGAATCCTTGTTTTGATTTCCTTTTTTTTCTGTACAGGTCTTTAAATTTCTCTGTAGAGCTGGAATCAGATTGGCAGCAAACACTAAGTTGAACAAACTTTGCTGTTCCAATAAACTTGGAATCAGCATCTGAGGGATCATAGTGAAATCTGAGGGGCCTTCTGTTCCTAGTTCAGTTGTCCTGTGCACTACAATGTCTTTGTGAAAACACATCTTGAGTTGAGACCCTCGATTCTGAGGTTTCCCTGAATTCTATTTGGTTGAATATCTTGCTGACAGACAAGTCATAGATTTGTGACAAGGCTGCCCTTTCCATCATTCATGTTGTTTTTTTCCCCCATTCAAAGTAGTATATTTTTGTTATCTCCTGTAATTTGCATTTGTACTGTAGTTCCATTATTCTAACAATGAATATTTTTATATAATGCAGAGTGTATCTACATTTATGGCAGAATGTTATGCTTTTCCTTCATGTGGGTTTCTTAAAATATCATTTTAATATGAAGTCCATCGAAACATGAATGGGTAGTCAGACGTTATCTAAAGTTTTTTTTGTAATTGAGAAAAAAGTTTACACTACCTATTAATGGTAATGGTGATGTTCTAGTATATGTTAAAAAGTCTTCTCTAGAAATGACTATAAATATTTTGAAATATGCACTGCAGTTATATCATCCTAACTCTTATTATTATCATTTTTTAAATGGAATAGTGTCTTAGCAAAATGGAAATAGCACAAGTATGGAAACAATAGGTCTGTATACTAGAACTATAATATTTCACAAGTAACATATCTTTTCATTTTAACGTTTAAATTATTGTTTTCGCAATTATTACATAATTGTGAATAATTTAAATTATAATTATTGCTTAGTGGAGTTGTTAGGAGAGTTAAGGTAAAAAACATCTTTATACTCCAAAGATGCTTAAAAAAAGTGCTTGCTAAAATAATCATCCTCACAATAACTATGAAAGAGTAGTTATAATTTTATTTTTATTTCTATGGTCTTTTTCATTAATGGCTGTTCCACTCAGCATCCATTATTACATTTCATTTCCATTCATGCAAAACATTTTTTTTTTGAGATGGGGTCTCACCCTGTCACCCAGGTGAAAGTATAGTGATGGTATATGAGCTCACTGCAACCTCTGCTTCCCAGGCTCAAGTGATCCTCCCACCTCGGCCTCCCAAGTAGCTGGGATTATAGGCGCACATCACCATGCCTGGCTAATTTTTTATATTTTTGGTAGAGATAGGGTTATATCATGTTGCCCAAGCTGGTCTAGAACTTTTGAGCTCAAGCGATTCACGCACCTCGGCCTCTCAAAGGGCTCGAAATAGAGGCATAAGCCACCATGCCAAACCTAAAACCTTTTTGTTGAATATATAAAATGTTGACAACCTGTCATATAGATTGGAGCTTGAAGGATGAAATAAAAAGTCAATAATTCCCACCCCCAATGTATGGTGCCATGAATAACACCTGGAACATAATATGTATTTAATCAATATTAACTGATAAAATAGATTTGTGAATAAAGGAATGAAAGAAAATTGGATTCTAATTACTTTCCAGAATGTTATAACCAATTATTTGTTTACGGAAGTACACGACTGAATTAGTTGGCTTATGCTGCAATAAAGGACAGCCTTGAATTCATGGTGGCTTAAAATAATGAGTATTTATTTTTTTTTCTAACGTTATTTGTCATCTCCAATCAGCACAGAAACTTATGTAGGGACCCAAGCTAACAGAGCAGCCTCCATCTCAAACATCAAAAGTTTCTGTCCCAGAGGAAAAGTGTTAGAACCCATTCATATGGATCCACCCAAAGACAACTGTAATTTTGCCATATGCCTTGAAGCAAGAGAAAAAAAAACAAAAACAAAAAAAACAGAAAAGTATCAAGTAAAGGTAATAGTGAGTACCACAGGATATGGTAGGGGAAAGAGATTCAGAGGGTCATAGTAAAGGTGATGAAATGAATAATGTAATTAGAAAGGAGAGTTGTAATAACATTAGACAGGTTAAGATAATGGACTTAGAATGTAAAAGCATATGAAAGGAGTTTATCATTAGTGTTCTGAACATTTAAAACAAGCCCACCTAAGGCAATTATTTTTTCTATTCATTTACATACATTACCATTTCTTTGAGTGTCATTTGGGTATTTTTGTATTCAACCATTTAATATTTCAATGAATGTTTAATATTTACCAGACATTATGCATTGTGTTTGGGACTTGTTTACTAAAGCGGCCATAGGATGTACATTCCTTGTTCTTACGAACCTAAAATGTTCTGTTTCTCAAAGCGCTGGAAATTTTCCACACTTTTGAAGGAAACGCATGCTGATATCACCTAAAAGATATTGTTGTGTATGCTAAGAGAAGATAATCTAATTTTTTATTATAGTATTCATGAGGTTAAAGAATCATCATCTATCAAAATATATGAAATTGTCTTCATGCCACTAAAAATCACTAAGCGACTTTATCTGTATTTCTATTTTAAGAAAATTTGCTTGTTGTGAAAATCCCAGACTTAGAGTAAAATCCAGATGTATGTATGTCGTATAATATTTTTAATAAAATACTTTGCTTTTATTTTCTGGACCATATCCATAAAAATCACATTTAAATCTAATAATGTGGCTTAGATAAACACAAATAATTTTCCTGTGTTTTAAATACATATTTGCACATTTTCAACTTTATTCTAAAATTCATTTAAAAATGATGTCAAAAATGACTCTTATATAATATTTTATTTGAAAAACTGTATATTGCTGGAAATAAAAGCAATTGATAAATTTAAATCTAAAAATGTAATAGTCCTAGTTTAATATGTATGTGACAGATTTTACTGTGCTACATTTTCCCCAAAGTACATGCACACAAACATCATGGTTAGAAATAGGAATTTACCAGGTACACATATGATTGAGATGTGGTATGAGACAAGTTTTAAAAACTTACTTTAATTTTCTTTGTCTATTAATGATTCTAATTTTAACACTGTAGCTTCTCTTCTACACTTTAATATTGGCAGAATTCAGGAAATATTTCATAATGAATGACAATATTACCACATAATTAGTTAATAATTATTAGAAAATAATAGATATTATTATCTAATAATTATTATTATCTAATAATTTTGACAAATCCACAATATGTTTAATTTAAGTGAAAGCCATTCTTCATTCAAACACTGAATCTCCTCAAAACATTCAAAAGCAAATCTTCATATCACTGATATATTATTTTGCCTCCCCTAACAATTTCCAAATGTACAAAAGGGACTTTGATAGCTAATTGTGGAATACTAAGATATATTAAAAATTACAAATATTAAGAAAGTTAAATCTGAATGGATATTTTTATGCATTTGTGGAGGGTTAATTTGTAGTTGTAATAATAACTGAAAAAATTCTACTAAATATAGGTGGTTTTAAGATAGGTATTTTGATACTTGTAAGAGTATACTGAGCTGGGTATCCTTGTTTCTTAAGAGCAGTGGGTGGCAAATAAAACTCAGAAGAAAACAAGTTAAAAATATGATCACAGTTTAATGTCAGACTAAAGAGCCTGAATTTTATTCATTTATTCATTATATCTTTCTAATTGAGGAATTAGAGAATAAAAACCTATCCTTTAGGAATATTAATTTTTTAGTAATGTGCAGGGAAGATTGGAGGAAAGCTAGAGGCAAGGAAACAATTAGAGGCTTTGCATTAGTGTAGAAATAAGGAAATAAGGACTTGGATTGGAAAAGTCACCATGAGAATAGAAAACAAAGCACAGCTAATAAACGCATTTCAAATGTTTTACATAGTTTGGCAAAATATTAGCTATTAAGATGAAGAGAGAGTTTGAAAAGTATTCATAATTTTGTACTTGATTGACTAGAGAAATATAATCATCCCCAAAAGTAGAAAAGATGGAGAGTCTTGCCATGGGGATTCAAGATGAGTCTAATTTAAGCATGTTGAGCTTTGAAGGTACAGTAAACTATCCAAGAATGTATTTTAGCAAAGACTTGGAAATGTGGAACTAGAACTTGTAAAATAGTTTTTAGACTTCTAAGAAATACGTTAATTTATAGACCATATAATTCTACTTGAACAACCCTAAGCATAACTTCATTTTGTGTTAGTCGCTCACTGAAGTGGTAAAAGTGAATTTTGAGGATGTGGATTATCACATATCTACAAGAACCCTCATTTTTCACTACTTCAGTGGATCAGAACATATATATACATATATGAAATAAAATATGGTGACCTACTTTTCTTCTGAGAGGTCTTAAAAATGATTTCATTTTTTCTGATTCCAATAATTCAACTATCATTTTAAACAGCATGTTTTGGTACTAGTAGCATACAAAACAGGTTCTGTAGAATAAAGCTTAGAGGAATTTCAGACCTTGGCATCTTGTCTCTTATAAGTACATAAAACATTAAAAAGGAAAATAACTATGATGAATCAAAAAGAACATGTCAAATTAACACAGAATTTTATGTTACAAAAATATGCAGTTTGCATAAATATGTACAAAGAAAATTAAAAGTGGTAGGATATTTAGGGCAAAGGGTTTATGTCACACAAAGCATATAGTTTCTTACAAAATTCTTTTATCAGTGTAAATGAGCAATGTAGTCATTCTAAACTCAGGCCATTAATGCTCAAATACATCTTTGAACAAAGGTCCTATGAAAGGGAATTTGGAGAAAAGACACCACTTCTGTGGTCAGGTAGGAAACCAGGGAGACATAGCTTTTGGTGTAGTATGAACAATATTTGAGAAAACAAAGGGAGCGTTTGAGTTTTACATCAAAAGTTACCTCTCAGATTGGCAATCAGATTTGTTTACACAAGTGAAAAACTATTCAAACTTGCTTAGTTCTGATTGGCCAGTGCGACTGAGTCCTTATTGGTTGATACAACTGAGCCCTAATTGGCTAGTTCAGGTGAGCTCTGAAAGTTCCAAAGTTAAACAGAAGTATGGATTTTCAAGAGACTCAGAGTCCACGTATGACCTTTAGTTAGCAAATGGTGACTTGGCTCTGTTTGAAATTTAGGCCCCAGAGCCACTTACAAATTCATCTTAAATTATTGGCTCTTTCAGGTTCACTTTTGTTCACAAAGCAAATCTAATTATTTGTAACAAACAACTATCTGTCTCACTGTACTGTCAAATCAAGCTTGTAAAATCAAAGATGCTCTATTTCATAATAGACACTAAAAATATGTGTGCATTTTTGTGTAGCTAGTATCAGATTTTCTTCCAAGAATTAAAGCTTTGCTCTTCCTAAATATGAAGTTTTAAAAAAACTGATGTGTCAATGTTGTATTTAATACTGATTACAATGTGATCAGAATTCTCCCCAGGACTTCTGTGATCTGTTTCTGTCAGGAAAAGGAAGTTTTTATTTATTTAATAAACGTTTTCCCAAAAAGCTATTCTGTGCTGTCCAAGTATTAACATAGCAGTGAATAGGGCAAGAAATATTACTTTGCATATGAAGGAAAGATAAAGAAAATAACTTACTTCATATAATGTATTATATCAGAAAGTCTTAAGTACTATGAAGACCAAATTAAAGTAGAGTAAAAAATTTAAAAATAGTAGATGGCACTAATTCCAGAAAAGGTACTTAAGGAAGACATTTCTGAGACATTGAAAATTAACAACGATCTGAATGACATGAAGAACAAGATCCTCGACAAGGATCTCTAGGATATGAATTTCCAGTTTGTGGAATAGCAAAGGGCAATACCCTGAGATAGGAATGCATACAGTATTTTGAGAAAACAAAAGACCAGTGTCAATGGAGCAAAAAGAACAAGCCAAAATAAAACAAGTTTAGGCTGATGACCAGGGAGCGGATTATGTAGGATCTTATTTATTTTTCTCAGGGTGATGAGAATCCATGAGAAGTTTTTAAGCAAGAAGTAATGTGATCTTGTTTAAAGTTAACTTGTTTTAAGTAAGAAAAATAAAATAAATTGCTTAGACTATTGTGGAAAGTGATATTAGCTTGGACAAATATGATAGCATAAAATTGTAGAGATGTGACTATATTAAGGATATAGATTCCAAGTACAGCTGACAAGAGCTTCTTGGATAGAGTTTGAATGTGAGAGAAAGAGACAATTTAAGGATAACATTTTATGGCATTTTGAGGTCTGAGTAAGTGATGCTAATTACTGAATTAGAAAATACTAGGGAATATATGGGTTGGATTTGCTTATTAATATCAAAATGAAGATGCTTAATATGTAGTTGACTGACAGAGCATAAGTTTGTGACAAGGATTGTCTTACAATCATTTATATGAATTATTTTCTTTTCCCTCAAACATTGTTTTATTATTGTCCTCTGTAGTGGAGACTCTCAATAAAACTCAAAAAGTATTGGTAATATTTAAAGCCATAAATCTGGGTTACATTACACAGCCAGGAATTTTTATGAAGAAGACTTCTTAAGACTTAGTCATCAAAAATTCTATCATTTACTAATTAGGAGGGAGAAAATAATCCAGCAAAATAAATGAAAATAACATATAATGAGGTAGGAGAAACATATAGTGATATAGGAGAAAACTAATATTATGTACTGTACATTAAGTAAAACAAATACTAATAAAAAGGAAATGATCAATGTTGAATGCTGCATGGCTGAATACAGTGAGGACTGGAAATTGTTCTTTCGATTTGATAAAATGAAAGCCATTGTTGACAACAGAAAATATTAACGGAATTGGAAGCACATGCCTGATTGAAGTGGGTCTAAGACAAAATAGGACGTAAAATTATTAGAGTTGGTGTGTTTACACAAATTAAGAGAAATTTTGTTATAAAGGGCTATAGAGAAAAGGAGTAATAGTGGAGAGACACACAGATATATATAATCTTTTTAAAAAACTAGAATATGTCTCAGAATGTTTGTATGCTCATAGGAATGCTTCAAACCTTCCCGTAAAAATAATAAAAATGAAAGCAGGAGAGAGGATGTTAATTGCTAGATCAATATCTTTGTGTTGATGATAGAGATAGATCCAGAGTTTAAATGAAGAGGTGGATAATTGTCAGGTCACCGCAAGATTATAAAATACACACAACATTTGTATAAATATTTGAGACTTTGGTAAGATTTAAATGGAAAGATGAGATTTAAATTCAACTTTTATCAACGTGGAATTTCCCCTAAGTATTACAGTTGGAATCTTGGAACAATGGACAGATAGTAGACTTTTTCAGTGACTTAAGAAACTTAAGGCTCAGGATCTAGTCTGTGTCCTTCCATAGTTAAATCTTGCATCCCCTGATAATTCACCTAAACTCAGTGAACTTCAAGTTTCTCATTTATTAGCATGATGATAATATGTCTCAGTACTTACTGTATACCAGGCCACTGAGTTTAATATGTATAATTTTATCAAATACTCAACACTATTTCAGTATTATTATTGTTAATATTATACATAAACCACTGAATTTAAGAGAAGGTAAGGAACAGATTAAACAACAACACAAACAAACAAACAAACAAAAACCTGTTGGGTACTATGCTTATTACATGCGTGACTAAATAATCTGTACACCAAATCTTCGTGGCATACAGTTTACCTATATAACAATCTTGCACTATGTACCTCAACCTAAAAGTTAAAAGAAACACAATTTAATTTAGTATTTGGGAAAAAAAAGGACATAGGTAGCTCAAGTGTCAGAGTTTGGAATATTACCCTCATATAACTCTTAAAGCAGAATTCTTAGCCACAAGTGATACTGCCTCCTTGCTTCATTTCAGTCTGGCAAGAAAGGTAAAAAACGAAGCACTACTTTATCCAGTCGATCATTGATGGGCATTTGGGTTGGTTCCAAGTCTTTGCTATTATGAATAGTGCTGCAATAAACATATGTGTACATGTGTCTTTATAGTAGAATGTTTTATAATTCTTTAGGTATATACCCGGTAATGGAACTGCGGGGTCAAATGGTATTTCTGGTTCTAGATCCTTGAGGGATTGCCACACTGACTTCCATAATGGTTGAACTAATTTACACTCCCACCAACATTGTAAAAGTGTTCCTATTTCTCCACATCTTCTCCAGCATCTGTTGTTTCCTGACTTTTTAATGATTGCCATTCTAGCTGGCATGAAATAGTATCTCATTGTGATTTTGGTTTGCATTTCTGTAATGACAGTGATGATGAGCTTTTTTTCATATGTTTGTTGCCCACATAACTGTCTTCTTTTGAGAAATGTCTGTTCATATCCTTTACCCACTTTTTGATGCGTTTGTTTTTTTCTTCTAAAATGTGACACATATACACCATGGAATACTATGCAGTCATTAAAAAGGATGCATTCATGTCCTTTGCAGGGACATGGATGAAGCTGGAAACCATCATTCTAACATAGGAACAGAAAACCAAACACCGCATGTTCTCACTCATAAGTGGGAGATGAACAATGAGACCACATGGACACAGAGAGGGGAACATCACACACCTGGGCCTATTGGGTAGTGAGAGGCTAAGGGAGGGATAGCGTTAGGAGAAATACCTAATGTAGATGACGCGTTCATGGGTGCAGCAAACCACCATGACACATGCATACCTATGTAACAAACCTGTATGCTCTGCACATGTATCCCAGAACTTAAAGTATAATAATTAAAACAAAATTAAAAAAATAAAAAAAACTCTATAATGCATCATGCAATATGTTTTATAAATGCATAGCATTAAAAAATACTACATGACATAAAAAAAGCACTACTGAACAAAGTATGTATTGGTGTAAAGTCATAAATGTTATTGCTAACTTTGAGAAAGAGTTGGAAAACTTTTCCTGTAAAGGTCCAGATAGTAAATATTTTAGACACTGTTTACCATATTATCTCTGCTGCAACTACTCAACTCTGCCCTATAGCACAAAAGTGAAGGAATGAGCATGGCTACATTCCAATAAATTATTTATTAAAAATACTAGAAGGTAATTTGGCCTATGAACCATAATCTACTTTCTACTGCACTACATCATAGTTTTCCATAGATTAACTGAAATGAGAGTCACTGTGGAATTCCTTAAAGATGAAATTTACAAGTTTAATAATCGCCTACTTTTATATACTATGTGCCAGTCACTACATTAAACAGGGTTTTATCATTGAGTGAGCATAACAGAAAATACTGACAGGAGTTTTAATGTATTAAAATGAGAACAAAGAATAGAAGATGCTTAGAAGGGAAAGACTCAACAAGGAAATAAAAATTAAGGGCTGGAAAAAAATAAGTAAGGCAGTGGAGTGAAAGAGAAAATCAGAATGTAATTGAAAGTACTAGGTGTAGTCCATGGATATGTTCATTGTTCAGGCTTTGAGTCATTATATAAGAAGTTAAAGTACAAATAAATCACAGATGTCTCTCAAATTACCTTAATTTTCAGAAGATATCAAATTGTTAAATGTTTCTGATCACAGACTGTTAAGGAAGAAATTATTTTAACACTCAGTAATTTCTAAAATTTTAGTATATACTGTCATATGCAGAATCTGTATGCAAGTCTGTGTAACATAATATCTAATGATGTTAAACTCAATATCTTCACAGGCATTTCATTTAATCTTTAAATGCTCCAAAGAGTTAGAAAGGTATATCGGAATAAGAAAATTCTCATCTCTATTGCTTTATGACAGGTTTTTGCATATTTATATAATTATAATATACTCTTATCTATTAACAAGAGCTGTACACTAAATGTAGAAAAAATTGGAAATACACAAAAAATTCAGTTCCACTTAGAAAAGAGTGCGTATCATAATGGAATTAATGAGAAACAGTGAAAATAAATAAATTTGACACACTGCTTTTGAGAATGTTGTGTAATGGTTTAGCCATTACCATACGTTGTAAAGATAGGAAAGGCCATTGAAAACTATTAATAGATTAGTTACTGTAAATGTTCAGAGAATAAAATGATGGGGTTATGGTTAATATAGTTACTTTGAAAATTTAGTATATGAGTAAATATTGTTTATGAAAATGACTTTTGCAGAAAAAAATAAGACATTCTCCTATGATTTTATATTTCTTATAAAAATGCATATTGCACTAGCCTGTGGGACATAGTTTTGTACCTTCATGCTATAATAATTACACTGTAGTTTTATAAGTCTATTATAAGAAATTAAACTTGCTGAAGGAAATTGAATCTATTCACTGAAGCTGCACTGTATGCACCATCTCTATGATGACTAGCATACAATGTAAAACATCATTAAATTGTTACTGTAATTCCATTTGTGTAGTGATTTAAATTTACTTGGTAGACAGAAAATATAAAACCTTTTGTTTTTATCTCCTTTCTAAATTCTGTGAAGAAAACTAAATTGATGATTCTAACTCATTTACTTTAAAGACATATTTTTTCCCTTTAAGACTGTATGTCAGATTCTATAATTAAGCACTAAACACCCCTTTAAGTATATTCAGTTTTTGAAAATTAATTTCATCAGTGTAAAATTGTTTACAAGTTTCAAATGATTTTCATTTCTATCTTAAGCTCTTACTTCCCATTGATTACAGTTTCTTTCAGTCAGAAATCCCTTCAGCATTCCTTAGGGTGCTCTGCCATTGGTGAGGGAGTCTTTGATCTTCCTTTACCTGAAATTTGCATAGTTTTGCCTAAAGGGAGTTCAAAATGTTCCATGTGCTGATGAAAAAAGGTTTATTCTGCAGCAGCTGGGTGAAATGCCCCGTAAATATCAGTTAGGTATATTTGGTCTAGGGTGTAGTTTTTAACTGCAATGTTTCTTTGCTGATTTTCTGTCTGGATAATCCGTCCATTACTGAGAGTGGGGTGTTGAAGTCCCCTAATATTACTGTATGGCATTCTTTCTTTCCCATTACATCTATTAATATTTGCTTTAAAGACCTGCATCTCCAGCATCGACAGCATAGATGTTTATAATTGTTATATACTCTTGTTATATTGACTTTTTCATCACTAGGCAGTGACCTTCTTAGTCTCTTTCTACAGTATTTGATTTGTAGCTGTTTTGATTCCTACTTGCCTGCAATCTCTTGTATCTTTTTACTTTCAGTCTATGTATGCATTTGTAGGCAGGTTTGGTATTGTTTCTTCATCCATTCAGCCACTTTATGTCTTTTAATAAAACTATATAACCTTTTTAACACTATTTAACTACAAAAGATATCATCTATTTTATACCAAGGGTTTTATGTGATTCATCCCTGTGGCATATTTTAGAACTTTTTTTCTGTTTTGAAACTGAATAGTATTTTACTGTATGTATCTACTTCATTTTCTTTATCCATTTATCTGTCAATGGACATTTATGTAATTTCTATATCTTGGGTATTGTGAATAATGCTGCAATGAACATAGGTTTACAGATATCTCTTCAATATCTTAATTTCATGTTTTCTTCTGATAAATATCTAGAAATCAGATTTCTGGATATAGTAGTTTTATATTTTTTAAGAATGTCTATATTGTTTCCACAGTGGCTATATTACTTTGCATTCAGACCAACACTATTCTAAGTGAAATAAACCGGTCACAGAAACAACAAATGTCACATGACTCCCTTTATATGAGGTATCTCAAGTAGTCAAACTCTTAGAATCAAAGAATAGAACGGTGCTTGCTGGAGGCTGAGAGGATAGAGAAAGAGAACATTTTTAATCAAGGTCGTAAAATTTCAGTCAAGCAAGATGAATAAGCTGTAAAGACCCATTGTACAACATTGTACCTATAGTCAAAAATAATATATTGTACACTTAAAAATAGGCTAAGATAGTAGTTCTCATATTAACTGTTCTTTCCATAATACAATGACATTTTAAAGAGTTTCACATATATTATTTTATTTAAACATCTCACAATTTTGAGATGTACAAATTAGAGAGTTGAGCCATGAATAAATGAGGTAAACTCCCATGGCTATGTCTAATTAGTTGCAAAGTAAATAAATATCTGTCAGCAGATGGTCTCCAAACAAAGGTGATTTGCATTTTTCTATCATTTCACTCTGTATCCCTTTTATTTTAATCTTAGTGTGTTTCCTATTTTTTTATTACATTAGTCAGAGATGCCATATTATCATTAATATTTTATATGACAGCTTGGGTTTTAAAACTTAGTTATCTTTTTAAATATTTTTTTCTTTCTTTGTCATTGTCTCTCAATTTAATTAATTTTATTTTGTTAGAATTTTAAAGAACTTACTTGGCCATATCCATAACATTATTATATTTTATTATTTTCTAAATAATTAAAAATATGTTAGCAATTTTGGTAGTAATTATTGAAACAGGTCTTGGTTAACAGACAAATATTTCAGGTTTCTCTGTACAGAATTATATGTTTAATTTTTTTATTTCTGATGCTGAACCAAAAACATTTCCATATAAGTTAATTGGGCATTTTGTTATCATTTTTAAGCCTCATTTATTAACTACTGCTTTTTAAATACATTGTCTCTTGAAAAGTAAATAAATACTTCTTTATAAATTAAAAATAATTATGTTATAGATCTATTAATACAGATCAATACAAATGAAGTTTTCTTTTTTATTCATTATATTTTCTGCTATCAAAAATTGAGTTCTTTCCACATTTTTCACACACATTTTATTTGTACAGATTTTTGCATCTATACTGTTTTATCAGTTTTAGATTTTGCAACTTGGTTTAAGATTGTTTTGTGAATTATTAAATGAAACTTTTAAACCAAATAAAATTTTGAACGTTAAATTTTATTTGTACAATAGTTGTGACATATATGTGCTTACTTTTCTGATGTGTTCATCAGTTTACTCTGTGTTATCTGTTGTAAAGGGTATGATGTAAAACACTATTTTCAATACAAACTGAATGCTTCTATCCTATAAATAAGACTTTTATTCATTTATAATTTTATAATATAAATGTATATTATGTCACCTTGTTTCTCCTATTTGTGTTTCTCTTATTTGTGTTGCTTATTTTTTAATGGATTACCCATATTTTCTTATATTTTTAATATTGTAGCACAATTAATCAAATATACTTGTGCACATTTCTCCAGGTATCAAAATTAAAAAACACAATTTTTAATACTTGTATATAAAATAAGGCATTTTAAAGCTTTTGCTTAGTCTCTTGCTGCCTTAGTGCACTGCCAGCTCTACTCTGTTAACAACCATGCTTTTATTTTGGTTGAAAAGCAAACTCGCAAGACCCAATATATTTCATCCAGCACAAAAATTCAGATCTTTAAAAATGAATATCTGGAAGAAAAATAACAAAACATGCACATTGAAAACAAAGCAAAGGCCTAGTGACTTCCATGTTCAGCTCTTTGCGCACCTTATCTAATGTGTTAAAACCTGTATTTGCTTGGCTCCAATATTACTGTTTTTTGAGAGAACAATCCCCACTCTATTCATTTAAATTGTTTCTATTCAATTATTCTACTAAGAGACAAAGAGAATCCTAACTAAAACAGCATGTTCAAGAATTTTGCAATAAAGGGTGTATTGATGGCAGACTCTTAGGCATTTTGAATATTTGAGAAGTTTTTTTATTTATATCATTCTTTTTGACAAGTTATTTTTCACTTACAACTTTTTCCTTGAAAGCATTACATACATTATTTAATTGCCTTTGACATTAATGTTGCTTGATTTTATTTATTTATTTATGTGCTGTTAAATGCTTATTGTCAGGAAACTTAATTTGGTAGTTTGAAACATTGGGATGTGGCTTATAATTATGTTCTGCTACCAGTAATTGTACTCCTAATAAGAACATTTCTCTGACAGAAATGTTGGTGCAGCTACAACAGTGAATCTAAGGTCCATCGTGAATTTATGTAGCAAGAAAATGATTTTCAGGGAAAGTACACCAACTGCATGCTTTTCTGTCTTTTTCATAAAAGTGTAAGTTTATTAAGTAGAGTATAAATATTTTTATTTACTTTTAGGTTTCAGGGTACATTTGCAAGTTGGTTAAATGGGTAAATTACATGTTGCTGAGGCTGGATGTAAGAATGATCCTGTCATCCTGTTATCAAGGTAGTGAGCATAGCAGATGATAGGTAGTCTTTCAATCTATTCCTCACCTACCGCCCTCCCCTCCAAGCAGTATTCAGTGTCTATTGCTCCCATCTTTGTTCCCATGTGTATTTAATGTTTAGTTCACATTTATAAGTGAGAACATGCAGTATTTGATTTTCTCCTCATGCGCTAGTTGGCTTAGAATAATGGCCTCCAGCTGCATCAGTGTTGCTGCAAAGGACATAATTTTATTTATTTATTTATTTATTTATTTATTTATTTATTTATTTATTTATTTTTATTTTTTTTCATGGCTACATGCTATTCCTATTCATGGTGTATATGTAGCATACTTTCATTTTCCTGTCCACCTTTGATCGATATCTTGGTTGACTCCATGTATTTGGTATTGTGAATAGTGCTGCAAGAAACATACAAGTGAATGTTTCTTTTTGGTAGAATCATTTAGTTTTCTTTGTGTGTATACCCAGTATTGGAATTTGTGGGTCAAATGGTAGCTCTGTTTTAAGTCCTTTGAAAATTCTCCACACGGTTTTCTACCTTGATTGAACTACTCTACACTCCCACCAGCAGTACATAATCATTCCTTTTTCTCTGCAATCTTTCCAGCACCTATTTTTGTTGTTATTGTTGTTATTGTTTTTTCACTTTTTGGTAAGAGCCATTTTGACTGGTGTGAGCTGGTATCTCATTGTGGTTTTGATTTGCAGTTCTCTAGTGACTAGTTATGATGAGCATGTTTTCATATATTTGTTGCCAGAATTTATGTCTTTCAGGAAGTGTCCACTCATGACACTTTTCTTATGGAGTTGTTTGCTTATTGCTTATTAATTTTGAGATAATTATAGATTCCTGATATTAGACCTTTATCAGATGAATAGTTTGGAAATATATTCTCCCATTCTGTAGGTTGTCTTTTCACTCCATTTATAGTTTCTTTTGCTGTGCTGAAGTTCTTTAGTTTGATTAGGTTCCACTTGTCAATTTCTGTTTTTGTTGGAATAGCTTTTGGGGACTCAGTCATAAATTCTTTGCCAAGGATGAAGTCAAAATTGGTATTTCCTGGAATTTCTTCTAAAGTTTTTATTGTTTAGATCTTATATTTAAGTCTGTAATCCACCTGGAGTTGATTTTTAAATAAGAGGAAAGGAAGAAGTCTAGTATCAATATTCTACATATGGTTAGCCAGTTATCCCAGCACCATTTATTGAATAGAGAGTCCTTTTCGCATTGCTTATTATTGTTGACCTTGCCAAACGTCAGTAGGTTATAGGTGTGTGGTTTTATTTCTAGGTACCCTTTTCTGTTCTATTGGTGTATGAATCTGTTTTTGCACCAGTAACATGCTGTTTTGTTTACTGTAGTCTTGTAGTATAGTTTGAAGTCAGGTACTGTGACTCTTCTGGCTTTGTTCTGTTTGCTTAGGATTGCTTACACAATTCAGACTCCTTTTGAGTTCCATATAAATTTTAGAATAGTTTTTTTCTAATACTGTGAAAAATGATGTGGGTAGCTTGATAGTGATAGCATTCAATCTGTCAATTGCTTTGGGCAATAGGGGCATTTTAACAATATTGATTCTTCTCATCAATAATCATGAAGTCTTTTTTTTTTTATTTCTTTGTCTTCTCTTTCATTTTCTTTAGTAGTATTTTGAAATTCTTATTGTACAGATATTTCACTTCCTTGGTAAGCTGTATTCCTAAGTATTTTATTATTTTTTTGTGTCTATGTAAATGGGATTGTGTTCTTGATTTAACTTTCAGCTTGGATGTCATTGCTATATAGAAATGCTACTGATTTTTAAACATCAATTTTGTATACTGAAACTTTGCTGAAGTTGTTTATTAGTCCTAGAAGCCTTCTTGTTGAGTCTAAAGAGTTTTCTAGGTATAGAATTGTATCATCTGTGAAGACATAGTTCAGCTACCTCTCTTCCTATTTGGATGCCTTTTATTTCTTTCTCTTGCCTGATTGCCCTGGCCAAAACTTCCAGTACTACGGTGAATAAGAGTGGTGAGAGTGGGCATTCTTGTTCCAGTTCACAAGGGGAATGTTTCAGCTTTTGTCCATTCAGGATGATGTTAGCTGTGGGTTTGAAGTGTGTTCCCTCAGTGCCTAATTTCTCTAGGGTTTTTAACATCAAGGGACGTTGAATTTTATTGAAGACCTTTTCTGCATCTATTGAGATAATCACATGATTTTTTGTTGTTAATTCTGTTTGTGTGCTGAATCACACTAATTGATTTGTGCATGTTAAATTAGCCTTGCATCCCAGAAATAAAGCCTAATTAATTGTGATGAATTAATGTCTAAATGTGCTGGCGGATTTGGTGTGCTAGTATTTTGTTGAGAATTTTTGTGTCTCTGTTCATCAAGGATATTGGCCTGAAGTTTTCTTTTTCTGTTGTGTCTCTTTCAGGCTTTGGTATCAGAATGATGCTGGTTTTGTAAAGTGAGTTAGAGAGGAGTCCCTCCTCCTCCATATTTGTAATAATTTCAGTAGGAGTGGTACTAGCTTTTTTTTTTCTTTTTTTTTTTTTTTTTTTTTGTCCTAAATATTTGAGACAAAAACTCTCTCTCTCGCCCAGACTGGAGTACAGTGACACAATCTCGGGTCACTGCAAACTCTGCCTCCCAGGTTCATACCATTTTCCTGCCTCAGCCTCCTGAGTAGCTGGGACTATAGGTGCCGGCCACCGCCCAGCTAGATTTTTGTATTTTTAGTAGAGACAGGGTTTCATTGTAGCCAGGATGGTCTCTATCTCCTGAACTCGTGATCTGCCTGCCTTGGCCTCCCAAAGTGCTGGGATTACAGGAGTGAGCCACTGATCCCGGCTAACTCTTTTTTGTATGATTGGTAAAATTCATATATGAATCCCTCTGGTTTAGGGCTTTTTTGATTAGTAGCCTTCTTATTATTGATTAAATTTTGGAACATGTTATTGGTCTGTTAATCATTTTAATTTCTTCCTGTTTCAATCTTGGGAAGTTGTGTGTTTCTAGAAATTTATCTATTTCTTCTAGGTTTTCTAATTTGTGTACATAGAGGTGTTAGTAATAGTTTGAGGATTTCTTGTATTTCTGTGGAGTTAGTTTCAATGTAACCTTTGTGGTTTCTGATTGTGTTTATTTGGATCTCCTCTCCTTTTGTTTTATTAATCTAGCTAGTGGTTATCAATCTTGTTTCATCTTTTAACCAACTTATGGTTTCACTGATCTTTTGCATACATTTACACATCTCAGTTTCATTCATTTCAGCTCGGATTTTGATTATTTATTTTCTTCTTCTAGCTTTGAGGTTTGTTTGCTCTTGTTTTTCTAGTTCCTCTAGGTACAATGTCAGGTTGTGAAAGTGAGATCTTTTAAATTTCTTGATGTAGGCATTCAACACTATAAACTTTCCTTTTAACCTGCTTTAGCTGTGTCCCAAAGATTCTGGTATGTTATGTCTCTGTTTTCATTAGTTTTAAATAATCTTATGATTTTTGCCTTAACTTCATTCTTTACCCAAAACTCATTGAGGGAAAGGTTAACTTCCATGTTATGTATGATTTTGAGCAAACTTCTTCATATAATTTCTACTTCTATTGTTTTGTTGTCTGAGAGTATGCCCTGCATGATTTTGAATTTGTTTTTTAATTTTCAGAGACTTGCTTTATGGCTGAGTATGTGATTGACCTTAGGGCATGTGCTATGGTCAAGTGTTGAGTTAAAGTCTGGAATATGTTTGTTAGTTTTCTGTTTGGTGATCTAACACTCAGTGCGGTGTTGAAGTCCCCCAGTGTTACTGCATGGTTGTCTACATGTGTTTGTACATTCTAAGAAGTGATTTCATGTATCTGGGTGCTCCAAAGTTGGGTGAGTATATGTTTAGGACAGTTATGTCTTTTTGACAAATTATACCCTTTATCATTATGTAATACCGTTCTTCATCCTTTTTGATAGTTTTTGGTTTTAAGTCTGTTTTATCTTAGATAGCAATAGTAACCACTGTTATTTTTGTTTACCATTTGCCTGATGGATCTTTCTCCATCCCTTTACTTTGAGCCTACGTGTGTTGTTACTTGTGAGTCAGATCTTTTGAATACAGCATACAATTGGTTCTTGCTTCTTTATCCAGCTTGCCATTCTTTGACTTTTAAGTGGGACCTTTAGCTCATTTACATTCTGAGTTAATTTCAGTGTGTGAGGATTTGATCCTTTCATTGTGCTGTTGCTAAGTGGACTTGATTGTATAGTGGCTTTATAGTGTCAATGAGGTAGGTATGTGTTTAAATGTGTTTGTGTGATGACAGGTATCATTTTTCATGTCCATATTTAGCACTCTCTTTAGTCATTTTTGTATGGCAGGTCTTGTGGTAAATAAATTATTGTATTTGTTTGTCTGAAAGAGATTTCATTACTCCTTTGCTTCTAAAGCTCAGTTTGAATGGATATGAAATTCTTGTTTAGATTTTTTTTTCTTTAAGGATGTTGAAAATAGGCCCCCTATCTCTTCTGGTTTGTAAGTTTTCTGCTAAAAGGTCTGTTGTTAGTCTGCTGGGATTCCCTTTGAAAATAACCTGCCCTTTTTCTCTAGCTGTCTTTAAGATTGATTCTTTTGCATTGACCTCGGATACTCTGATGGCTATGTGTTTTGGAGATGGTCATCTTGCATACTATCTCACAGGGTTCTCTGAATTTCTTAAATGTGTATGTCAGACTCTCTAGTGATACTGGAAAGATTTTTATGTACTATATTTCCTCAAATATGCTTTCCAAGTTGTTTGTTCTTTCTCCTTCTCTTTCAAGTATCTCTGTCTTTTTGTTTGGTTTCTTTACATAATCCCATTATTCTTAGAGGTTTTGTTCATTTAAGGACTTTTTTTTTCTTATTTTCTGCCTGGGTTGCTTCAAAGGAGTGGTCTTTAAGCTCTGAGATTCTCTCTTAAGATTTCATTGTTAATGTTTCCAGTTGTATTTTGAAATTCCTGTAGTGAATTTGTTTATTTCCAAACGTTCAGTTCTATTATTTCTAAAATGGCTGTCATCTTTCAACCCTTGGATTGCTTTACTGTTTTCCTTGGATTGGGTTTCAACCTTCTCCTGTATCTTAATGAGCTTCCTTGCCTTCTAGATTCTGAATTCTATGTCTGATATTTCAGCCATTTCAATCTCATTTAAAAACTTTTCTGAGGAGCTACTGTGATTTTCTGGAGACAAGAGAACATGCTGGCTTTTAGAGTTTCTAGATTTCTTTCACTGGTTCTTTCTCACCTGTGGGTACTGATTTTCCTTTATCTTTTGAAGTTTCTGTCCTTTGGATGGAGCTTTTTGTCTTTGTGATCTTTATATCCCTTGAGGGTTCGACTGTGGCAAAAGGTGGGTATAGTTGAATGTCTTCATTTCCAGATGCTTTCAGAGGGACCAGGCTCAACTCTACCCTTCTGCATGATGTCATCTAAACCCAGGTATTTGCTCTACCTAGGGGACAGCTGGGCATCATGTGTGTAAGTGCTCTAGCAGGGGTGGTGTGGGTGCTCTGGATAGGATGTCCTGGCAGGTGGACCCTAAGAAGAAGGCATTCCATCTCAGTGGCAGGGTGATGGGGGCACTGCAAGTGGGAGTTACTTCTGTGGGGTCACTGTGGGTGTGAGGTGCTTTGATGGAAGGTGTCACAGGCAGTAGGCACCAGATAGGGGTGGTGGGGGGCGCCATGTGCAGGAGACATTCTGATGGGTTTCTGTGGGTGTGAAGCATTCCAGTGGTGGTGGCAAGGACACTGCAAAAGGGAAGTGTTCCAGTGGGAATAGCAGGGCCACCTCAGGGGAGGAAGCACTCTGGCAGGGTAGCAAAGATGCCGCTGACAAATACACTTCAAAGGGGTAGCAGAGAGGTAACAAGTAAACATGTTCTATTAGGAGGCTGTCAGCAAAAGCACTCTGGTGGGGCAGTAGGGGTCTTAGGCTAAAGTGCTGTGGCAGTGGCTGCTAGCAAAAACACTCTAGCATGGTAACTGAGGCCATACTGCTTGCAGGCATAGCCAGCCAGGAACTCTGGGAGGGGCCAGAGGACAGTGAGGCATGCAGATCAGACTTGTCCTGGTCCCACAAGAAGGACAGCCTGACTCTCTCCAGGTCCTACACTTAAACAAGTCAGAGCTACCCTTCCTTAGTAGCTGTCTAGGGCCTGGAATACACCCCAGTGCTCAGCAACCCTGTGCAAGGTTCCCAGCTTCCTCTCTCTTCAGACATAGCATCTGGATTTTTTCTCTAACCTCTTAGTGCTTTTGTTCTCTCAGCTGTTCTGTTTGAAGTATGCCAGTTTACTTAATATTCTTGTCTGTTAATGGTAGGAGATTTTAGTCCTGGCTGCATCTAGTCGGATACCTTGTCCGTGTCCCACCAAGTATATTTTTTAAATTATACGATGTCTATCCTATAGCTAAATAAGAAAACACGTTACATAAAATAACTTTTTTTATGTATACATTTTAGAAACTAAGAAGAAATAGCAAAAACAAAGGCCACATATGCGAGAAAACAGCTGTTCAAATTAAAGAACAAACTTACCAACAAACCATGATAACTCACTCACCTTTTTGACTGGTGAATAAGCATGTACAAATGGATGGAAAGTATTGACATTGACTCTATTTATAGATAAGTATTGTAAGTTCAGGATCTGTCACATGTTATATGTATACCTCATGGGATCCAGCCGCTATTGCTGAAGACTCTGAGTGTCTTTAGTCATTAAGTGACAAAACAAAATTATGCTCACATTTATTGTGAAAACTCTGATGGGTTTGGTTCCAGTTTCAAAGAAAAGTTGAAGGTAAAGAAGACATATAATGAACATTCCTTTGACTATTTATTTTCGTGTTTATGAATGAATAAATAACATCAAGTTCAAGGAACATTTTATTCAAAAATGTAAAAAATTAGATGATTTATTACTCTACTTATAAGTTATAGTTTAAAATACAATGCAATCCGGCCAGGCATGATGGCTCACTCCGGTAACCCCAGCACTTTGGGAGACCGAAGCAGGTGGGTCATTTGAGCTCAGGAATTCGAGATCAGCCTGTCCAACATGGTGAAACTCCACCTCTTTTAAAAATATAAAAATTAGCCAGGCAGGTGGTACACGCCTGTAGTTCCAGCTACTTGGGAGACTGAGGCAGGACAATTGCTTGAACCCAGGAAGCAGAAGTTGAAGTGAGCTGAGATCACACCATCACACTCCAGCCTGGGTGAAAAAGCAAGATTCCATCTCAAAACAAATAAAAATAAAATAAAATAGATCACAATAAACTTGATTAATCAGACAATATTGTTTCTTATAGTAATAAAACAAGGTTAGGAACAATCCTTAGAATAAAGTGCTGTATTTTTCCCTATCAGCCAAGTACCTCTATTTCATTGTAAATTTTATAGCAACCCAATTGCATGCTTTGTTAATAGCTAAATGCTATGAATTTTTGCAGTCATAACACTCAGTAAGTTCAAGTAAATATTTTCAATTCAAAACCTTCTTTACTATTACTATGTCTCAAAAGGAGTTTCTAAAGTAATATTGATAATCAATGAAACTATAAATTGAATTTCATTTATTTAATCTATTTAATAATAGTATACATATGTGTGTATATATATGCACGTTCATATATAATACATATAAAATCAGAATATATATTATAATATATATATGGAGAGGGGGAGAGAGAGAGTCAGAAATACATAAATATTTTGTTTCATTTTGAATCAGGTTGATTTAAATCTATTGTTCCCTAATTTAATTACTTCAATTCCCTTTGCATGTTTTTGTAGACTGACAAACAGTTGTTCTTGTACTATTTACATCCAGCCTAATGTAGTAATTTCCTTTTTTAAATGTAGATTATTGTAAGTGCCACATTATAAATGATATTAATGCAACTGTTAAAAGTAACCAAAAATTTAACAATTAATTTATAAGGCATTTTTCTTTAAAATTTTTAATTCCTGAGCTGGACTACTTAATTTTTAATACAAGTTTCACAATTCATTTACTTGTGCTCACTTTTTACATCCATTTTTCTTCCAATAAAAGTCTCACTCTGGGATCAAGGCTGGAGTGCAAGGGACTATTTAGGAATTCAATTTCTTCTTTGTTTGGTCTTGGGAGGTTGTATATTTCCAGAATTTATCCATTTCTCTTATGTTTTCTATCTTGTATGCATAGAGATATTCATAGTAGTCTCTGGGGAATTTTGTATTTCTGTAAGATTGGTCATAATGTCCCCTTTGTGATTTCTGATTGTGTTCATTTGGAGCTTCTCTCTTTCTTCTTGATTAATCTAGTTAGCAGTTTATCTTATTTATTAAATCAAAGACAAATTTATGGATCAATTGGTCTTTTGTATGGTTTTATACATCTCAATTTCCTTCAGTTTAACTCTGATTTTGGTTACTTTTTGTCTTCTGCTACCAGACAGATTCACAGCTGAATTCTAAAAGATGTATAAATAAGAGCTGATACCATTCCAACTGAAACTATTCCCAAAAAATTGAAGAGTAAGAAGGACTCCCTAACTCATTCTAAGAGGTTGCATCATTCTGATACCAAAAACTCACAGAGACACAACAACAACAACAACAAATCTTTAGGTCAATATCCTTGATAAACATAGACACAACAATCTTCAACAAAACACTAGCAAATAAATTCAGCAGCACATCAAAAAGCTAATCCACTATTATCAAATAGGAATTTTCCCTGGGAAGCAAGGCTGATTTAACACACACAAATTAATAAATGTGACTCATTAAATAAAACTAAAAACAAAAACCATATTATTATCTCAATAGATGCAGAAAAGTCTTTCTGTAAAATTCAACATCCCTTCATGTTAAAAAAAAAAAAAAACCTCAATAAACTAGGTATTGAAGGAACATATTTCAAAATAATAAGAGCCATCTGTGACAAACCCACAGCCAACATCATCCTGAAATGGCAAAAGCTAGAAGAATTCTAGAAAACTAAAACAAGACAAAGATGCCCTCTTTCACTACTCTTATTCAACATAGTACTGGAAGTCCTGGCTGGAGAAATCAGGCAAGAGAAGGAAATAAAAGGCATCAAAATAGGAAGGGAGAAAGTCAAACTATTCTTGTTTGCAGGCAATATTATTTATACTTAGATTCTAACACCATAACTTTTCCCCAAAAGCTCCTAGATCTGATAAACAACTTCAGCAAAGTTTCAGGATACAAAATCAATGTACAAATTAAATCAGTAGCATGTCTATACACCAACAACATCCAAGCTGAGAACCAAAAAAAGAACACAATCCCATTCATAAGAACCACAAAAAGAATAAAATACTCAGGAATATAGCTAACCAGGAGGTTAAATATCTCTTCAGTAAGAACTACAGAACACTGCTCAAAGAAATCAGAGATAACACAAGAAATGGAAAATCATTCCATGCTCATGGATAGGAATAATCCATATTATTAAAATGACCATACTGTCCAAAGCAATGTACAGATTTAATGCTATTTCCATCAAACTACCAATGATATTCTTCAAAGAATTAGAAATAACCATTTTAAAATTTATATACAATCAAAAAGTAGCTTGAATAGCCAAGGCAATCCTAGGCAAAAAGAACAAAGCTGGAGGCATCCTATTACCTGACTTCATACTATACTAGGCAGCTACAGTAACCAAAACAGCATGGTACTGGTACCAAAACAGACACAGAGACCAATGAAATGGAATACAGAAGCCATAAATAATTCCATACACTGAAAACCACCTGAACTTCCATAAAGTTAACAAAAACAAGCAATGGGTAAAGGACTCCCTGTTAAATAAATGGTGCTGGGATAACTGACTATCTATATCCACATGGTTGAAAGTGGATCCCTTCTTTACACCATATACAAAAATTAACTCAAGATGGAATTAAGATGTAAATGAAAAACCTAAAACTATAAAAACTTTGGGCTATTGTCCAAGGCTATTATCTAGAAAATACCTTTCTGGACATAGGTGCTGGCAAAGAAGTTGTGATGGGGAAACCAAAAGCAATTTCAACAAAAACAAAAATTTACAAGTGGAATCTAATTAAGCTAAAGAGCTTCTGCACGGCAAAAGACCTATCAATAGAGTAAAAGAGACACCATACAGAATGGGATAAAATATTTGTAAACTATGCATTCGACAAAGGATTAATATCCTGAATCTATAAGGAACTTAACTTTATAAGTAAAAACTAAACAATGCCATAAAAATGTAGGCAAAGGACATGAGCAAACATTTCAAAATTAGACATATACATAACCAATCAGTATATAAAAGATAGTCAACATCACGAATCATTGGAAAAATGCAAATTAAAATCACAGTGAGTTACCATCTCACACCAGTCACAATGGCTATCACTATAAAAAGTAAAAAATAACAGATGCTGGCAAATTTGTGAAGAAAAGGGAATACTTGTACACTGCTGGTGGGAATGTAAATTAGTCATTGTGGAAAGAAGTTTGTCAATTTCTCAAAGAACACAAAGCAGAATTACCATTCAACCCAGATGTCTTATTATTGGGTATATATCCAAAAGAATGTAAATCATTCTATCATAAAGACACATGCAAACTTATATTTATCACAGCACTATTCACAATATCAAGGACATGGAATCAACCCAAATGTCCAACTTTAGATTGGTTAAAGTAGATGTAAAAGTAAAAGTAAATATATGTATCACGGAATTCTACACAGTCATATAAAACAAGATCATGTTATTTGCAGCGACGTGGGTGGATTTGGAGGCCATTATCCTAAGTGAACTAACACATGAACAGAAAACCAAATGCTGCACGTTTGTACTTATAAGTGGGAGCTAAACATTGCATACATATGGACACAAAGAAGGGAACAACAGACACTGGGGCCTACTTTAGGGTGGAGGGAGGGAGGATGAGGATCAAAAAACTGCGTATTGGGTACTATGCTTATCACCAAAATCATCTGTACACTAAACCCCCATGACATACAATTTTCCTTATAGAACAAGCCTGGACATGTAATCCTGAAGCTAAAATAAAAATTTAAAGAAAGAAAGATGAAACGATAGGTTTGCAGCCTAAATGGAAAGATTAGCAAACACGAGAGATAGCCAGATGATGTTGATATAATATGATATAAGAATATAAATGCTTGTTTATTCTTATAGACTTTTGCTAAATAATTTCAAAATGAGTTCTTTATTTATGATGTCATAATATGCTGCAATATAGTCACCTACAGTATTTAACTCATTTATAAACTGATAAGTTGATATGTTTTGTTTGATATGGTAATTTTTTTTCAGAACAAAGACACACCATTTAAAATATGTGAATTTACTATTTACATATTATATATTGACTGTACACAATTCAAATCACTTGTTAAATAACTTTTATCTTTAAACATTTTAGAAGTTCCTAGTATCTTTCTAATTTATCTTAATAAGTCCACCTTTTCAGATACTTTTCTTTAAGGTAAAGAAATTGTGTAAATAAGCACGCTTTTCTAAGATTCTACTTGCAAAACAGAAAATATTGATATCAACTTCAAATGTTTGAAGGACTTAACTTTTTTAAAGGCAATATTCTTTATCTGCTGTTGTTCTATTAGTAAAGTCAGTACACTATATGTATTTTGCAGATTTGTTAGAACACAATTTTGTTAAAATTGGAGTGGCATAAGAAGTTACTAATATATAATAAAATATAATTAAACAGTCATATATCTTTATTATGGCAACATGTTTTGTTTACAGTATTGTTATTGGACAAATTATTTGTGTCTTTTAGCTTTATTGAGATAGTTGACAAATAAGAATTGTATATATTGAAGTTGTACAACATGAGGTTTTGATGTACATGTACACTAAGAAACTACCACAAATATCAAGCTAATTAATATATTCATCACCTTAAATAGTTAACTTTTGGGTTTTTGTAGTGAGAATACATAAGATCTACTCTCTCAGCAAATTTCAAGCATATAATACATTTTTGTCAATGTATCACATAGTCATCATGTTGTGCCTTAGGCTTCCAGAAGTTATTCATCTTATAACTGAAAGTGTATACCCTTTGATCAACATTTTCCCATTTTCCCTACCTTTCCTTCGCCTCAAGCCCTGCTAACTACCTTGCTGCTCTCTGGTTTTGGATTCCACATATGTGGTAGCTAATTTTAACTGCCAACTTGGTCGGATTAAGCGGGAGCTTGATAGCTGGTAAATGCGTGTTTCTGTGTGCATCTGAGAGGGTGTTCTCGGAGGAGATTGTCATGTGAGTCTGTGGACTGATTCACCCTCAATGTGGGCAGGTACCATTCAGTTGACTGTGGTCCTTGGTGGAACAAAAAGTACCGGGAACAGTAAATTATAACTTTCTCTTTTGTGGCCAGCACACCCTTCTTCCACTGCCCTTCAATGTTTGAACTCCAAACTCTCTGGCTTTTAGTCTCCAGGACTTGTAATAGTGGATCACTGGGCTCTTGGGCTTTCAGCCTCAGATGAGCATTACCTCATCAGCCTCCCTGATTCTCAGGCCTTTAGATTTGATCTGAGCCAAGCTACCAGCCTCTTGGGTTCTCCAGCTCCCAGGTAATCCATTATGGGACTCCTTATCCTTCAGAATCCTGTGAACCCATTCCCTGAATATATTCCCTGTTATCTATCCTATCTATCTATCTATCTATCCATCCATCCATCTATGTTTCTTTCTTTCTATCTATCCATCCATTCATCCATCCTATTGGTTCTCTCTTTCCAGAGAACCATAAGAGAGCATATAAGTCAGATCATGCAGGATCACTTTCTGTCTTTCTGTTTCTGGCTTATTTTACTTAGCATAATGCTCTCCAGGTTGGTTCTGAAAAGATGATTCATGACGATTATGAGAAGATGATTTTTTTTGATAGGATTTGAGTCAATAGGAGTATCTCATTATTTTCAACACATTATTAGTTCTTTGGTGCATGACATTTTGTTTCTCTAAATTAATGCTTTCCAGTATTAATGAAAGACCCCTTAAGTTAAAGTCCAATGTTTGTATATTTGTCTTTAATATATAAAGGTTATGTCTACATAATAAAGACAGGTAATTAAGATTGATATTAAGAGATAAGGCAACACACAAAGCCATGTCTTACTTTATTATCTAAGTATTTTAGACTAAATTATCGTTGCACTTTATAGTAACACCTGTCATTTTATGTAACAAACATATGTTATTAATAGCAATTTAGGTTTATTAATTACATTAAGCCCACCTATGCATGTAGGATATACAATCTAAATTTTATTTTATAGAGGAAAACACATGCTTAACAAAACATCTTTCCTAAAGTAATAGAATCAGCATATCAAAGGCATTGAAGATTATTAGACATACTCAAAAGTCTGTGCTTTTAAATATTATTATGCTTAGTTGTCCATTTAACTAGCTATTCTTGGAATAATAGGTGCATTCCAAATAGCCCTTAACAATTATTAATAGCATTATGTACACATTTTTAAAACTCTGGTCATGTATTCAAGAATGGTATGCACTCTTACCGGGAGGTTCTCTCTTGGTTCCCACTGATAAACTCCATTCACGATTTTTCCAGTCACATTAGTTTTTACAATGTCGCGTTTAACATGTAAGCAGCTCTTACTATAGACTTGGTCCTAAAACAGTCA
Organism: Piliocolobus tephrosceles; assembly: GCF_002776525.5. Taxonomy (NCBI): domain Eukaryota; kingdom Metazoa; phylum Chordata; class Mammalia; order Primates; family Cercopithecidae; genus Piliocolobus; species Piliocolobus tephrosceles. The sequence goes on along the minus strand of NC_045439.1, from coordinate 64,856,303 downwards.
GTTATGTTGAACCTTTCTGCTATGAAAGTAGTTAATATGTTAATCTTGACAACAGTTTTTTTATGTAACTTGTATCACTGTGTTAAAATCTATAACTTCCCTATTTAGATTCTTGCTTATTGATTATTTGCATGCAGTATTTCTAAATGATTAGTCTCTTCTGCTTCACTGTTCTTTTTTTCTCCCACATTTATTATTTCATCAAAGTTCTCGATGTTTTTTGTCATGCGAGAGTTTCATTTCAGTCTGGAAGTAAATTTTCTCTCTCCTTTGTTTCTTCATATTTAATTAAAAGATAATCATTTAAAAATTAGAAAACAAATATTTTGTTAAATAAATATGTACTAATCTAGTGTTTTTCAAGAAATAAATAAATACACTATATTATAAATAGTTCCTTAAAATAATACTCACTTGTAAGCTTCCAAAAACAGTTTATGAAATAATAATGCTTGTTTTGGTGATAAATAGATCCCTATATATTTATTGCCTAGAGATCACAGTTTATATAGAAATATTGTCTTTATTCCGCAGTTCAAGTTGTGAATATTTGGCAGACACCACTGTAGTTTCTCTCTGAATAAAATCAAGACCATATGTTTAACAAGGAGTTAAGATTTAGCAGTGTATAAAAACATAGTGCCTAAATTCTAATGACACTATTCACTCATCTAATAATAAAATGTCACTACTTTTCACTTTGATGTCAAACTCAACTTTGTATTCTAAAGCCTGCTGAAATGCTCACTCTTCATTCAGTGAAATATGGGGGAAAATATATTTTAATTAACTTAGTTGAAAAATATAAAATATACATATTTAGGTTTAGAGATTTAGAATTTTTAAATATTATCCCTCAGCTTTAGTCAATATAAAAGTAATTTGTTTCACTTATAGTATGCTTATTATTGATTTCTCTGAAAAACTTGAATGTAAGAAGCGAAATTGTATTGGATACATGGGATTATAGTCATTGCAGATTTTGTAATTCTCATATATCACAGACTAATTAATAATAACATAAGATTGTATAATGACGGATCCTCTGTATTCCCATAGAAAACGCAGCACCGTTCACACAATTAAACTGTGAGAAGCATGTTTCCACTTGACATTTATGGAATTGTAGCTTGGCACACTTTTTGTTTTAACAGAGAAAAAGTTGATAGAAATGTAAATCCAAAAGGCATTCTGGCAGCAATGTTTTATTATTTCCTACTCAACTGAGTTGAATGGATGAACTTTAGCAATCGGCATTCTTTGATGTTTCCTCTAGAAAACAGCAATTTAGCTTATATTGAAAATAACAGAGTAATGGCAACAGTTATAGTAACTAAGAATCTCACGTTTGTTATGAATTCACCAAAGTAATGGCGGGCCTTAAAGGTGTCTTTTTAAGAGGTTAGTATTTTCACGTATATATTGCAAGAAACACAGCTGGATCTCCACAGTCAGATTTCAACTTTTTTAATATATATTCAGAAATCCAGTTCCACTTTGTAGTGCATGTCTTTCTTCAAATAGCCCATCAATGATCTCCAGCATGTCTTCTGTGGAAGGCAGAAGATTGTTGATATAGCTTACGGTTATGCTTTATCCAGTCACTGTTTTTGAGAGGCCAAGTTCAATATTTCTCAATGTTGCAATAACTATATAAACATAACCAAATGAGTTGATTAAACAAATTTTCCTTAAATGATAATTATGCATGTTAAAATGTGATAAATAGATATTTTCCCATTATGAATATTATAAATATTATGTAGTCAAAGTCAAGCTTAAAATTTTTATTCATTCAATCATACAAATTAATAATAAGAAGTCTTATTGATTGTTTCCTATATCAAGACACTTTTCTAAACATTTTGTATGCACTGACTCATAGAAACCTCGCTATACCTTAAATAACAGGGACAATTATTATCCTTATCTATGGAGAAATGTAGTCATGGAGCAGCTTAATTTATTGCTCAGAATCACACAACTGGTGGATCTGGAATGCAGCTCAGGCATTCTGGTTGCTGAGCAAGGGCCCTTAACTTCTGTGATAAATTTCTTCTCCTCACCAATGTATTACAAAATATTGTTCTGTGTGAAATTCCTCTGACTTATTCACAATGTGCAAACCAAGGAAAGGTTACATTTTTTATGAAAGAGTAGTTTTATTTATCCTATTCTTGTTTTTTATTATCTACATAGTAATTGGATATTTTGATTCTAGCTGTTATTATGTGTATGGAGATGATGCTGTTTTTGATCATAATAAGGCTGGAGAGGTAAATTTTAACTAGTTATCATAAGGTATATACAAAATCATTCCACCTTATGTATACATGATTGAATGTAACAGTAAAGTAATCTTGCAAATTATATTACTTGAATTTACATAACTCCCCTTGTCCCTTTTCTTTATAGTTCTTCTCAGTGAATCAGAAAAATACGATGATTGAATTTTTCTTTAGTTAGTATTTCTAGTTGAAAACATTATTTTATAGTATAAAAAATAAGTGAACTGGTGAACTGAGAAGGAAGTTGTTTGAAGAAGTTTTACACATCATTATGAACAACATTTTCAGTGATGCTATTTCTGACTCTTGGTTTTCATAATCAGGGAAAATACGAAGCTATGAATTGATAATTCATGGCCTCCCACAAGGTGAGAAAAGCATTCTGCTTAAAGTTTCAAGACTAATTTGTATGGTGTTCTTTCCAGTAAGTCTTAATTTATTAGCTAGATTCAAATAATCTCGTATTTTATTAATGAAGAGAGGCATAGGTAATTTAAAGGATTCTTCAATAAGTCTTCAAGTTAGATATAATTATCTCTTCTCCTTTTCAGAACTACATGAAATAAGATTCACTTTGAAGACCACAAAGAATGGATTTAACTTCGGTCAAATATGCCAGCCCGTGGAATCTACTGATGAGATTGTGATATCTCTGAGAACAGAGAGTACTTTTCAATTTAGCAACTACAAAAAGATAAAGCTATCATAAGACTACTTTCTAGGTTCAAAATCAAGTTTTCAATTTAAATGGATCTAAAAATTCTTAGCTATAATATAAATATGGTTACATTTCAAAATGCTTAATTACATGTAAAATGCTTGTACATGTAAAAATGCTTTGCATGTAGCTGCAGGCTTATATAATGTGCATTAAATAATTTTAATACATTATCTTAATAGATCTGAATTTAAAATATTTATAGCAGATTTTAAACTCAATTTCTTGCTTCCAGAATTCCAGGACTTTGGTCTGGTCCTGCTACATGTAAAAATGCTTAACTATATGGTAGATAAATTAAAAAATTCAGAGACACTTGACTATTTTTTAGCACTAAATTCAGTATTATGCTGATGGAGCTTTTTATTTCATGAACTCTTTAATTAAAATGATTATATTAAAACTTATAACCTGTTTCTTATTTAGTTGAATTATGTTACCTATGGATTACTTTAACGAGCTTATTTTCATAGGAAAATTAAATTCCTAAACTTTAATTTGCTTAACCATTTAATATAATATCCAAAAACTTTAAAATGTCTCAAATGAATTTTACAATTAAACTTAGAGCTATCATTTACAGTGTCACAAAACTTGCTTAATAATGTAAAGTAAATGGACTCTATACAAATGTGTATTAAGCTATTTAATTTAAGTTTATTTACTTACTCTAAAATAATTTTTCAGTGATTTAGTATTTACCAGGTTTGTAAGTAAGTCATTGGAGTTTTTAAAAAGCTTACTAGATGAAAAATATATATTTTACATTGTTTTACTCTATATTTGTGTATGTGTATGTGCATCTGTGAGTTACGTATGAAATAAAATTAATGTAGTTACCTTCTAGGTTTTAGTGTTAGAAGAGCAATTACAAGCGCACATTTGGGTACATAGGACATGGCCTCTGTGGAGTAGTGGTGTAGCCTCCTTACTCCTTAGTTTAGTGAGGTCCGAGTTCTTGTCCCAAAGCCAGTAAGAATAAGGCATGCAGACATCGGAGAGTAAAGCAGAGTAGGAATTATTAAGCGACAGAAAAGCTCTAGTAGTGAGAGGGGACCCAAAGAGGATTGCCAAAAATGGGGCTGAGTTTTGGGTCTCTTATGTGGCAGAAATAAGGAAGGCTTCTGTGGGTTTTGCCTTAATGGGAGGATTAAATTTCCCCCTGGGGTGTGACATCTGTGCATGCCTGAGGTTGACTATAGTAACTCTATCTTGGTTGTTACCCATGAGTGCCTAAGTTCAATACATGGTGGGGGAATGGGGGCTAAAACCACAATGCTAATGGCATTATAATGAGTTCAGGGTTATTTTAGGATGCCCTCAGTTCTTGTCTGTGCCTCTGTGGGTGGCTGGAAAGTCCATTCTGAGCAAGCATTTTGGTATAAGAGTAAGTTCTTAACTACATTTCCTCTTACTAACTATATAACAGAGGTGGTACAGGTATGTTCCCACAGGCATTGTTCCTCTTCCAAGACCCTCCCTCACTATTTGCCTAACCAGACCCTACCTGCCTCCTCTCTCAGTAGGTTTTATTTCTTTCTGGAGAAGTTATGAAGATACAACTGGCCCAGTTGTTCCATAGAACTAATGTTTATGGATTATTTTGAATAAACATAGAAATTGACCTTCCCAGTCTTGATTCCTGAGAAAGTCATATTTGTATTATCTGAGCTTCTTTCTCAGGAAACGAACCACCAGGTCTCCTGGATAATATCAAAGGGATATTACCACATCTGGACAATGAGACACCAGTTTAACTCACCTATAATGATTGCCTAATTGACTATCTCTTCCTGTTGACCAACTCCTCTTCCTTACCTCTCCCTAATTCCTGATTTCCCACACATGGTAATGTTTCTTACTTGCTGTATAAAACCAATCATTTTAATGTGTCAGGGAGAAGAATTTGGGAATGATTTCCCACCTTCTTGACTGCAGCACCAGATTAAAGCATTCTTCCCTGGCAATACCCCTTGTCTCAGTGACTGGCTTTCTGTGCAGCAGGCAAGACCTAGAGTGAACCCTTGATGTTGCAGTAGCAAAGATATGAGTTATAAATCTAACTTATTTTTTAAATACTCAGATAAATTAAGATAATTAATAAAAGATATTTTATATATATTATACAAACCTTCTGTTATTATCAATTACTTTTTTGTTATGTAAATTAAGAACTGGTGATTCTTAAATTTATGACATAGAAATAGCTAATGGAACATGTCCTTTGTCTTAAAAATATGATTCTAACAATAAATGCAAATTTATCTAATAAACAGAAGAAACAAAACCAATGAATGATATAGTGGCTTATTATAGCTCACATGGAAAATTATTATCAGAAAATGGTCTCTTGATTCTAAGAATAATGCTCTTACATAGCAAAACAATCTAGAATTCACAAGATTTTAAGGCTAATTTGTAAACATTTGCTGGACTAATTAGCAGACTATTGGATAAAGTTGATATTCAACAAATATTTGATTAATTACTTGAGGGAATGAGTATCTCAAATCACGCACATATATTAGATAGTGGAAAATCCTGTTTAAATACTTGCACAATTATACATGTATATATGCCTCACTCTTCATTCAAAAGGTAAGTAGTTTTATGCATTGGAGTATTTTGCCTGTCTGGGGTCAGAGAATCTGAGATTAGATTGTTACTTTGATATTTCCTAATATATGTATTATATAAAAGAATGATATGTCAATATGAAGGACTATAGTAAAGACACATGATTTATATAAAGGTCTCATTGCAGTCAGCCTTTTGTATGGTCAGCATTCAGTACATTTATGCTGTTATTCTTCATAATGCTATTATTTGTATCTATATTTATGGTTGTGGATATAATTCTAAAAAATTTTCTGAAATATATCTTCTGTCTGTGACATTAATAACCACCTTCTCATTTTTAAAACATTTTCTTGGTTTTTGGCATGATTATATGACTGTCATACTGATTTTCTTATGTCAAAGTCTTTTTTTTTTTTTCTTTGGTGTTGACTTCTCATTCTATTAATTACCATTCAATATCTTTAATGTTTTGCCTTTCCCCTTCATGTTTTCTTTCTTCCTCTAACTCTGTTCTCTTTCACTGATCTAAAACCTCCAAGTAATACATGTGGTTGTGGATGATTACCATATTTTTCTTTTTAACGGTGAACATTGAATTATCTTCTTAGCTGGTGTACTGATCCAAATATCTGAGTGTGTTATATAGTCTCAAACTTTAAAATTTTCCAAAGCAAATGTCTATTCTTTCATGTCTATGCTTTGTTTTGCCTTTGAGATAAAAAATCTCAAACTGTCTTAAAAATAATTTTTATGAACTCCTATCTTGTCTCATGTTCTTCACACCCCAGCAACTTTATTATAACATGATGGAACTGCAACTTGGTTATTTTGCTTTATGTATTTATTATAAATAATTCACAGGAGTTAAATATATGGCATGTAATATGACTGCATATTTTTGACAAATTATGTCTCTAATATATCACTCAAGTTATATCATCACCTGTTCAGGTTTGAATGCTCAGTTCTACAGTGTTTAAAGATTTAAGGGCTAACTTCTTAAACTGAAATTATAAATAATCTAATCTTTCTTGATTTATCCCTATTATACAGACTTACCTATATTCTGTTTTGGTAAAACTGTCATTACACTTTCAAATATCTTTGCTTTAAAAAATTATTTTATTTTAAATTCTGGGATACATGTGCAGAACATGCATAGGTAAACGTGTACCATGGCAGTTTGCTGCACCTATAAGCCCATCATCCAGGTATTAAGCCCAGCATGCATTAAGCTATTTATCCTGATGCTCTCCCTACCACTGCCCCTCCAACAGGCCCAGGATGTGTTGTTCTCCTCTCTGTGTTCATGTACTCTCATTGTTCACCTCCGACTTATTAGTGAGAACATGAGGTGTTTGGCTTTCTGTCCCTGTGTTAATTTGCTGAGAATGATCATTTCCAGCTTCATCCATGTCACTGCAAAGGATATAAACTCATTTTGTTTTATGGCTGCATAGTATTCCATTGTGTATATGTACCACATCTTCTTTATTCAGTTTACCATTGATGGGCATTTGGGTTGATCCTATGTCTTTGCTATTGTGAATATTGCTGCAATAAACATACATGTGCAGGTATCTTTATAATAGAATAATTTATATTTCTTTGGGTATATACCTGATAATAAGATTTCTGGGTCAAATGGTATTTCTGGTTCTAGATCTTTGAGAAATCGTCACACTGTCTTCCACAATGGTTGAACTAATTTACATTCCCACCAACAGTGTAAAAGTGTTTGTATTTCTCCACAGCTTCACCAGCTTTTGTTGTTTCTTGACTTTTTAATAATTGCCATTCTGCATTTTCTTCTTTATAGTCTGGCTAGTGGTTTATCTATTTTGTTAATCTTTTCTTAAAAAAACAGCTCCTAGATTCACTGAGTTTTGGAAGGGTTTTTGTGTTTCTATTTCCTTCAATTCTGCTCTGATTTTAGTTATTTCTTGTCTTCTGCTAGATTTGAATTTGTTGCTCTTCTCTAGTTATTTTAATTATGATATTAGAGTGCCAACTTTAGATCTTCCCTTCTTTCTCCTGTGGGCCTTTAGTGCTATCAGTTTCCCTCTAAACACTGCTTTAGCTGTGTGTGTCACAGAGATTCTGGTACATTGTGTCTTTGTTCTCATCAGTTTCAAATAATTTATTTATTTCTGCCTTAATTTCGTCATTTACCCAGTAGTTATTCAGGAGCAGGTTGTACAGTTTCCATGCAGTTGTACAGTTTTGAGTATCTTAATCCTGAGTTATAATGTGATTGCACTGTGATCTCAAAGACTGTTTCTTATGAGTTCTGTTCTTTTGCATTTGATGAGGTGTATTTTACCTTCAATTATGTTGTCAGAAATACAAACTATCATCAGAGGACACTATAAACACCTCTATACAAACAAACTAGAAAATCTAGAAGAAATTGATAAATTCCTGGACACATACACCCTCCCAAGACTAAATCAGGAAAAAGTCAAATCCCTCAACAAAACAATGACAAGTTCTGAAATCGAGGCAGTAATTAATAGCCTATCAACCAAAAAACGCCCAGGAACAGATGGATTCACAACCGAATTCCACCAGAAGTACAAAGAGGAGCTGGTACCATTCCTTCAGAAATGATTTCAAAGAATAGAAAAATAGAGACTGCTCCCTAACTCATTTTATGAGGCCAGCATCATCCTGATACCAAAACCAGGCAGAAAAACAACAGAAAAAGAAAATTTCAGGCCAATATCACTGATAAGCATCAATGTGAAAATCCTGAATAAAATACTGGCAAACCGAATCCACAGCACATCAAAAAGCTTATCCACCATGATCAAGTCAGCTTCATCCCTGGGATACAAGGCTGGTTCAACATACACAAATCAATAAATGTAATCCATCACATAAAGAGAATCAATCACAAAAACCACACGATTATCTCAATAGATGCAGAAAAGGACTTTGATAAAATTCAACACTCCTTCATGTTAAAAACTCTCAATAAACTAGGTATTGATGGAATGTTTCCCAAAATAATAACAGTTATTTATGACAAACCCATAGCCAATATCATACTGAATGGGCAAAAACTCAAATCATTCCCTTTGAAAACTGACACAAGACAAGGATGCCTTCTCTCACCACTCCTATTCAACATAGTATTGGAATCTTCTGGACAGGGCAACCAGGCAGGAGAAAGAAATAAATGGTATTCAAACAGGAAGAGAGGAAATCAAATTGTCTCTGTTTGCAGATGACATGATTGTATATTTAGAAAACCCCATCATCTCAGCCCCAAATCTTCTTCTGCTGATAAGCAACTTCAGAAAAGTTTCAGGATACAAGATCAATGTACAAAAATCACAAGCATTCTTATACATTAATAACAGACAAACAGAGAGCCAAATCATGAGTGAACTCCCATTCACAATTGCTAAAACGAGAATAAAAATGCCTAGGAACACAACTTACAAGGGATGTGAAGGACCTCTTCAAGGAGAAATACAAACCACTGTTCAATGAAATAAGAGAGGACACAAACAAATGGAAGAACATTCCATGCTCATGGATAGGAAGAATCAATATTGTGAAAATGGCATTACGGTCTAAAGAAATTTATAGATTCAATGCTATTCCCATCAAGGTACCATTGACTTTCTTCACAGAAATAGAAAAACTACTTGAAATTTCATATGGAATCAAAAACAGCCCATATAGCCAAGGCAATCCTAAGCCAAAAGAACAAAGCTGGAGACATCACACTACCTGACTTCAAACTATACTATAAGGCTGCAGTAACCAAAGCAGCATGATACTGGTACCAAAACAGATATATAGACCAATGGAACAGAGCAGAGGCCTCAGAAATAACACCACATATCTACAACCATATGATCTTTGACAAACTGACAAAAATAAGCAATGGAGAAAGGATTCCCTATTTAAGAAGTAGTGTTGGGGAAATGGACTAACCATATGCAGAAAATTGAAACTGAATCTCTTCCTTACACCTTATAAAAAATAACTCAAGATGGATTAACGGCTTAAACTTAAGATAAAAAAATAAAAAATAAAACCCTAGAAGAGAACCTGGGCAATATCATTCAGGACATAGGCATGGGCAAAGACTTCATGACTAACACAACAAAAGCAATGGCAACCAAAGCCAAAATAGACAAAAGAGACCTAATTAAACTAAAGAACTTCTGCACAGAAAAATAAACTATCATCAGAGTGAACAGACAACTTACAATATTGGAGAAAATTTTTGCAGTCTAGCCATCTGACGAAGGGCTAACATCCAGAATCTACAAAGAACTTAAACAAATTTACAAGAAAAAAACAAACAATTCCATCAAAAAGTAGGCGGAGGATATGAACAGACACGTCTCAAAAGAAGGCTTTTATGAGTCCAACAAACGTGAAAAAAAGCTTATCATCACTGGTTATTAGAGAAATACAAATCAAAACCACAATAAGATACCATCTCACACTAGTTAGAATGGCAATCTTTTAAAAGTCAGGAAGCAACAGATGCTGGAGACGATGTGGAGAAATAGGAACCCTTTTACACTATTGGTGGGAGTATAAATTAGTTCAACCATTGTGGAAGACACTGTGGCAATTGCTCAAGGATCTAAAACCAGAAATAACATTTGACCCAGCAACCCATTACTAGGTATATACCCAAAGGATTATAATTAATTCTACTATAAAGACACATGAACACATAAGTTTATTGCAGCACTATTCACAATAGCCAAGACTTGGAACCAACCCAAGTGTCCACCAATGATAGACCAGATAAAGAAAACGTGGCACATATACACAATGGAATACTATGAAGCCGTAAAAAAGCATGAGTTCATGTCCTTTGCAGGGACATGGATGAAGTCAGAAACCATCATTCTCAGCAAGTTAACACAGGAACAGAAAACCAAACACCACATGTTCTCACTCATAAGTGGGAGTTGAACAATGAGAACACATGGACACAGGGAGGAAAACATCACACACCGGGGCCTATTGGGGGTTGGGGGGCTAAGGGAGGGATAGCATTAGGAGAAATACTAAAAGTAGATGAAGGGTTTATGGGTGCAGCAAACCACCATGGCACGTGTATACCTATGTAACAAACCTGCACGTTCTGCATGTGTATCCCAGAACTTAAAATATGTTATATATATACCCACAAAACCAAACATCACTTTAGTAGATTACTGATCTAATTAATTTATAGGAAACTTGTCATCAATTAGCCATCAACACAGAATACAGAGGGTTAAAACTTTGGAATTATTGTTTCTGTCTCTCTCCATGATGATTATTGGAACATTTTCTTACATTCTTATATATGGTTATATGGCCCGATCTTGTCTTCCAGATTTTCATTACACTTACTGAATTCAAGAAACCTAAAGCCATGGCAGCATTTCTGACATTTATTTCTACTAACACAAGACATTCCTCTACTTTTAATGTATAACGATGTTCCTTTTACTCAACGTGGTATGATAAATGCCATAAACATACCTAAGCCTTTTCCAGAGTATGGTTAGGACACAGTGGAGCCATTTGCAAATAATAGTGCTACCTATCCAACATTCCTATTTCCCCCAGCCTTAGGACACCTTCTTATATATTAAGAAGTGATTCAGTATTCCCTGCGGAGGCAATCATCATAGATGCAATCTCTGAAGTTTTTGTGCTAGAGATAGCTGATTTTCTCACTAAAGAGCAACAGGTTGCTTCTTCTGGCAACAAAGTTTCAGGGATACTTGGGGGCATAAAATTCTTGGTTATTTTTATAACTGTCCAAAAATATATAGTACATCCCAAGTCTTGGTATCCTGATTCATCCCAACCATAATTCTGAGCTTAGCCTAAGAAACTTGGCGGAGCTTTTCTTTAATTGTTGTTGCAGCTCTGAAAATCTGACAATGAAACCTAGAGACTGAAACTCATCTAGATGTGTCCTGTGCTAATTGTTTGAAATAATTTGCTTAAGACTTCTATAAATATTTTCTGATTCTCCCACCATGCCTTGTATTTGGACTCCATGGACTTAATTTACAGATATATTTTTAGTAAGCTTTCTAGGGCACAAAGAAGCAGCTATTTGATCACTTACAATATTTTTGATCCACATTGTTGCCAAGTGACTAATTAATTTAGCTATGGGGTCACCAACAGTGGCACATAAGCAAAATTTAGAGCCCTGCCTGTTTGGGTAGATACTGTTCTTGAACACAGTCACACACAATTGGTTACATCAGTTTGCTTTAGCTCAAAAAAGGTAGATTGTATAGTTGCAACAGTAAACTTTCGGCTGACAAAGTTAAAATTTTTACTATATGATCTGTCGAGAAAAAATTTGTCAACAACTGCTGTAGTCACTTGAACTCCTGAAAGTTAGTGCTCCTCTGACACTGCATCCCATTCCACTGCAGTTGCTAATTTCAGTAGATTATATCACTACATGCCATTAGTTACCAGTAGTGTGTTTCCCTCGGAACAGAAGGGTACACAGATATTTATTAAATATTTGAGTAATCTATACCTAGAATCCTACTTTGAGGATCTGTTCCCTAGGTCACTCCTGATATCAATTATTGGAGCAACAAGATTCTGGCTCTTAAAAGATAGCAGATTTATAAAGGGTTTAGTGTTTTATAATTTAATAAAGTATCAGTGAAGAGAGTTGTGAGCAAATATAAGACAACCAGCTATAGGTGGTGAAGGACACAGTGATTAACTTTTGGTACCCATTTCCACTTCTACTCCTGAAGAAATAAATTGTGGGGCTGTGTTATGACAGCTATAAGGAGCTTGGAAGAGAGGAAGGCGAGCTGCTGGACAGGTGATGCAAATGTAAAAAGCTGCCACAGGCAGAACCACAATGGTTCACTTACACAGAGAATGGGGAACTCAATTCTCCTTTCACCTGAGCTTCAATATCCATAGAGGTCAGTCTACAAAACCTCAGAACAGGGCAGAGATGAGCAAACTTTGATCTAGAAAGGAGATAAAAGGGGAGGCCCTTAGTAGATTGAAAAACAGTATAATGTCTCAAGAACTATAAATGTTTTCTCAATTTCCTCTAAATTCAGTTTAATTATTTGAAAAGTACATTTATATAAGTTAGAAATTCCAATCTTCACTCCAGTATTAAACTAAATGTTTTGAGATTGGCCAGTCTTACTAGGAAGTTAACAGTGTTGATGACAGATCAAAAAGTTGCACAGAATCTGGGACTATGACAATGTCATTAATTGAAGGCGATTTTAGGAATGAATGAATTTTCTTTTTTATGTAAGCCAATTTGTTGTTACTAGCAACCAAAAGATGAAAACTAGCCTATGATCTAACATATGATTATAAGTTGTTAGCACAACATGATTGTCTAAACAAATTTTGTGGAAGATCACATATTACCACATTAACTAAAACAACATGAAAACTGTTTAGAAGCACAGATAAAGGTCAGGATGAGGGTGGCATGGGGTGTCATGTGAAAATGGATTTGCATCAAGAAGCTGGATCTTTGTTTTTGGTCTTCTAATATTGAAACCTACAAGGCTGATGCTTATTCATATGAAAAAGAAAACATTTAAAGCAAATAGAGACCTGCTGACTGTTAATTAAACTCATAGGTCATTTTAATTCAGAAATATCTTTATGCCAAAGAGATTCTTAAATGTGATCAAATTTCAGTGAACATAAATTCAGTAAAATAATTTTTAATTTATATTAATTATTTATGTATGTTAACTTCCAAACAGAAAGCCCCAATATAAAAATTATTCATAATGTATTTTTTTTTTTCAATTCCTGTAGTGAGTACATTTTTTTTCAGGTACTTGCAACTTAAAGGCTACACCAATGATAATTAAAAGATAATTTTTGGTAGTTTAATGAGAGATACTCTTCAAAGTTAAAAAAATACCATACTCTTTCTTTAAAAATTAGGTGAATCATAGCAGATTTAGCCTCATCAGACAAATTTGATTTAAAAAGACACAGGTTCAAATAAGATCAGCCATTACTGATTGCTTTTGCAACAATGAAATTCTGTATATTCATATATGTGTGTATGTGTGTGCAAACGTGTGTATGTGTATGTGTAGGTGAGAGATTATATATAGAGATATTGTATAAAACACACATACATAATATATTTTAAATATTATATATGTTATATTAAATGTGTTGTCACAATCTATAAGAACAATATTTTGATTTTTAATGGTAGTTCCATCTAGCCAAACCTGTTAATGACAAAGATTTTTGTTGGAGGGAAAAGTTCTTCTTTAAGAATTATTCTGAAACGATATAAATACAAAAAAGAACAATGTATTTTTTTTTTTTTTTTTTTTTTTTTTTGAGATATAGTCTCGCTCTGTTGCCCAGGCTGGAGTTCAGTGGTGCAATCTCGGCTCACTGCAACCTCCGCCTCCCGGTTCAAGCAATTCTCCTGCCTCAGCCTCCTAAGTAGCTGAGATTACAGGTGGGCACCATCATGCCCATCTACTTTTTGTATTTTTAGTAGAGATGGGGTTTCACCATGTTGGTCAAGCTAGTCTTGAACTCCTGACTTCATGATCCCCCCACCTCAGCCTCCCAAAATGTTGGGATTACAGGTGTAAACCACCGTGCCCAGCCAGCAATGTATTTTTTATGGACTGCTTTCATATTCATGTTAAATAAATATCAGTTTTCTTCTCCTGAAATCTACTTGTCCTCTTTACATTATGCCAAACGCTGCAAAGATCTACTAATTCAAGAGTCTGTTTCGATAGAACAATGTTGTTCCATTTATTAATTTTTTCAACAACATGCTAATTAAGCATTGAATAGTCATTCTTAAAGTTCCTCTTAAAACAAATTGGAAAATGTATACTACTTGATTTGTGCAAACATTTATGAAAATATTTGTGAAGATTACATTGAACATTGAAGAAACAAGTAGGATATCTCTTTTCAAATTGTAGGTTAAAGAATACTTTTTTAAAAGCCAAAGATAAGGAGATATCAGATTTTGCTTTGGACAAAGAGAATATAAATTTCTCTTTATTCATGGATGCAATACCTTTATAAAGTTCCACAAAGTTTTTAAATGACATAAATGTACTTTCTGTGTTGGAACAGTGTGCACTTCTATATACCACAACTCATAGTACCTATAAAAATAAAAAAGTAAGTTAAATATGTATTAGGAGCCAAAGCTACAGTTTTATCCTCTTTAAGATGAAATATAAAACTACAAATTATATATTTTCCTTCTAAAAGGGGTGTGTATGTGTGTGTGTATGCACATGTCTGTTTTTGACCTCTGACACAGAAAATGCAAAAATATTTAAATACAAACACAGATGCATTTTCATATCCAATATAAGATTTTTCTTTATACTCACTGTTGGAAAAGTTTTTAAGAAATTTGTAGAGAAAAATATAGGTCTGGTTACAGAATGATTTCTTCATAGACGTCAATGGAAACTATAAAGAATTTCCAAATAAACAACTTTTTTCTAATTTTCTAATTTTCGTATTAGAAAATTACATATATTGAAGCAATAGCAAGGATATGAAAAATATGTCAAATATGTATAGAAACTGCATAGCATTTGTTGAAAGTACACAGGATACATTGAACAAAACACTGTCACAATTAATTTGTGGAATTATCTTTGATTTATTCTTTTTACTTGTTTTAATATCTCCTTAAGTTTGATATTCTCTATGGAAATGTCAACATATTTAACAATTATCCAGCTTTTTGCCTAAGATAGGTGCTGTTGGAGTATTCTATATTCACATGTTATCTGATAAAGGATGTTTGAAAGACATGGTGTATGATGGAGCGATGTCAGAAAATTCTAATACTTTCAGCTTTCTTTTTATATTAAGTAGTATTTTTCTAGAATTACTGATACAGTTAAGTCCTGAATAGCTTTCTTAACAATATTTTTTCATCAGTAGTTTCTTCATTTAAATTCAAATGAGAGCATCAGAGCAGGTTATTAAAGCTAGAATGTAGTTGAGGTTGACAGTACTCTGTTTCTACATCTCAGTGAGTTGAAGATGTTTAGTGCAGCCTTACCTTTCTTGTAAGTTATTTATATATAACCATGAATCACAAAGCTGCACTGTTAAACTTGGCAGACCAAACAGATTTCCTCTGTCCCATCTGCTGAATTCATTTCTTGATTCCCTATCTGAGGTCTCTCCAGTTCTTGGAGGTTTAAGAAAAGCAAACAAACAAATCTCAGGAGTGCCTATGCAACTCTGCCCTCTGCTCACATCTTTGCCAATCCTGAATTCTATTCCATCTGCCCTGCTGCTGCCTGAGCTGTCCTCATGATCAATAGGCAGACAATGACTGTTGGCAAATAGGAAACATAAACATTTAATTTCACAGAACAGGAAGAAATTGCAAAATCCGTACGATAGAGGCCACAGACATAAAATGCATTGGCTTTTAACATACGTACATATTGTAGAAGCAGTTGAGAATACATAGAAATGTAAACTATGGAATGGCTTGTTGGAAAGCTATTTGTTGAAGCTATACTCTGTATCTAAAGATAAATTTTATGCCACATAAAGTATAAGGAAATAAATATATACTTTGAAAGTCTTATAAGCAGTATTTCTAAGAATCTGAGCTAGAGTTCTTTTACAAATGGATGTATATTTTAACATTATATTTCCTGCTAACTAAGTTGAAAGTGAAAATATTCTTGTTCAAAACAGTTTTCATTGCTGAAAAAAGAGATATGGTATTTATATGCAAAGAGATACTTTTTGTCCCAGAAATAAATCTAATGAAGATTTTATTATGCATTCGCTTTCTTTAGGGGCATTTTGCAATGTAATAGATATTGTCTTTTCTACCACCAGGAACTGATTTTTCTACCTGATTCAGTAAATGCAATGTGAGATGTCATGAAATGTTAGAGGCAATTATTTCAGTCAATTTAGCACATTATCCTAACTTCACCCACATAATATTTTGTCATGTTTTCTATCTTCTTTCATACTCATCCCTACTTCATTCCTTCATAGTGCCATCCTGGATTTATTACAGTTCATTCTTACTTTTCCTCAGAACTCTGTTATTTGCCCCCTTTTAATCTCTTGTATGATATTTATGGATCACATAATCTATTTTTAAGAATCTCTTTATTCTAATCTTACTTCCAGTAGTACTCCATATTCTCACTCCAAAAAAAATGTAGTTTTTCACAGAAGAATACATGGCAGTTATTTTAAAGACTTTTCATATTTTCAAATCTGCAAATGCAAAGGGAAATTATGTGAAATCAGCCCACTTCTTGCATCCAACAAAAAAGTATTGTATTTCAGCCTTTTTCTTTTTTTAAAAAAGTTTTTGCTTGAAATGCATGCCATCCATTTTCTTCTTTTACTGCTACTACTTCTTCCTATGTTCTAAGATAGAAATCTATTTGCAATTAGTTTAATCACAAGATCACAATGCTGTGGTTTTAATTTGTTGGATAAATATTTTTGTAAAATTCAACACTCTTTTAATTTTTTTTTTCTCAACACCGGAGAGTTTTTGAAACAGTTAATTATAGTGAAATTCGGTTCTATTTTATTTTACCTCCTTATAAGACCATAATGGAAGCTCCACCAATGCTGAACATTGGGCCTTTCTAACATCTTGGTAAAATTTCTCCCTCAGTTTACTAAATCATTCCCTTTCAGTATTAGGATAATTTTTCCTCAATTACCTCTTCTTAATCACATTATAACATCTTGTCCCTCACTTCCTACAGTCTCCAGACTCCATCTGTCTTTCTCTCAGCAGCTAATTAAGATTTTAATAACAAGTCCATCAAAAATTCAACTATTATGTTAGTTTACTTTTTTTATAACTATTCACATTTTGTAATCTTATGAATGATGTGTTACCAATTAACTTATAGACAGCTCAATGTAAGTTGTAAATCTATATGCACATTTTGCAATTGGCACATAAATACATATCAAAATAGCTTAATCAATAATCTATTATGGCATAACTAGAAAATACTATTATATTTGTGTAATGTTTTGCGTTAACTCACATTTATTAAAATTGCCCTTATAGTTTGTACAGTGCTTTATGTTTTAAAAAATTATATAGTTGAGAAGAAAAGACTAAAGGAAAACATTGCCTCTATTTACTGTGTGTAAATCACAGTGGTGTTTTTAAGAATGTCAAGAATCAGAACAGAACATTGGTGATCAGAACTGGCACCAACCAGATAACAACAGATATGATAGTGATTTTGAACAGTAGCCAAATGTAGACCCTGATAAAATGTGACTATATACATGAAAATGCTTTGAATTTTTAAGTACTCTACAAAGATATAATTATAGTGAGTTATTGGGCAATTCTTAACCAAAAACCTCCCAATTTTCTATCTTTTTAAAGCAGTATATCTCCAGAAAGATTGAAAATTCAAGAAATTATAAAAATTATAATCCATCCTAAGGAAATTATTGTCACCAATTTTGAATATTTTGTTCATTTTAGTATAAGCATATTTCAAATGTTATCAGTATGTTGTTTATATTATTCTATCATATTAAAAAAATAAATGTGCTAATGAATAATGAGATACATGCATGAGAATTTTATCAATATACCAAAAATAACTGACCTAGAAAATTTTCTATAAAGCATTTAACAAAAAATGACACAATTGTGGCTTATTTCCATTGAATCATTTACCTATGAGCATATAATTTCACTTTTAGCAGTAGGAAGATGTAATAATTTGAAACAAATTTTCTGTTAGTATAGTTCATTGTACCTCTACTACTGTAAAAATACATAAAATAACAGTAGACAGGTGCAATAATTTAATACAAACTAGGAAATTTATAAATTATTCAAGTTAGTAAATCAGGTCATGTAGAAATGTTTCTACTCAATGAGGAAATGTAAAGAATTTTGTTAAATGTGTTCTGTTTTTCTCACGTAGGGAAACAACGTAACTTTTTTAAGGAAAGCTTTATTTATAAAACTGTCATGTTGGATCTTGGCCTCTAAAGGATGTCTTCTAGGAAGAAAATTATGTTTTAAACATCACCTTGGGTTTCTGAGAAAGTATATAAACCCAAAATACTATTATTTTTATCATTTTAAATTCATTGATATAATGTCTATTTTTGTATTGAAATTGTATATACCAACTTACTGTCTTATCATCCCAATGACTTTATCATTTTTTTTTTTTCCTAAATGACTCACTTTTTTTCTTACTGGATTCATTCCAGTTTCTTGTATCATATTTTTTTAACACAAAACCATGCAATATGTGTTTTTTTATCCAAGGCAGAATTTTATGATATTATCTTTTCTTGAATTATTTTCATATTTACTATAGATAGTAGCTCCTATAGAACTATAGTTTACAAATTTATTTCAATCTTTTCACCTTGTCATGAACAAATAAGACCAATAAACATTGCTTCTTAATATTCTTTTGTACATCTTTTTGTCTCCATATATTTACATTTTATTTTTTATTAATTTTGAGTAAGACATTTTTAAAATAAGGTTTTCTATTTCTGTGCCATCATACTGTATTTTATTTAATGTGATTATATTAATTATTCAAATTATTATTCATGCCACTTACTAGGTGGGTGACTATTGAAAATTATTTATGTTTACTTAGTGTCTATTTTTATTTCTTAAAACAAAAAGTTAGACTGGATAAATGATAAAACCCTTCCCCAATCATTGACACTGTAACCCATTTTCTGCCACTTACTTAGACATAGATTCATTCTTTCTGTTCTTATGACTTATTATTCATAAAATAACTCATTCTGGAAATGATTTCTTCTTTATAAACATCTCCATATATTTCTAACAGTATCATAATTCTGTAATTCAAGAAGTATCTAGCTTAAAAGCTTACAATGAATGTAGACATGCTTAATTTATATAGATCAAAAATAAAAATGGAATTTAAAATATGTAGATAATAATTATACTGTAAACTTGAGGCTAAACCAGTCTCTCAGTAGTAAGCACCAAGCCACCTGATAACTGTATAGTATTTATTAAACACTAAATCAGATACATAAAATAAACTTTGTGCTCTTTACATGAAAAAAATTAACTTAGAAAATTAACAATAGAATCTGAGTTTTGTATAAATATGGAAAGCACCACATTAATAGGTAATATTACCATATATGCTCAGTTGTGTGACAATCTGTGTTGTCCTGTTTCTTTTTCAAATACTTGTAATTTTCAATTATTATCCTTTAGAAAATGATTAAATAAAGTAATTTCAAGCTCAATAAAAATGATTGACTAATCTCTGAAGAAATGTAGAATTAGAATAGCAAGGATTTGGGAGCTTACTTCTAACTTTTATCATATCCTAAATATTTTCAAGAGATCAAAGATAGAATTTTTTCTACATTTATATGGCATTAAAGATGACAAGTCTGTACAGAGTTTATATGGCATTAAAGATGACAACTCTGTACAGAGTTTCTAATTTTTGTGATGGTATGATAGTAAACAAAACCATATAGTATTTTTTCCCAATTATTAGATTTGAAAATCTATTAATTCATATTAATCAAATCATCACTTTCTGCTGTCTATAGTAGAGATAATTTTAAATTTTTAAAGTATTGCTGAATTGCTTTGAAAGTATAGAGCAAAGAAATTTTCTTTGAAAGTTAAATTTTTGAAAAGGGTTGTTTGTGTTAGTAATTTCCTAGTTAAAAAACAATTGTACATTTATATAATATTAGATAGTACATTTACAAAGTAATTTTACAAATTCCAATATCTTAATATTGAATATGTTATAACTTTTATTTATTAAGCATTTAATATGTGCTCGGAAACTGTCAGGGATATTTCACACATAATCTCTTAGAAAGTCAAGAAAAATAGAGAAGAATGAATAAAACACTAAGACTTTATAATGCTTAGAGAAAATATATCAAAATATAAGCCTATAAAATTTTAAAGTAAAAGGGTGGAAGACCATATATTTAGATAGATTTGAATGTAGAGATACAGATAATAATATATAGATATAGATATAATACAAATACAAGTAGAAATAAAACTGGTCTGTCTGTACTGATATCAAACAAAGTACACAGTAATAGAAAGGAATAGCCAGATAAAAGGAGCAATTTGATAATGATTAACATTGAAATCATCAGAAAAACATAACTAAAATGAGAAATAGAAAAATCTATAATGCAATATTTTAATTCACTATTCTCAGTAACTGATAGATAAATCATATGAAACTGCAAACTGATTATGAAAGCTAAAACAATGCAATGAGCACACTTGACCTAATAGACACATATAAAGCACTGTGCTAGCACTCACAGAGTAATTTTTTAAATATATAT
Organism: Piliocolobus tephrosceles; assembly: GCF_002776525.5. Classification (NCBI taxonomy): domain Eukaryota; kingdom Metazoa; phylum Chordata; class Mammalia; order Primates; family Cercopithecidae; genus Piliocolobus; species Piliocolobus tephrosceles. The sequence goes on along the minus strand of NC_045439.1, from coordinate 64,835,327 downwards.
GGAACAATTTTTAAAACTGACTGTATGCTGGGCCACAAAAACAGTCTCAATAAATTGCAAAAGATTGAAATCTCACAGCATGTTTTCTCTGATTGAATAGAAAAATCCCATTTATCTGGCAACTGAACAATAAATTATCAAATATCTCGTGTTGAAGACAAAACCGTAAGGGAAATTTAAAATTTTATTTTACTGAAACAAAATAATAACTAAACACTAAAGTTTGTTGGATCCTGCTACACCAGCGTATAAAGAGATGTCTGGCTATAAATCCATGTGGTAAGAAAGAAAAAATTTCTGAAATGTTAATATATTATTCATCCATCCCAAGAAAAAACTACAAATTAAACATGAAATTCTTCTAACTTATAAGCAATTAGAAAAATGAAGTAATGGAAATAAAAAGTATAAAACCAGAAGGTAATAAAATAATAAAGAATTAGAACAACATTAAAAAATCAACAAAACTAGCAGCCCTTTGTAAAGACTAATAAAATATATATACCCTTCCTAAGACAAATCAAGGAAGAGAAAAGAAGACACAAATATCCAATATAGGAGTGAAAGTGAGAAAGTACTCTAAATACTAGAGATATTAAAAAGATATAACAATCTTAACAACTTTGAAACTTTAGACATTTTATCAAGTCTCTTAAATTATACAAAATCAAAACTGACATAAAAATAAAAATCCTGAATAGTTCAATATCTAAGAAAACTTGAATTTCTACTTTAAAGGCTCCCCACATCAAAAGAACTGTAGGACAAAATAATATTACCTATGATTTCTAACGAATATTTAAGGAAGAAAGAATTCCTAAATCACACAGGCCCTTCTAGAGAATAAAAACAGAGAAAAATATCCAAACACTTATAAGAGGCCAAGGTAACCTTGATGTCAGAAAACGAAGGTGTTAAAAATAAGTAAATTTACAAGCCTATCTTGCCCATAAATGTACACGTAATTGTTCTTAAAATAGCATTGGAAAAATCATGCATATAAACAACTAAAAAGGTAAAAATATCATGAACAAGTTGGGTTTATTTCAGGAATATGCCAAATCAATTCAATATTCAAAAGTCAATTAATATAATTTAGCATATTAGTAACTTAAAGAAGAACATCCAAAAGATTAACCCATATAACCACTTAATCAAACATGCATTTTAGATTAAAATAAAAAAAACAGTAAACTATGTGTAGAAGAAGCTATCTTAAAGTTAACAATAAAAATATTATGACAATTATAACTATGGTTAAATATTGAAATATTTTCTTTTGAGATTGGGAATAACACAAAGATTCCTTCTCTTTAATACTTTACAAGAAGTACTAAGCAGTGGCTTAAACAAAAATAAAATCAATATATTGCTACTGAAAAGAAAAAATCATAATTTGCAGACAATATTATTTATACCAAAATAATCCACTAGAATATAAATAAATCATTGAAATTCCTAAGTTAAGCAGACTGGCCAGATATAAGATCAATGTACTGGCCAGATATAAGATCAGTGAAATGTCATATGTATTTCTACATTTCAGTAATAAACCATTGGAAAATAATATTTTAAAATATAACATTTAAAATACTACAAACATAGTATAATAAATTTAGTGAAAAATGTGTAAAGTGTCTATGCACAAAACTATACATTACTGAGACAATAAATAAAATGCATGAAACTGGATTTTGTATCTTTATGCTGTAATAAGTAATAGTCATATATTTGCATATTTACAATAATGCATCCTGTGTGTTTTGTGTATAGCGTGGAGTAAGTGATAAGTGAAAAGTCAATTAAAATGAATTAGTGAGTACATTACCAGTCCGGTACTTCTATATACACACCCGGTTTAGAACAGAGCAGTGGGGCGGGGAGGGGGGAATATCTTTTGATAAATAACGCTGAGTCATTTGTATATTAATGTAGAAGAAAATAAATCTTGACCTGTTTTGATGATCTCAAGACTACACTCGCAATTGATTTGCTAAAAGTACTTCCAGGACTCAATGGCAATTTATTCATGTAACTATGAGTTATTACAGCAAACTGACACAGAGCAACAGAAAGAGGATAAAAGATACGCAGTTGGCCAATTTTCAAGGAGTAAGATGTAGGCTCCCACATTTTTTTTTTTAATCTTTTTTTCTGGGACTGAATAGAATGCACTTTTCTCTCTGGCTGTGAATTTCAAGGATATATGCAAAGTGTCCCTTACCAGGGAAGGATGCCTGAGTCTCAGTGTTCAGGGCTTTGATAGAGGGCTGGATACGTGGGCATACCCTGTTATGTGACCAGCCATGGTTACTGAAACTCAGAAACTCCGAAATGAAACCAGGTGCATATCATTAGTCTTGATGTTTGTCAAAACAATCATGACAAGCTTATTTGCACAGCCTGTGACTCGAGGTGTGAAAAATTATCAGCTATTAACATAAAAACCTTCTGAGCTCTATATTGCCCAAGGTGAACAAGAGTCCATCATGGTTCCAGGCAACTTTGGAGACATTCAGGGACTAAGCAAATAGACATGTGTTAATTATTTCCTTACATGATATCTAACTCCCCTCAAAAGTTAGTTGCAGATAGAGTATATATTTAAATAAAAAAGCAAAGTAACAGAACATACATAAGATAATAGGTACTATCTTTTTAAATTTAGGATAAAAACAAGTTTCCTAAATTGAAAACTAAGTGTGTAACCATAAAGCAAAAATTGATAAATTATATTTAAATTAACAATTTACGTTCAGCAAAAAATAGAGTTGACATATGTAAAAGGCAAGACAAAGATTAGGAGATGTATTTCCGAGAAGAAAAGTAACAGATTTATAACAAGTGTGTATAAAATCTCCTTCAAATCAGTTATAAATCCAGAAGAGAAAATGTGCAAAATACCTGGTCAGGCTTCACAAAAGAGAATATTCAAATAAGTAATAAACATAAGACGGTTTGCTTAACCTCATTAGTTATCAGAGAAATTCAAATTAAAGCACAGTGAGCTCTTACTACTTACCTATGAGAATATTAATGTCAAAATGGTTAACATTAAGAAATATTTTTGAAGATATGGACAAATTGAAATTCTTGTGCACTTATTGTAGAAATGGGTTTTGATGCAGCAACTTTGGAAAGTCATTTGCCTTTAATGTTATTAATGTACTTTGGCCCCAAAATTGTATTCCTGATAAAATAACTAACATAAACCAATGCATGTATTTACCAAAAGATACATGCAAAAACGTTCTAGCAGCATTATCAATTTAGGCCAAAAACTAGAAAAAAAATTGAAATTCCATCCATAGAATATTGAATAAATCCTTTATGGTTTATGTAAACAATATAATTTTACACAACAGGATATATAAATGAAATTTACCTGCATGCATTAACATGGAAGAATTTTGCAAACATAATGTTAAGAAAAAAACAATAAATATAGATGTATTTTGTGATTCACTTTCTATGGAGTTTAAAACAGGCAAAATTATAAATGCAGTTTTTGAAATCTAGCTAGTGGCTACCTTTATGAAGGAGGAAATGATCAGAATTGGATGAAGCAAAGGAGTTTCATAAGGGCTGGCATTACCCTATTTCCTTGTTTCCGTTACACTTCATCATAATGACAATTTTGAAAACATCAGGAGCCATCATATTAATAAAAATAACAATGACCATCTATTATTGAGAAAATCGCTTGCTTTATTTCATTTGATTTTGAAATAGCCCAGGAAAGTAGATTATGTTAGTTATTGTTCTTTAAATTCAGGAAATATGAAACAAACGTGGTAAATTTGACTAAAACTCAAATTCAATATAACAACATGAGGTAGCTTAAAAAACTGAAAGAAAAACTCCATCAGGCTTTGAAAGGCACACAAACCAGAGTAGCTTTTGGGATCTAGGTTGCAATAATGAATCAACTTGTTCTCCTGAAGGCAATATTGGAAAAAATTATCTCAAGTCATTTTCTTCATTTTGTCATTATATTAATGCCCTATTGCCACTGTGACAAATTGCCACACACTTAGTAGCTTCAAGCAACACACATTTATTCTCTTAGTTCTAGAGGTGAGAAGTAACAAATAGATCAAGAAAACTACATCTTTTCATAGCATCTAGTGGATAATTTGTTTCCTCATCTCTTACTGCTTCTAGGGACCATCTACATTCCTTGGCCCATGACCGTCTTCTTTCAGCTTCAAAGTCAGCTGTGTGGCGCCATCTCTCTTCACTGACCTCGGTTTCCAATCTCATGTGTTCTCTCTTATTCTGATCATCATACTTCCCTCTTGTGAGAATTTCTGTGACTGTGTGGTGCCCACCCAGACAATGCAGGATAATCTCACTATCTCAAGATCCTGAACTCAATCATGTCTGCAATGTTCCTTTTACCCTGTAAGATAATGTATTCGCACATTCTGGGGATTAGGATATGGACAAATTTTGGGAACCACTCTTCAGCATATCACAATTGCTTTGATTAAAATGTGTCTTTTAGAGACAGAATTAGTGACTATTATTTCATATGCCCAATTGCTCACAAGGAAAAGCAAGCAATTATAATTAAGCAGGCCATCAATTTTATATAGTGATATTGCTATTACAAAAAACAAGAAGAAGATATTAGATAAAATTCAGAGCTGACTCACAACAACTTCCCAAATCATAAAATTGTATAGGGTGTGATTAGGATAACATTATGTATCATATTATGGTCATTTCAAAGAACATGAATCACACCACACAAAATTTGGAGTAGATGTTAAGAACGATGATACCACATATGCATCAAGGGGTAAGTGAAAGTCTATTAGTAACATAATGAGATTTTTTTGGGAAATGTAGGGCTAGCTTCCAAGCAGGTATGAAAATGGCTTAAAATAGCTGGGAAAGGAGACTGGTCTAGGTTTTTTGTGTGGTTAGAGGGTAGGATTGGCTTGAGGATTCTCATGCATGTGTGGGTGGGCATGAAAAGCATAGCATTCTGGCTTCCTCTATCAACTGGTTTATAGACTTGACTTTTTCATCATCAACTACTCCACTTCTGGAATTATTTTTTTCAAGTTTTCCACACACTAAAAGGGAGTTTTACAACTCTAATTTAAGAGAAAATGTGAGTAAAAAAGTAAACAAATTCATCAATCTACTCAAAATTAAGAGATAAGAATATTAGATTAAAATCAAAGAATGCAATAGTATTATATCACATCAACAAAGTAATATAAAAATAATTGTGGTGAAACAGCATATGTTTGTAAAAATATTGGGGAAAAAAACCTTTGTTTTTTTGTGGAGAGACAAGTAGGTAAATCACTTTCAGATGTAAAACGTCTGATTTATTCTTATATAATTTCAAACATTCTTACTAGATAGATGTGATGGTTAATATTGAGTGTCAACTTGATGGGATTGAAGGATGCAAAGTATTCTTCCCAGGTGTGTCTGTGAGGGTGTTGCCAAAGGAGATTAACATTTGAGTCAGTGGACTGGGAGAGGCAGATCTATCCTCTATCTGGGTGGGTACAATCTTATCAGCTGCCAGCATGGCTGGAATAAAAGCAGGCAGAAAAATGTGGAAGGACTTGACACGCTTAGTCTTCTGGGCTTTATCTTCCTCCCATGCTGGCAGTTTCCTGACCTTGAACATAAGGCTCCAACTTTTTTCAGGTTTTAGACTCTTGGATTTAAAATAGTGGTTTGCCAGGAGATCTCAGGCGTCTGGCCACAGACTGAAGGCTACATTGTCAGCTTCCCGACTTTTGAGGTTTTGGGAATCCGACTGATCCACCACTGGCTTCTTTTCTCCTCAACTTGCAGATGGCCTAACTTGGGACTTTACCTTGTGATCGTGGGAGTCAATTCTTCTTAATAAACTTTATTTCATATATACATTTATGCTATTAGTCCTGTCCCTCTAGAGAACCCGGACTAATACATATTTTTAGCAGAAGTAGGGTAGTTCTAGAGGAACAGAATTTTAAGAATGGGTTTCTTTAGTTGGTTTGGGGTTTCTGGAGTTGGCTGCTTAATATGATTATAACCTAAAATGCTAAAGACTCTTATTTCTAATAGTATGGGGAATACTGACAGTCCTTGGCATGAGGTGTTTAGAGAGTTATGCAAAATAAATGCATTTAATACTCCTGTTTCACCACTCTTCAGAGGTAAGGTGTTTAATGACTCTATACATAATACCTTTGACGATTTGTGGAGAACCAAAGAATATTATGAAGCTGGATCGGTGCTTCTAAATTCACTGGACAAAGTGATACAAAAAAATAAAAAATAAAAAGATGAGCTCAGGGATTCTAACTCCTGGCTCCAGACGCACATGCTGAGTGTCAAGTCTTCTAAGATTGCCCTAAATGAGAATCTTATCTTCTGTAGACAAAGGGCAGAAATTGCAGAAAATCAGACATAAGGTTTATCATGTGAGTGGCTGCCTGCCACAAAAGGTGTGCACTCAGTCTCACCAGGTGTCTACTTTAAATTGAGGACCTTGATTGGAAAAGAATGAGACTCTAAAACTTGAAATGGGGACATGTGGGAGAACCCTGATGAGGCTGGGGGCACTGAGCTCCCAAATGCTGATGAGGCTTTTTTGCCAGAGGAAATAGCCTCCTTAACCACAGTGGTGGCAACATTCCCTTAGCCTATCTGCACTGCCATCAGCCTTTCCACCTTTGTCTGAGGAGATTAACCATGCACTGCCTGAGGCAACAGTGATGGTCTTCCTGGGGCAGTTGCCAAGAAAAACAATGTGGATTATCCTCAGGATCCACTTCCAACACCCCTGTTTGCTTCTAGACGTATAATTAGACTCAAGCTCCAACAGGCCCCTAGAGGTGAGGTTCAGAGTGTGACCCACAAGGCAGTATGCTACACTTGAAAAAAACTGTTTAAGTTTTCTAATTTATATAAGCAAAACTCTGGAGAACAGGCATGGGAATGTGTATTAAGGGCGTGGGATAATGCTGAAAGGAACATGAAGTTTGATAAGGTGGAATTTATTGATATGGGTCCACTATTCAGGGATTCTGCATTTAATATTGCAGTTTGGGGAGTTAAAAATGGTTCTAATAGTTTATTTGCTTGATTAGCTGAAATACGGATCAAAATAGGGTGCACTGTGAGTGTAAGCTGGAAATGCCTGATCTCCCTTGGTTTAATTTAGAGGAAGAGATCTAAAGGCTTAGGGACATTGGGATGCTAGAGTGGATTTGTCACTTTAGACCCACTCATCCCAGCTGGGAGGGTACAGAAAACATACCCTTCACCAATACCTTGCAAAGTAGTTTTGAGAGGGGAGAACCTGCATCCTTGAAGAGCTATATGATTGCTCTTCTCTGTATACAGATATTACAGTGGAAATCGCAGTCACTCAACTACAAAATTTAAATGCAATGGGAATAATTGGATCCCAGGGTGACAGGGGCCAAGTGGTGGCACTCAACCATCAAAAACAAGATGGGCGTAGTTACCATAATGAACAGCAGAGGCAAAACAGCAATCAGAATAGTCTGACTTGTGTAGAGCTCTGGCATTGGCTAATTAATCATGGTGTTCCTAGAAGTAAAGTTGAAAGGAAGCCTACTGCATTCTTACCTAATTTGTATAAGCAGAAAACATCTAGGTCGAGTGGACAAAAGACTAATTTGAAACATAAAAACAGAGAATCATGGTCCCTCAATCAATTTCCAGATTTGAACCATTATACAGACTCAGTACCCCTTGAATAAAAGGGAGGCTATGTCCCCTTGAGGAAGAAGCTCATTACACTACTGACAACTTGTACTGTAATCATTCTCTCGTTCTTGCCAAGGAGATTTCCAGGCTTTTATCAGGGTAACTGTGCACTGGGAAAAAGGGAATGATCAGAATTTTTGGAGACTACTGGTTACTAGCTGAAGTTGATTCCTGGGAACTTAAAACATCATAGTGGTCCTCCAGTTAAAGTAGGAGCATATGGAGGTCATGTGATTAATGGAGTTTCAGCTTAGGTCCAACTTACAGTGGGTCCTCGGACTCATCCTGTGGTCATTTCCCTAGAATGCATCATTGGCATAGATACACTTAGCAAGCTTGCAGAATCCCCACATTGGCTTTCTGACGGGTAGAGTGAGGGTTATTATGGTGGGAAAGGTCAAGAAGCCTTTAGAGTTGCCTCTACCTAGAAAAATAATAAATCAAAAACAGTATTGCTTCCCTGCAGAAATCACAGAAATTAGTGCCACCATCAAGGACTTGAAAGACACAGGGGTGGTGATTCCCACCAAGTCCCCATTCAACACTTATATTTGGCCTATACAGAAGACAGATGGATCTTGAATAATGACAGTGGATTATCGTAAGCTTTAACCAAGAAGTGATTCTGATTGCAGCTGCTGTACAATATGTGGTTTTATTGCTTGAACAAATTAACACATCTCCTAGTACCTAGTATGCAGTCATTGACTTGGCAAATGCCTTTTCTCCATTCCTGTCCATAAGACCCACCAGAAGCAATTTGCCTTCAGCAGGCAAGGCCAGCAATATAAGTTCACTGTCCTACCTCAGGGTATATCTACTCTCTGGATTTGTGTCATAATCTTGTTCACAGAGATCTTGATCACTTTTTCCTTCCACAAGATATCACACTGGTCCATAACATTGATGACATTATGCTTACTGGACCCGGTGAGTGAGAAGTAGCAAACACACTGGACTTATTGGTGAGACATTTGCATGCCAGGGCATATGTATGTTACATGAGGAAGTGGCTCAAATGCCCATGGTCCCCACTCCTGCCATCCTGCCTTTTCTCTTCAAGCCTTCACCGATGGCCCCATGGGGAGTTCTGTATGATCAGCTGATGGAAGAAGAGAAGACTAGGGCCTTGTTTACAGATGGTTCAGCACAATGTGCAGGAACCACTTGAAAGTGGAAAGCTGCATCACTACAGCCCCTTTCTAGGACATCCCTGTAGGACAGTGGTGTAGCAAAATCTTCCCAGTGGGCAGAACTTTGAGCAGTGCACCTGGTTGTGCACTTTGCATTGAAGAAGGAAAGACATGATGTGTGATTGTATCCTGATTCATGGCTGTAGCCCATGGTTTGGTTGGATGGTCAGGGACTTGAAAGAAGTATGATTGGAAAATTGATGACAAAGAAATTGGGAAAGAGGTATGTGGAAGGACCTCTCTGAGTGGTCAAAAACTGTAAAGATATTTCTATCTCATGTCAGTGCTCACCAAAGTGTGACCTAAGTAGAGGAGGATTTTAATACTCACAAGAATAGGATGACTCATTCTGTGGACACCACACAGCCTCCTTCCCTGGCCATCCCTGTCATCACCCAATGGGACCATAAGCAAAGTGGCCATGACAGCAGAGATGGAGATTATGCATGGGCTCATCAACATGGACATTTATTCACCAAGGCTGGCCTAACTACAGCCACTGCCGAGTGCCCAATTTGCCAGCAGCAGAGACCAACACTGAGCCCTCAATATGGTACTGTTCTTTGGGGTGATCGTCCAGCTACTTGGTGGCAGGTTGATTATCCTAGACTTCTTTCATGATGGAAAGGACAATAGTTGGTACTCACTGTAATAGACACTTACTCCAGATATGGGATTGCCTGTACTGCACGAAATGCTTCTGCCAAGACTACCATCCGTGGACTCACAGAATGCCTCATCCACCATCAAGGGATTCCACACAGCATTGCCTCTGACCAAGACACTCATTTTATGGCTAAAGAAGTGTGACAGTGGACTCATGCTCATAACATTTACTGGTCTTATCATGTTCCTCATTATCCTGAAGCAGCTGGACTAATAGAATGGTGAAGTGGTCTTTTGAAGTCACAATTACAATTCCAACTAGGTGACAGTACTTTGGAAGTGTGGGACAAAGTTATTCAGAAAGTTGTGTATTCCCTGAATCAGCATCGTATATATGGTGCTGTTACTCCCATAGCCAGGATTCACAGGTCCAGTAATTCAAGGGGTGGACATGGAATTGGCACCTCTTACCATCACCTCTATTGATCCACTAGCACAGTTTTTGCTTCCTGTTGTGGCATTGTGTTCTGCTGGCCTGGAAGTCTTAGTTCCAGAGGGAAGAATGCTGCTACCAGGAAACACAACAATGATTCCATTAAACTGGAGGCTGAGACTGCCACCTGGCCACTTTGGACTCCTCCTACGTCTAAGTCAACAGGATAAGCAGGGAGTTACAGTGTTTGCTGGGGTGATTGACCCAGACTATTAAGATGAAATCAGTCTACTACTCCACAATGGAGGTAAGGAAGGGTATGCATGGAATACAAGAGATGCCTTAGGGCATCTTTTAGTATTGTCGGGTCCTGTGATTAAGGTCAATGGGAAACTACAACAGCCCAATCCAAGCAGGACTACAAATGGCCTAGACACTTCAGGAATGAAGATTTGGTTCATTCCACTGGATAAAAAACTATGACCTGCTGAGGTGTTTTCTGAAGGAAAAGGGAATACAGAATGAATAGTAGAAGAAGGTAGTCATCAATACCAGCTGAAACCACATGACCAGTTGCAGAAATAAGGACTGTAATTGTCATGAGGATTTCCTTCTTATTTTGTTAAGACTGTGTTTGTGCATGTATACACTTGTACTAAAAAATGTATCTTTTTTTCCCCTTTCTTTTTTCTTTATCATGTGACATGAGATTTATTGACATCATATTAGTGATACAGGAGTTAAGAAGAAATTACTTAGGCAGACGGTGAGGGTACCAGAGTGCTTTGCAAGGTCTTCCTTTTAATGAAAAGCAGCCCCCAGATCATTTTCTTTTCTAACAAAGATCAGCCTGTAAAATTGAACTGCAGACATAATCAAGCAAGCTGGAAGTTTTCACAGGTGAATTCTGGCCCTAGGCATATTCAAAATGGTGGCTCCATGTTCCCTTTTCTTTGCTAGCCATATGTACAGTAAGCAGCAGATAAAATGGAACTGGCCAAGTGGAAAGCCTATTTGCATAATAAGATTAAAGTGGTGTGGCCAGTCTTCCCTGCGAGCTGAATAAAGTTATAAATTGAGTCAGTTACAATTGAAACATTTTAAACACTTAAAACTCATATGTATCTAGTGGTGACAAAATTAAACAGCACAGATAAAGAATATATTTATCATTCCAGAAGTTTCCATTAGCTAGTATTGGTGTACAGCACCAATATAAAAATTACTGTTTTATGGAAAAGAAGGCCGGGCGCGGTGGCTCACGCCTGTAATCCCAGCACTTTGGGAGGCCAAGGTGGGTGGATCACAAGGTCAGGAGATCGAGACCACGGTGAAACCCCGTGTCTACTAAAAATACAAAAACTTAGCTGGGCGCGGTTGCGGGCGCCTGTAGTCCCAGCTACTCAGGAGGCTGAGGCAGGAGAATGGCGGGAACCCGGGAGGCGGAGCTTGTAGTGAGCCGAGATCGCGCCACTGCCCTCCAGCCAGGGAGACAGAGCGAGACTCCGTCTCAAAAAAAAAAAAAAAAAAAAAGAAAAGAAAAGAAAATATTGATTATAGTCCTCTTACGGTGATTAATCTTGATAAAATAGGGGACTCAGAACATTCCTGCTATTCTGATGAAAATCATCATAAGAGTATGCGTTCTTGTGAAGTGGATTAATTCCTTCTGCATAGTCTGTTCTCAAAAGTTTTTTAAAATTTAAAACATATGAGGCAGAATGCTTTATGATACAGTTGATACAAGAAGCTGGTTCTGCCCACAAGCATTTTGATATTTTACCAGAAAAAATATGAGCAAGGACAAATAGTTACAGGAAAAATAAGGAAGAAAAAGACAAAGTTCAATGGCGTTTAAAGGAGAGAAAAATGATTTACATTTGAAGATAACAGGCTTCTTGGAAGAAGAGATAAGTCAAGATTAGATTCAGCTTCTGTGTGTGCAGGTTGAAGTCATTCAGGGTTGAGCAAATAACATGAACACAAAGACACAGAGGCACAGAAATGTAGGCAATGTATGAAGCGATTTGAATTCTATTGAGGTCTGTATAGCCAATTTTGCTGTAACGTGATATATATACTCCTAAAATATACCATGCTATGTAAAATCACACTACAAACCCAGAGAGTTTATGGGAAAATGCCTTTAGGGCCTTTTCACTCAAAAACTTTGTCACTGACACATAAAAAAGAACCAATATAAAAGGTTAGCACAGTTTTATGCATGTTAAAAGGCCAGGAGACATAATGCTACAATACATATGGCATTTTACCTTGAAAAAAGAGGTGAAGTTTTCTTGCAAAGGTGAGTGCTCTGTTCCTTCTGATCTGCCCACTTGGCTCATGATGTAAAAGAAAAAGAAAACCAAACAAAAGTGAGAGAGAGAGAGAAAGGAAAAGAGTAAGAGAAAAGAGAGGTGAAGGAAGAAAAACATCACAGAAGAAAAGGGAAAGTGCAAAAGGGCCTGAGAGGAGGCTGGAGGTCATATGGCCAGTGTGGCTGTTGAAAAGAGTATACAGCTAATTATTGTGAAGCGGGAGAAGGACAATTACTTAAAATAAGATAAAAATCTACTAAATATTTTTATACCAGATGTGGCTTGGCACGGCTCATTGTCATGAGATGAGTGTGTACGCATTATGAAGTATTTGTATGTAACTGAATTTAGTTTGGTGTAATTTTCTATATCTATCTAGTATTTTTTTGCAAATGAAATTAGATATACAACAAAAAATTCATTTTATTCTCAAATTGTTCAATAATAAATCAATCACACTGGAAGAAATTTGCAGTGTCAACACAAGTGGTATAGCAGGACTGACTGTATTCATTTTCGTGAATTTAGGTAAAGGGCAATACTGATAAATGTATCTGTAAGGTTAAATCATTGTCAAATTGTCAAGCATTTTTGAATGTTTGGTATATTATCTATTGTTTCATAACATTACCTTACACTTAGCACACTTAGCAGCTTTAAAAAACACACATTTATTATCTCGTAGTTTTTCCGTATATGGAACCATAAGTCTAAGCACCACTTAGGTGGCTCCTTTACAAAGCTACAATCATGCCAGCCAGATGTGGTTTCTCATGGGGAGGCTGAACTGGAGATGGATTCACTTCCAAGGTGATGTGGTTATTGGCAGCATTAAATTCCTTGTCAGCTGTTAGACTGTGGCCTCAATTTCTTCCTGGCTGTTAGCTAACAGTCACCCTTAGTTCTGCTTCTTAGTTGGCTGGAAACTACTCTCAATTCTTTGCTATGTGACCTTCCCCAACATGACCATGTGCCTCATCAAAGCCAGCAAAGGAGACAGTCTTCCAGAAAGACAGATATGACAGTCTTAGCACAATTACAAGAGTGACATCTCATCAGTGTTCCCATATGTTTTGTTTAGAATCAAGTCACAGGTCAAGTGGAAGACATTATGCTAGGAATTAATGCAAGGAGTTTGGAATAATTAGGACCAGTTTAGACTCTGGTTATAGAAGAGGAGATTTCTATTTTTCATATATGAAATACTAATTGTGTCATTATCAAATAGAATGATCTTCTATAGTTAACACAAGCATCTAGCGGGGCAGTGCCACAAATTTGTGGGGTTTGGGATTATCCCCAGACTACAGAATATTTTGGCAAGGGCAAGTAACAGCCTTCACATTTAGAGTTTCATCTACAAAACTAAAACATGGCACTATTTGATGAATTTTAGATTGATTTTACTTATTTAGTTGTATAGTCAAAGCCATGATAAATGAACTGACTGATCCATTTTAATCTATTATTTCAGCTAAATATACTAATATGCATTCTGGAATAGGCAGGTAACTTTGCTTGAGTGGAAAATAATAATTTCAATTTATAAGATTTATCAACCAACAGATGAGGTAGTTACATTGTGAATTAATTAAAGAAAGAGTGAATCTACTCTCCAATAAATAAAGGAATACATTATGAAGTATTTCTATATAACTGAATTTAGTTTGATGTAATTTTCTATATCTAGCATTTTTTTGTAAATAAAATTATAGATATACAACAAAAAATTCATTTTATCCTCAAATTGTTCCATGATAAATCAATCACACTGGAAGAAATTTGTGGTTTTGAATTTTTAGGAGAGTCTCAGAGTTTCTCTCTGAGACATATATTTACATGTAACCAAAGGATAGAAATCACAAATACCTTTTTCTCTTTTGACACAGAAGATCATTAATTTTACGTATATTATTTTCTATTAACATATGCATGACTCTATAAACTTAAAATTATTAATGTGTTAGGGTACTTTTTAGCCCCCCTTGACATATTTTTTCAAGTCAGAAGTACTTAGAATTTCAAAATAGAAAGGCAGTTAGAATGTTCTTATATTTGTTTTTAATTCTATATAAATGTAAAGGACATTTAATTTGTAAGTAAAATACATTCAAAGTCTCGTCTGAATATCCCATCCATGAAAATATTATCAACTACCAAACATTTTTCCCAAGGAATTAAATGTTATTGTTTCTTTTATATCACAATATTTGCAGGTCTTGAAAAAAAAAACAGAAAACTTCACAGTTTAAAGTGATTTCTTTCCTTTCTTCTTTAAGAGATGGGAGTCTTGCTATGTTGCCCAGGCTGAAGTTCAGTGGCAACTTTTAGGCACCATGATGGCATATTATATAGACTTAAATTCCTGGGGTCAAGGGATCCTCCTGTCTCAGTCTTCTGAGTACCTGGAGCTACAGGTGCCCACCAGTGAGCCTGGCTTGAAATAATTTTTTCTAAACTAAATAATCTCATTCCTTTATTTTATTTTACATATATGATTCTAATTCCCTGATTCCAACATTGTATCATATATATCAAATTGTTCCTCAGATATGAAGCTAAAATAATAAAACTGTGAATAAATATTAATTTTCAAATGTATTTCTAAGTTTTTGAAGAAGATTTTTTATGAGACAACTATGAAGAATATTAATATAAGTTTTATGTACATGAATTTGTTTAAAGATTAACTGGGTTGGAAAAGTCTTCTCCCACCTCTAGAATTCCAAAATATGGCTCACAGGGAGATAAGACACTTCAAATAGAATATCATATTTTTAAATTTTGCTATATAGTTATAATTCTAGAAATAATAGAAGACAACAATTTACCGTATAAACTTATATACTATTTATTGTGTAGAATTATGCAAATTAAAGAGAGGTCTATAAAATGAAAGAAAATGATTTACACAACTAAGCACTTTTTAATGTTTTTATCTGCACATTTGAGCCTATACTACTGTCATTCAAATTTTGAAGGTTATTAATGAATACTTGTGTTTTAAAGCTTTGTTCATTAATGAATGTGTCTCTAAAATAATTCTCCCACACTTTTTTAGTTGTTTATTCATTTATTTATTTGGAGACAGAGTCTTAGTCTGTCACTCAGACTGGAATAGAGTGGCGCAGTCACGGCTCACTGCAGCCTCAACTTCTCAGGCTCAAGTGATCACCCACTGTCAGTTTCCTGGTTAGCTGGGGCTGCAAGCACATGCCACCATGCCCAGCTAATTTTTGTATTTTTTGTAGAGACAGAGTTTTGACATGTAGCCCAGGCTGGTCTTGAACATCTGCGCTCAAGTGATCCACGTGTCTCAGCCTCCCAAAGTGCTGGGTTTATAGGAGTAAGCCACTGTACCTAGTTGCTTGTTGTATTCCAAACTTTTATCTACAAACACATTCCCATAATAATGTAACCAGAATGGTATACACAAATTCTCATTTCTGAAAACAGATTGATCTATCTATCTATCTATCTATCTATCTATCTATCTATCTATATCTATCTATCTCTGCATTTGCTATTCTTGTTGAATTCATTAAGGAAAGAGATACAGAATAAAAGACCTGGTAATTTTATAAAGATTCTCTGCCCTACAGATATTTTAGTGGCTTTAATAATTGTCTTAGTTTGGCTGGGCACAGTGGCTCACACCTGTCATCCCAGTATTTTGGGAGGCTGGGGCAGGTGGATTACCTGAGGTCAGGAGTTCAAGACCAGCCTGACCAACATGGTGAAACCCCATCTCTACTAAAAATACAAAAAAAAAATTAGTCGAGTGTGGTGGCACATGCCTGTAATCCCAGCTACTCAGGAGGCTGAGGGAGGAGAATTGCTTGAACCCAGGAGGTGGAGTTTGGGGTGAGTTGAGATCATGTCACTGCACTCCAGCCTGGTCGACAGAGTGAGATTCCATCTAATAATAATAATAATAATAATAATAATAATAATAATAATAATTGTCTTAGTGCAGGCTGTTATAAAAAATTACCATAACTTGTTGGCTTAAGCAACAAACATTTATTTCTCTTAGTTCTGGAAGCTGAGAAGTCCAAAATCTAGATGCTGGCAGATCTAATGCCTGGTGAAGGCCTGCCCACTGGTTTCCAGATGGTGATATTCTTCTTATATTCTCCCATGGCAGAAAACAGAGAGAGAGAAAACAAGCTCTCTTGTATCCCTGATATGAGGACACAAATTCAATCATGAGGGCTCTATCCTCTATACATAATTACCCCTCAAATGCTCTGCCTCCTAAAAGCATCCAATTGAGATTTAGGATTTGAACATATGAATTTTGGGGAAACACAAATTTGTATTCCATAACAATAATGAGTAGTAAAAATAAAATTGTCTGATGATGACAAAGTGAATGGCCCTATGTTAGGTACATTCATTAGAAAACAAATGAAAAACAGAAGAAAGTAAATAGAGTAAAATAGCAACCATGATTACCTCTTGGTGATGAGATTACTAAAAATTTTTGCTCTGACTAAAATTTTTAAATGATTTTCAAAATGATAAAAATAAATGCTATTTTGGCCGGGCGCGGTGGCTCACGCCTGTAATCCCAGCACTTTGGGAGGCCGAGGCGGGTGAATCAGAAGGTCAGGAGATCGAGACCACGGTGAAACCCCATCTCTAATAAAAATACAAAAAATTAGCCAGGCGCGGTGGCGGGTGCCTATAGTCCCAGCTACTCAGGAGGCTGAGGCAGGACAATGGCGTGAACCCGGGAGGCGGAGCTTGCAGTAGGCCGAGATTGCGTCACTGCACTCCAGCCTGGGTGACAGAACGAGACTCCACCTCAAAAAAAAAAAAAAATGTTATTTTAATATAAACCTCATTGCAGGATGTAGTATGCACACAGTTTCATTCATAAATTCTCTAAAATTATTTCCTAGAATGTGTAAGTCTTTATTTTTCATATTGTTCTGACTATCCCCATTCTGACATTTTTTTCATGCCATTTATAAAAGAAGTATTTAAGATGTTCTACTGTATTAGGAACTGTATTTGAAAATACTTGTAGATGACTCAGTCTCCTTCTGTTTCAGTTTCTGTCACTTGTACTCTCTCCCTCTCTCTCTAGATATACATATATATAATATATATGTGTATATATACACACACACACATTTGCCTCAATAAAGTGTATGATTGCTTCTCTTTACTCTCCCCTTTTCCTTATTTTCCCAGGTAGATTGAAAAAAAGTAAATTCAAGAAATAAAAACCTAAATAACTATGAAATCATAAAATTATGCAAACAAAAAATAAAGCACAGGTTTTAAATTCAATATAAGGATAATAATATTTATGCAATCTATGGCACACAAGTAAGTATCAAACATTTAATTCCTACAATAAAACAGAACTCATGTTAGGAGCATAACATACATTACTCCTCTTATTTCTTACTGACTTCTCAAATGTTGTACTATTGTAGATATATTGCCTGACCAACATTAAAAAATAGCATATTGCCACCTCTTAGACATCCTTTTTATCGTTCCTTCTAGCTTATTATTTTCCAAAGCACTGTGTGACATACATATACACACACACACACACATACACATACAGTAAATACACTTATGGCTCTATATACACTTTGTACTATCTGTACCCACATCTCATAGATGAAAAAATTTATAAATGAGAAAGCTAAGTCCCAGAAAAGCTATGTGTCCAAGTCTGTAATGTCTCTTGACTTTATTTTTGTGTATAAAGTAATATAAGTGTCTAATTTCATCCTTTTGCATGAGGAGATTTAGTTTTCCCAATTAAATTTATTAAAAAGACTATCTCTTTCCATTTACATATTCTTGATTGAAGAATATTCCAGCTGAAGATCAGTTGACTGTATATGCATTGGTTTCCTTCTGGTCTCTCTATTCTATTCCACCACCATGCTGTTATAATTACTGTTGCTTTGTAATATATTTTGAAATCCAACAGTGTGGTACTTCCAACTTTGCTGTTCTTTCTTAAGACTGCTTTGGGTGTTCAGATATTTTATAGTTCCATGTAAAATTTAGCATTTTTTTCTGTTTCTGTAAAAATGACATTGGGTTTTGATAGAAATTTTATTGAGTCTGAAGATTGCTTTGGGTAACATAGGTGTTTCAACAATGTCAAGTCTTCTAATCTATGAACACTGTGTGTCTCTCCATTTACTTGTCTCTTCTTTAATTTATTTCATCAATGCCCTGTAGTTTTCAGAGTATACATTTATAAAACCTAAAACTATAAAGCTCCTAGAAAAAACATAGAGGAAAAGCTTCATGATATTGACCTCAACATAGTTTCTTTGATATGTCACCAAAAGCACAAAAAAATAAAATTAAAAATACACAAGTAGGACAACATCAAACTAAAAAGCTGTGTACAGCCAAAAAAATAAAAAATAAAAAATCAACAGAGTGAAAAGGCAACCTAAGAAATGGGACAAACATTTGTAAACACCCTATCCACTCCTGACCACTTGAGTTGGTATAAACTGTATATCTGATAAGGTATTAATATGCAAAACACGTAAGAAACTCTTACAGCTCAATAGCAAAAGAAAATCATATAACTTCATTAATAGTAGAAAAATTATGTTAATGGTAAGAAAACAAATGGTCAACAAGTATATGAAAAGTTGCTCATCATCACAATTCGCCAGGGAAATGAAAATTAAACCACAACAGATATCACCTCACACGAGTTAGAATGGCTATATTTTTTTAAAGATAAGGTTGTCAAGGGTTGTGAGGAAATTAGAAATTTTGAACACTATTGGTGAGAATGCAAAATGATACAGCTGCTATAGAAAAAAGTTCTTCAAAACTTAAAAATAGAGCTATCATTTATCCAGCAATCACACTTCTACATATATTTTCAAAAGAATTGAAATCATCTCACAACAGGCACTCCCATGTTCATTGCAGCATTATTCACAATGGACAAGATCCAGAAACAACCTAAATGTTCATCAATGTGTGAATGAATGAAAAATCACATTTTCTTTATCCATTTTTTATTGAAGTTAAATAATATTCCATATATAATATTCCAGGTAAATAGAATAACATTCCACCTTAATAAAGAAGGAAATCCTTGTATATGCAACAACATGGAAATACCTGGAGGACATTATTCTAAGTGAAATAAACAGTCACAGAAAGACACATACAGCTTGATTCCACATATATGAGCTACCTACAGTAGTGAACTGTCACGGAGGCAAAGAGTAGAATGTAGAATGGTGATTGCCAGGGGCTGGAGGAAGAGGTCATAGGGCATTGCTACTCAAAGGCTACAAAGTTTAAGTTATGCAAAATGGATAACTTCTAGAGATCTGCTGTACAATATTGTTCCAGTTAACAATATTGTATGTGTACCTCAACATTTAAGAAGGTAGGTATCATGTTAGGTATTATTACCCAAATAAAAAATTATACAAAAAGGTTAATTGCATATTGATACAAGGTAGAACCATGAGAGTCGTGAAACTCTATACATAGAATTATATAGCATCATTCTATAAAAAGAAAGCATTGTCAGAAATATAAGGAAACATCTCAGTAATATTAAAATGTTATGCATTACCATAATATTCCGTAGGTCAAGGAGACAAAAGTAAATCATTAAGGACTTAAAGAACTTGAATTATTTAATGTTTTCATAAATAACTGTGCATTGTTATAATGTTGTACCTTAATGATGAGAAATGCATTTTCTCAAGCATCATGTACCACTTACAAATATTGCTCATAATCTATACCATAAAGTATTTTAATTTCTAAAATAACAGTTTTATAACTTTCTTATATCAATAATAAAGTATTGCTAGAAACTAATACTGAAACTTTGAGGAAGGAAGAAAATTACTCAGATATTTTAGGAATTGTTGCATGAATAAGGGCTGCCTTATGCAAACTAGAAAACAGCAAATGTCAGGCCAAGATGGCTGACTAGAAACAGCTTGTGTGCTTGGCTCTCACGAAGAAAAGAAAGAGTGATGAGTGGACACTAGTTCTTCACCCGGAACAGACACGCTGACACACTATGATTCATCAGGGAAACAGCTTGACCTATGGATAACAGAGAAGAGCAAGACAGAACAACAGTCTGCCTAGAAGTGGCATGGAACAGGGGATGTCTGCCCACTACACAGAAGCAGTGAATAAGAATCTTCAGGGACCCAAAATTCTGCCACAGACTTCTGCATTCTTGGGGTCGGGATGATGCATCCATGGTCCCCGACACAGGAGCCTCCAGACTGACACGGAGAGCTACATGGCGTATGGGAAGAGCCACTGCTCAGGCATACATGGAGTCCTGAGAGCCTCGCATCCCCAGGCACCATGGCCCCAGCAGCTGCAGCTCAGTTAACATGAGAGACCAGACTCCCTCTACTCCTCCAGGAAAGGTGCCAAATCCATGGGGCTGAGCAGTGATGGGCTGAAGGCCTCTGCAGCACTTTGCAGGATAAGGTCCTCTAGCCTGTGATGCTAGTGAGGTCACTTCAGCCCTGCCTGAGTTCTTGGGCCAGGAACAGCTCTGTACTTCCCTGGGGTGGAGCTCTCAGAAGGAGACGCAGGCCACCATTTTTGCTGCTCTGCAAGCCTCCCTCTAGTTACCCTCACGTTCAGGAAGGCGCACGGCGATTAGGAACTATTGCAGACACCCAGCACGGTGCAGCTGCCTTACAAAAAAGCAGCCAGACTCTTTTCCACACAATATCCTGACCCCTGCTAGTTCTCAGGGCAGGGTCTCCTGATGTGGGACCTCAGCCATCCACTGCTTAGACTCTCAGGCTGGCAGCAGCTCTTGCTGCCCTGGGACAGAGCTCCAGAGGTAGAGACAGCCATGGTTCTCTGCTGCTTTGCAAGTCCTGTCTTGTTGTCCTCAGGCTCTGGAGGGTAGGCAGTAATTAGGAAGTATCATGCAACCCCAGCACAGCGCAGCCACCTTACAGAAAAGTAACCAGACTGTTTCTCATGCAGGTTCCTATCCCTATTACTCCTTGCTGAGCAGGGCCTAATAACCTGGCACCTCAGCAACTCTGTGCCTTGGCTCTCAGGCTGATAGCAGCTCTGTGCTTTTCTGTAAGAGAGCTCTCAGAGGGAGCAAGTAGGCCACCATTTATGCTGCCCCACAGTGCTCCCTCTCATTGCTTTCAGGCTCCGGAGGTAGCAAGTAGTGGGGGACTGATGCAGACCCCTAGTACAGCACAACACCTTATAGAAAAGCAGACAGATTGTTTTTCACAAGCATCCCCACATCCACTACTCTTCACTGGGCAGTGGCTCTTGACCTGAGCCCTTGTGCAATCACCCTATCCCCTCCCGACCACTTGAGTTGGTGGTAGCTCTGCCTTTCACTGAAGGTGAAATCCTAGAGACAACCCATAGCCCCATTGTCACTGCAGCTGGAGTGGTACCTCCCTGACTGCCTTTGGGGTGGGAAGGGAAAAATAGGTCTGGTCAAGGCTCCATTAGAACCTCCAGAGTAATGCAGGCACCATGCGAAGAGGAGCCCAGTCTCCCTCCTTATGAGTCTCCTGCCCATACTCTTTAGCAAGCAAGGCCTATGGCTTGGGATAACAGAACAGCTCTCCCACCCTAGTTGAGGATTTCCACAAATAGTGGCTCTGTGTTTCTTTCCTGGAGAAGGGGCTCCTAGAGGCAACTGATCACCCCTCTGGCACTGCCATGATGGTGGTTCTGCCCTGCTGCTCTTGACCTGGAGAAGAAACAAAGGGCCTGAGGGCTTCACTTGCACTACTAGCATGACACAGTCACCATACAAGAGTAGCCCAGTCTCTCCTTGCTGTGATCCACAGCCCAATACCCTTCAGCAGTGGGGGTCCTAACTCAGATCACCAGTGCCAGTAGAGCAGCTGTCCCACCCTCTGGCTAAACATCCCTAGTAACAGCAGCTCTGCATTTTTCTAAAGTGGAGCTCTCAAAGGCAACCAACAGCCTCTCTGCCACTGCTGCTACAGTGGTACTGCCCTTCCCGCCATCAAACTGAGAAAGAAACAAAGACCCTGAGTGCTTTAACTACACATTCAGCAGGCCACAGCCACCCTAAGGAGAAGAGGCCAGTCAGTCCCCCAGTAAGTAACCCCCACCTCAGTCATCACCAGGCAAGACTCCCCAGCTTGAGGCCTCAATGCAGCCACCCCATCCCAGGCGAAACGCACTGACTGGCAGTGGCTCTGCATTTCTCTGGGGTGGAGCCCCAAAAGACAGTGAAACACCATCTGGCATAGCCACTGCCAAGGTTCCTTCCCCTGCTGTCTCCAAGCTGGGGAAGAAACATAAAGCCTGAGCTTACCCCAGGGTAGTGGTGTGCAGCCCAGGAGTGCCAAGCCGAGATCTGCAGCCAGCCCTTGAGTGGGAGAGGAGTCCACGCTTTTAGAGCATTGAGAGAGAGCATGGCTGCAATCAAGAAGAAATACAGAGGACCCACATGGTTGAGCTAGAGCCTACCTTCTGGCCATTATGCTGAAGCACCGTCTACTGGATCCCAGCCCAAGCTTTAACACTAAAAATACTTCGCTAATATACTCCTCTGGGAAATCAAGAACAATAACTCTGCTACAGATAAAGATCCCGCACAAAGCCTCAGTATTCTTAAAACATGCAGAAAGAATGCCACCGGACTATACTCAAATTACAACACAGTTGAAGCTATATCAGCCCACAGAGATGATAAAGAACCAGCACAAGAACCCTGGCAACTCAAAAATATAAAGTGTCTTTTTTTCCAACAAATGACTGCACCAGTTCCCCAGCATGGATACTTATTCAGGTTTAAATGACAGAAATGACAGAAATAGAATTCCAAATATGGGTAGGAATGAATATCATTGAGATTCAGGAGAAAGTTGACACAGAATCCAAGGATTACAATAGAAAGATATAGGAGAGCTGATAGACAAAATGGCCATAATAAGAAATAACCAACTGGATCTGATAGAGTATGGAAAACATATTAGAAGAATTTCATAATGTAATTGCAAGTATTATAGCAGAATACACCAAGCTGAGGAAAGAATCTCAGAGCTAGAAGGCTGGCTTTCTGAACTAACTCATTCAGACCAAAAAAAAAAAAAGAAAGAACGAAACTTCTGAGAAATATGAGATTATGTAAAGAGACCAAATCTATGACTCATTGGCTTCCCTGGAAGAGATGTGGAGAAAACAAGTCACTTGGAAAATATATTTGAGGATTTCATCCATGAAAATTTCTGCAAATTTGCTAGAGAGGCCAACATTCAAATTCAGGAAATGCAGAGATGCCCTGAGGGGCACTAAGCAACAATAAAATACATTTACAAGACACATCATCATCAGACTCTCCAAGGTTAAAGTGAATGAAAAAATGTTAAAGCTAGCTAGAGAGAAGGGGCAGGTAACCTTCTAAGGGAACCTCATCAGGCTAACAGCAAAATGTTCAGCAGAAATGCAAGAAGCCAGAAGAGATTGTGGGATTATACTCAACATTCTTACAAAAAAAGAATTTTCAACCAATAATTTCATATCCAGCTAAGCTAAGCTTCAAAAGTGAAAGAGAAATAAGACCCATTTCAGGCAAGAACTACTAAAGGAGCTCATTACCACCAGACCTGCCTTAAAAGGAGTGTCAAATATGGAAAAGAAAGGCTATTGCCAGCCACTACAAAAACACACTTCAGTAAATAGACCATTGACTCTATAAAGCAACCAGACAAAAAAGTCTGCATAACAACCAGCTAACAACACAAGAACAGGATCAAATTCACACATAACAATATTACTTTGAAAGTAAATGGGGTAAATGCCACAATTAAAAGGCATAGACTAGCATGCTAGATAAAGAACCAAGACCAATGATAGACAATCTTCAAGAGACTTACTGCCCATGCAATGACATTCATAAGCTCAAAGTAGAGATTGAGAAGAATCTGCCAAGCAAATAAAGAGAAAGAAAGAAAGAAAGAAAGAAAGAAAGAAAGAAAGAAAGAAAGAAAGAAAGAAAGAAAGAAAGAAAGAAAGAAAGAAAGAGAAAGAAAGGAAGAAAGAAAGGAAGAAAGAAGGGAGGGAGGGAGGGAAGGAAGGAAGGAGAGAGAAAGAGAGAGAAAGAAAGAGAAAGAAAGAAAGAAAAAGAAAGAAAGAAAGAAAACGAACAGACAGGGCTGCTATTCTTATTTCGGACAAAACAGACTTAAAACCAACAAAGATAAAAAAAAAAAAGACAAAGAAGAGAATTACATAATGGTAAAGAGTTAAATTCAAAAAGAAGCCCCAACACAGGAGCACTCAGATGTATAGAGCAAGTTCTTAGAGACTGTAATGGTTAATATTGAGTGTCAATTTGATTGGATTGAAGGATGCAAAGAATTCTTCCTGGGTGTGTCTGTGAGGGTGTTGCCACAGGACATTCACATTTGAGTCAGTGGACTGGGAGAAGCAGATCCACCCTTAATCTGGGTGGGCACCACATCATCAGCTATCAGCATAAAAGCAGGAATGAAAAGAGCAGACTTGCTAAGTCTTCTGGACTCGTCTTTCTCCCATGCTGGATGCTTCCTGCCATTGAACTTTGAATTCCCAGTTCTTCAGTTTTGGGATTCTTGGACCTTCAACAACAGACTGAAGGCTGCACTGTTGTCTTCCCTACTTATGAGGTTTGGGACTCAGACTGACTTTCTTGTTCCTCAGTTTGCAGACGGACTATTGTGGGACCTCACCTTGTGATGATGTGAGTCAATACTCCTTCGTAAACTCCCCTTTATATGTACATCTCTCCCGTTAGTTCTGTCCATCTAGAGAACCTTGACTAATGGAGAGACCTACAAAGAGATTTAGATTTTCACAAAGTAACAGTGGGGGACTTCGGAATTTTACTTACAGTGTTAGACATATCACTGAGGCAGAAAATTAATTAAGATATCCAGGACCTGAACACAACACTTGACCATATGGATCTAATAAACACCTACAGACCTGTCCAACCAAACACAAAAGATTATATATTCTTTTCATCACCACATGGCAAATATTCTGAAATAACTCAGACAATTGGACATAAAATAATCCTCAGGAGAAAGCAAAGAAAAGAAAATCCTAAACCATTCCAATCACATTCTCAGACCATAGCACCATAAAAAAATAGAAATTAACGCTAAGAAAATCACTCAAACCCTACAATTATATGAAAGTTAAACAACTTGATTCTAAATGACCTCTGGGTAAATAATGAATTTAAGGCAGAAATTAACAAATTCTTTGAAACAAATGAGAGCAAGGACACAAGATATCAGACTCTCTAGGACACAATTAAAATAGTTTTAAGAGGGAACTTTACAGTGCTAAATGCCAACATCACAATGTTAGAAAGATCTAAAACTAACAACCTAATACCACATGTAGACGAACTAGAAAAACAGGAGCAAATGAACCCTAAAGCAAGGAGAAAAAAATTTACTAATATCAGAGCTGAAGTGAAGGAAATTGAGACACACAAAACAAAATATAATAAAAGATCAATGAATCCACAAATTGTTTTTGTGAATAAATAAATAAGATAGACCTCTAGCTAGACTAATAAAAAAAGAGAGTAAATCCAAATAAACATAATCAGAAATGGCAAAGGGAACATTAACATTAACCCCGTAGAAGTAACCCACTCAGAAACTATTATGAACACCTCTATGCACCCAAGCAAGAAGTCCTAGAAGAAATGGATAAAGTTCGGGAAACGGACAACCTCCCAATAATGAAACAAAAAGTAATTGAATCCCTGAACAAACTAATAATGATTTGCAAAATTGAATTAGTAATAAAAAGTCTACCAACCAGAATAAATCTAGGACAGATGGATTTACAACTGAATTCTACCAGATATATAAAGAAGACCTGGTGCCATTCCTACTGAAACTATTCCAAAAAAATGAGAATTCTGTGAAACCTAACTCATTATTTGAGGTCACCATCATCTTGATACCAAACCAGTCAGAGACACAACAACAACAACAACAAACTTCAGGCCAATATCCTTGATGAACATAGATGCAGAAATACTCAACAAAAATACTAGAAAACCGAATCCAGCAACTCATCAAAAAGTTAATATATCAGGAAATAGTTGGCTTTTTCCCTGGTATGCAAGATTGGTTCAACATACACAAATCAATAAATGTGATTCATCACATAAACAGAACTAAATACAAAAAAATGCTCATCTCAATAGATGCAGAAAAGACTCTTCATATAATTAAACATCCTTTCTTATTAAAAACTCTTAACAAATTAGGCATTAAAGGAACATGCTTAAAAATAATAAGAGCCATTTATGACAAACCCATAGCCAACATTACACTGAATGGGCAAAAGCTAGAAGCATTTCCCTTGAAAAACAGAACAGGACAAGGATGACGTTCCTCATCACTTTTATTCAACATAGTACTGGAAGTCCTGGCCAGAGCTACAGGCAAAATAAAGAAATAAAAGATATCCAAATAGGAAGAAAGGAGGTCAAACTATCCCTTTTTGCAGACATCCCATAGCCTTTGCCCCAAACTCTTGGACCTGATAAACAACTTCAGCAAAGTTTCAGGATAAAAAGTCAATGTGAGATAATCGGTAGCATTTCTATACACCAACAACTTCCAAGCTGAGAGCTCAATCAAGAACACAATCCCAGTCCCGGTAGCCATGAACAGAATAAAATATCTAGGAATATAGCCACCTGAGAGGTGAAAGATCTCTACAATGAGAATTACAAAACACTGCTGAAAGAAATTAAAGTTTACATAAACAAATGGAAAAACATTTCATGCTCATGGCTAGAAAGAATCAATGTTATATTTAAATGATGATACTGCTCAAAGCAATTGACAGATTCAATGCTATTCTTATCAAACTACCAATGATATTCTTCACATAATCAGAAAAAGAATTTTTAAAGCTTGTATATAACCAAAATAGCTTGAATTGCCAAGGGAATCCTAAGCAAAAAGAACAAAGCTGGAGGCATTACATTACCCAACTTCTAACTATACTACAAGGCTACAGTAACCAAAACAGCATGGTAATGGTACAAAACAGACACATAACCAACAGAACAGAGTAGAGAGCCTAGAAATAATGCTGAACACCTACAATTATTTGATCTTTGACAAAACTGAAATACAAATAAATGAGCAAATGACTCCCTACTCAATAAATGGAGCTGGGCTAACTGGCTAGTCATATGCAGACAATTGAAACTGGACCTCTTACTTACATTACATACAATGATCAACTCACAGTGGAATAAAAACTTAGATGTACACCCTAAAGCAATAAAACTCTAAAAGATAACCTAGAAAATACTATTCTGGATATAGGATCTGGCAAATATTTCATGACAAAGACATTAAAAGCAATTGTAAGAAAAATAGAAATTGACAAAGGGGACCTAATTAAAGAGCTTCTGCACAGCAAATGAAACTTTCAGTAGAGTAAACAGAAATCCTATAGAATGGAAGAAAATATTTGCAAACTTATCATCTAGCAAAGATCTAGTATCCAGAATCTATAAAAATCTTTAACAAATTTACAAGAACAAAACAAATAACCACATTAAAAAGTGGGCAAAGACACTTTGCGTGGGTTTAACAGACACTTTTTAAAAGAAGACATACATGTAGCAAACAAGAATATTAAAAAATGCTCAACATGCTTCACATCACTAATCATTAAAGAAATGCAAATCAAAACCACAGTGAGATACTATCTCATACCCGTCAGAATGGCCATTATTAAAAAGTCAAACAATAGCAGATGCTGGCAAGGTTGCAGAGACAAAGGAATGCTTTTACACTTCTGGTTGGAATATAAGTTGGTTCAGCCATTGTGGAAAGCAGTTTGGCAATTTCTCAAAGAACTCAAAGCAGAAAATGCATTTGACCTAGCGATTCCATTATTGGGTATATATCGAAAGGATTATAAATCATTCTACCATAAAGACACATTTATGTGTATATTCATTGCAGCACTATGCACATACCAAAGACATGGAATCAACCTAAATCCCCATCAATGGTAGACTGTATAAAGAAAATGTGGTACATATACCCCATGGAATACTGTTACAGGGTCCTTGCAGCTTCACTCTTCTGGCTGGAAACCTCTGTGGCTGGTGGCACCTTTGCCCAAGTTTTGCTCAGTCCTGCTGGGCTTGTTCTACCTAGTCGACTTGGCAGATTGTGCTTGGCTCATGCTACTGGCCTCGATCCCATGCCTGCCAAAGGCAAGCCAGGTACAGAGTGGTGAATGATGTGTGAGCAAGTGAGCATGGGGTCCGGCCACTGTGCACAGCCAGGCACACCAGCTGCAGCCGGGTAGGCAGCTCCAGGCACCAGAAGGGGTCCCAGCTCTCTGTGAGACTGCAGAGGGACCAGGCGTTTTGCAAGCAGCTTCCGCAGCTGGCAGCATGAAACACAGTGGCACCCGGGAGCTTGGAGATGCCAGGAACTGCAGAGCCCCAAACAGCGTGTCATAGCCCTGGCATGGGGAGCTCCTAGGTCTGGGCTCCCGAAAGAGCTGCAGCTCTTCCGTTCTTTTTTTCTTGCTGCCTGCAAAGTGGCAAGCAAAGGGCATGTTTCAGCGCTGTTTGTGTTACAGCTCTTTCAGCTCTGCCATTAAGCGGGTCCTGAATTCTTGTTTCGTGTTCAGGAAGAATTATGTACATGGAAAAGTGGAGGTAAGCAAGAGAAAGAGATGCTCTATTGAGCAACAGAACAGCTCAGAGGAGACTCACGGTAGGTAGCTCCTCTCTGCTGTCAGGTCATCGCACAGTTGGGAGCTCCTCTCTGCAGGCAGGTCTTTCTGTTGTCTCCTGGAGTGGGCCTGAGTCCAGGATTGTTATGAGCTTCAGAGGGGAGGAAGTGCATGCTGATTGGTCCATGGGCAGCCATGGGCGGGCCTGGAAAAAGGACCCTAAGTTCTCACTCCGGTCTGCAGAACCGGCAGCCTGGTCCCAAGGTAGGGTTTAACTGGGCACCTGCCCTTTTCTTCCCGGGAGCCTGTCTACCTCCTGCCGCCATTAATCTGCCATCTACGGTGCCCCACAGTGCCCAAGCTGTTCGTGTGGAGGGGTGCCTGCAGACTCACACCTAATCACCTTTAGTCCCACTTCAGCCTCCCTCCTGTGCTCCTTTGTTTCCCAAGTCTGGAGGGGGCTGAGGCAGCAGGGTGCTGGTGCGTCAGCACTGCCCTGAGCACATGTACACCCACCAGGTTGTGACAGCACCCGGGCTCAGCCACAACTTTGCTCCGAAATTGGAGTGGGGAGTTGGTAGTACAGTGGTGAGCATAGCTGCCTTCCAAAATTGGAGTGGGTGTCGGGAGTGCGGAGAGGCCAGGAAGTGGGAGCAGACACTTCTGAGCCTGCAGGGAAGGGGGTGCTTCCTAAGCTTCTGAGAATGCAGAGGTATCCGGGTCCACAGCCATGACTGAGCGGCTGCAGCTGCAGCCATGACTGAGCGGCTGCAGCTGCCCAAAAGGGCGGGAATCCCACCCCTCTAACTTGAAAGGGGGTGGGGCTTCATCTGTTCCCAGCTCTTGCCAACTCCATGGAGTAGGCAGACCTGGCCCTGCCTCCCTGACTGCAGTCAGCGAGGGCAGTGGCTTTTCCAGATGGGCCGCCACTGCCATCCATACTATGCAGCCATTAGAATGGAATGAGATTGTGTCGTTTGCAGAAATATGGATGAAACTAGAGGCCATTATACTAAGTGAAGTAAGACAGAAACAGAAAACAAAACATCTCATGTTCTCTTAGTGAGAACGTTGAGTACATAGGGACACAAATAAAGAAATAGTACACACAGGGCCTTACTCGAGTGTGAAAGAAGGAGAAAGTTGAGGATTAAAAAATTACCTTATTGAGTCTTATGCTTACTACCTGGGTGGTGACGTAAAAAGATAAAGAAAATTATAATGAGAAAAATAAACCTATCTTTCGTAGAACTGATAGCTAAGACCAAGAACAGGTTCTTCAAATAAAAGAGACAAATGTAATAAAAGAAAACATAGAAGAAATACAAGTAAATTATAAAATATATTTTCAAATTTGAAGAGAATATTAAGACTTGGAGTAAAATATTTCTAACAACTGCTACAATTGGAAACACTGATTAAATAAATAGCTCTTTTAAAAATGTAAATAACGATGAACTTATTGGGAAGGAAAAATATTATAAGACAAATGAAGAAATCGAATCACACACAAAACAAACAAAAAAAAAGTGCTGAAAAAATTTGCAAAAGCAAAAGGCAAGTATCTAACTTGGATTTCAAAACCAATGCTCCCAACCACCTAATTCAAATAAAAATTTGGGATTATCACTGTTGCTGTTTGATGAAACTAAAGTAAAACCACGCAAATCAGAACCAACATTTTATATCAAGTAGTGGGAGGAAATGAATGAAGTTGAGACATTCAGAAAAAAAAACATATCAGACATGACTTAAGCAATTATTGCAATAAATAATTCCTTAAAGCCAAAAGTAATGTATTGTCTTTTTGGAGCAATGGATTTTGTTGATATATTTCCTTATACCAACAACTTTCTGTAATAAATACTTCGATCAGAGTGTTCATTTATTTAATACACCTGCATTCTATTTGCAAATGTTTTATTAAACATTTTGTACTTATAAGTAAGATTGGACTATAATTGTTTTGTAGAGGACTTTTATAGAAAATACTGATTTTAAAAGTACTGATTTACAAAGTGAAATTTTACATTACATTTACTCTGACTTTATTAAATAACTGGGAAACATTTCAACTTTTTATATTGCTTATTTATGGAGTTATTCAGCATCCATATTTAACATTTGTTGTATTTTCATACAAAAGGTCAATTTTTAAAAAATGTATTTAATACATTTCCACATGAAGTGTATCTTTTGTTAGTAGAAATTGTTTTATTATTGCCCATTTTGTCATCATCCTTTGGGCTTATTTTACTCAGTTGTTAAGTGTTCTATCTGCACTGGATTCACATTTCGCACTGACTTTGAATGTGACTCAGTTGTTCTCCAAAATTGCTTTTGTGGCCTTAACAAATGTTTCTTGGTTCATTATTTTTACTTGTATTCTTCATATGTAATGTGCATTGCAATATTAGATATTAAGGGAAAGACAATCAAGGAATAATTGACCTAATACTTTGAATATATCAAAGACTGGAATAAGTGGTAAGATTGATTTGGATGAGGTTCTTTCACGGAAACTAACCTTATGTTTTAAAATTTATGGCTATTTTTGCTTACACTATATCTTACTGCTAGCACACTTGGATATAAAATCCAAAAATGCCTTTTTATGGCTAAAAAACTCTATATAATTAAATAACAATTACTTAAACTTTACCAATAAGCTTATTGCTTATTTATAATCACTTGTGTTAATACATGTTTACATAATGTTTATTTCTCTGCATATGCAACACATGCATTTCATCTCTTTCCTTCCAGCTTGTGATCATACTATTCTATATTCTATGCTTCCCACATTTTTTTCTTTCTTAAAGTGTAGTAATTTTCAATCTCCAGTGTATAAAATGATCTTTCTTTAACATTTTAATTATCCATGTTTTTATATAATTTTTGCTTTATTTTCCCAATTTTAAATGCAAAAGTAATGCTTATTTTAAACTATATAGTTTTTTCTTTTGTTTACAAGTGATGTTGAATATGTATGTATGTCTCTGTATTTTCAATTTTTCTGTCATTTATTTATGCATGGTTTATAACTGTGTATCATCTTAGGTGGTTATGATTTTCTTAATGATTAACATAACTCTATAATCCTAGTATTACATATTCTATAAAACATATCACAATTCCATTTTCTACCAGTGATTATTTTTATTTTATAGTTATCTTGATCTACTAAATTTGTATACATTTTATTAAAACATATTATGCATATAGAAAGGTGCACAATTGGAGATGAGCATGTTGATATTATCAGAAAATGAACAGTGATGTGACCATTATCAAAGTAAAGGAATAGAATATAACTTGTGTTCTAGAAATCCCTCTTGTGCCTCAGCCCAAAGCTAATCCACTCCCACTACTCTGACTTTTATCGCCATAAGATTGATGTTAATTTAAATATTTTAAAAACCTATCAATTTTTACTATAGATTGCTTATCTATGATTAGGATATCCTTCCTTATCCTAAAAACAGGTAAATATTTTTGCATATTTTTTCGTCATTTGGGTATTAAATATTTACATATATGCAACAGTTTATCTGGAATTTGCTCTTGCTTAAATACAAAATAACACATTTTTATAATTATTTTTCAATGTTTTCTATACTGCATATTTGGAGACTAAATGATACACTCCTAAATAACATATGGCTAAAGGAATATCAAGATAAATTTTAAAAAACAATTTTAACTAAATGAAAATGAATTTAAAATATCAAAATTTGTAGGATGCAGCAAAAGCACTGCTTAAAGAGAAATGTATAATAGCATTAAAAACATATATTAGAAAAGAATACAGATTTCCAATCAATCATCTAAGTTTCCACCTTAGGAAATAAGGAAACAAAAGCAATGCAAGGCTAAATAAAACAAACAAACAAAAAAATGAGTCTGAGTGGAGTGAGTCAGCCAGCCAGCCATGAGGTTGTATGGTTGCATCTGTGAAACCAGTAGTGCTTGCAGCACAGGTGACCAAACGATGGGAGAGCAGACTGCAGAATTCAAAGGAATTTTTTCTCTATCTGACAAGGATGATGATGGAACTGTAACAATAAAGCAATTGAGAACTGTAATGAAGTATCTTGGGTAGAATCCAATAGAAGCAGAGGATATGATTAATGAAGTAGATGCTGATGGTAAGGGCACAATTGACCCTCTTGAATTTCTGACAATGATGGCAAGACAAATGAAAGACCCAGGCAGTGAAAAAGAAATTAGGGAAACATTCCATGTGTTTGATAAGGTTGGCAATGGTTATATTAGTGCAACAGAGCTTCACCCTATAAACCTTAGAAAGAAGTTAACAGATACCAACAGATACCAGGCAATGAAATGATCAGGGAAGCAGATACTGATGGTGATCATCAAGTAAAGTATGGAGAGTTTGTACAAATGATGACAGCAAAGTGGACGTTGTGCAGAATGTGTTACATTTCTTGTACAAAATTGTTTATTTGCCTTTTCTTTGTAACTTATCTGTAAAAACTTTTCACTACTGTCAAAAAATAACACAATATGGATGTATAGTAGTTAGGACTTCATTCCTCCATGTTTTCTTCCTTTCTCTTAATGTCATTGTCCTGAAGCCTGATTTTAGAATATTGATCAAGTAATATGTTGTATGGGGCTTACACTTGAATATATATCTAAGCCATTCTGCACATCTAAAATTAGATGGAGTTGGTCAAATGAAGGAATATCTAGGTTATGCCTTCTTATAAAGTAGGTTTCTTTAGGATCTGTGAGCATGTTGTTGAAGTGTGAAGTTGTAACTGTGTAGACTGTAAACAGTCAACAATATGCACTAAAAAGTTGCACCATTGCAAAAAAGGTGTGTTATTCAGGTTTTTATATACAATTTTTTCATACTGCTTGTCTTGTACTGGAAGCATTTTCTCCTCCTGTTACTTGCTTTTTACACTGTTGTTAGCCACTTAAAGATAATCTGCTCATGGCATAATTTGCCTAAAATTCATTCCAAGTTGTATATTTGTTTTCCAATAAAATATTACAATAAAAAAGAAAAAAACATAAAATATATGAAAGAAATAACAAAAACAATTGAGTAATGAAAGTTACATCTTACATTCTGAATATTATGTTAAGGTGACTAACTTACATTTAATCATTTTCCTCAAGTAAGATCATTAATTGCAAACAATATCAGCAATCGAATATGTTCTGTTAACTAGCATCTACTATAGCAGGGGTCTAAAACCCCTGGGCTACTGTCTGTGGCCTGTTAGGAACAGGGCCACATAGCAGGAGGTAAGCAGTGAGTGAGTGTGAGCATCGCCACCTGAGCTCCACCTCTGCTCAAATCAGAGGCAATGTTAGATTGTCACAGAGTGCAAACCCCATTGTGAACTGTGCATGCCAGGGATCTAGGTTGTGTACTCCTTATGAGAATCTAACTAATGCCTAGTGATCTGAGGTAGAACAGTTTCATCCCAAAACCATCCTCACCACACCCCTGTTCGTGGAAAAATTATAATCCATGAAACTGGTCCCTGGTGCCAAAAAGCTTGGGGGCCGCTGATAGAAGTTATTCATTATGCCAAAAGAACACAGATTTTTGGAAAAAAGTAAATGAATAAATACCAAACTATAAAGTCATTTACACAAAGTGATGGGTTTAATGATCATTCTGTACTCTATACAAAAATTTCACTTTCTTCATATCAAATACCTGATTTGTGTGAGACCAATATCGTTCCCTACAAAGAAATACGCTAGTTGTTATAAGTCAACTTATTTATTTTACCACAGTCATGTTCAATGGTGGAAAATTGGTCTAATCAAATTGAAGCTGAAAACTTATTATATGTATTCTTTTTTATATAGTTTGGAGAGAAAACACCTCTTTGGTCTGGGAAGGTGAGTTTGAGGTATACAGAGGAATGTGCAACTGATGTATTTATTTGCCATCATGGGAAAGTCATTACAAGGTTAAAGCTGATATTACAGAGAAATGAAGCCAGAACCATCACTGAACCACATCTGATATTGTTTTATTATTTTAATCAGTTTTAAAAAGGTTTATTACTTCAAGAAAGGTATCTGCCTCTTAGGTGGCCATATTAGCATAGATACTCAGAAATTTAAGAAATTTTAGAAATTTCGAATGATGTATGTTTTCCAAAAAATAAATTTTCAGTCAAATGGATTTTTATGAGAATATTTTGTAGCCAAAGAAGTTTCTATTTCATTATAACTGTTAACATTATTCTCCAATATTCTGAATTTGCCTGTAATGAAGGAAAGAGTGAATAACTCAGTGAGTACTCAATGTTTATTTTTTCACTATTTTTTCATTAATAGACTTTATATTTTGTGCAGTTTTAGGTTTACAGAAAAATTAAGTGGAAAATGCAGAGTTGCCATATGCCATCTCATACTCTCCAAAGTTTCCTCTATGATTATCATCTTAAGTTAGTGTTGTGATTTTTGATTTATTTTTTGATTGTTCAATGTTGATTGGTTACCATTGATGAGCCAATATAGATACCTTATTATTAACTAAAACCCATAGTTTACTTGAAGGTTCACTCAGTGTTGTACATTCTCTGGGTTTTGACAAATGTATAATGACATGTATCTGCTAATATAGTGTCATATACAATAGTTACACTGCCCTAAAAATCTCCTGTGCTCAACCTTCCCTCTCTCCTCAAACCCATGATGTCCACCAACGTTTTTGTTACTGTCGCCAGAGTTTTACCTTTCCAAAATTCCCTATAGTTGGAGTCATAATAGCCTTCTTAAATTGCTAAAAGACTTCTCTTGCTTAGCAATATGCATTTAAAATTCTTCCATGTCTTTTTGTGATTTGATAGTTCATTTCTTTTCATTGCTAAATAAATATGCCATTGTATCGATGCTCCACATTCACCTATTAAAGGACATCTTGGTTGATTCTGAATTCTGGCAATTATAATCCACCATTATTTTAATATTCATCTTTAATGAAAAATAAAACTTTACACTTCAACCCATTTTATTGGGAGCAATTTAAACTATTAAATAATAGCATATTGCTACATCAAATAATGATATTTGAATAAGAAATAGTGTATAATACAACTGCAAACATTATTACATTGCAAATAATTACCTTTAATATGTTCAATTAATTTTAAAGGGAAGTACTGTGATAATGAATATTATGTAATTATAAAGAATATAATATAATTCTTATAATCTTTGCAGGATATCATTTTTTACATAACTATAAATTTCTAACTAATTGAATCAGCCTTAGAATTGCATCTTAAATAATAGCAGTCCTCCACAATTTTGGCATCAGAGACCAGTTTCATAGAAGACAATTTTTCCATGGACCGGTGTTGGGAGGGTGATTTGGGGATTATTCAGTCACATTACATTTATTGTGGACTTTATTTCTATTATTACTACAATGTACTGTGTAATGAAGTAATTATACAACTCACCATAATGTAGAATTAGTGGGAGCCCTAAGCTTGTTTTCCTACAACTAGATGGTCCCATCCCATCTGGAGGTGATGGGAGACAGTGACACATTATCAAGCCGTGGATTCTCAAAAGAAGCACGCAACCTAGATCCCTTGTATGTGCAGTTCACCATAGGGTTCACACTCCTATGAGAATCTAATTTCGAGGCTGATCTGACAGGAAGCAGAGCTCAGACAGTAATGGGAGTAACCAGGAGCAGCTGTAAATACGGATGAAGCTTGCCACTCAACACCTGCTGTGCGGCCCAGTTCCTCACCGGCCGTGGACTCGTTTCAGTCCACAGCCTGTGGGTTGGTGACCGCTGTTATATAAGGATAAGGAAAGCTTGTTTTTATCCCATTTGGAAAATTAGCATGAATATCTGCTGTAAAAAGTAAGATCTAATATTCATTTAACTGTAAATATCCTATTTTAAATACTAATCTGCACATATATTTTTTTACACAGGAAAATAGAATGTTAAAAGTGAAATTAAACAAGTAAATATAACAGATTTTATACTTTGAATTTGAGAAAAGAAAAGCTAATATGATTAATGTGACTTCACATTTGACATAATGTTTGATAATTTACTTTTTATAATTCATAGCTATTCTTTATCACTTTCTATCAAAACACAAAATTTCAGGCTGAGATGGGAGGATCAATTGAGCCTGTGAGGTAGAGGCTGCAGGGAGCCGTGATCATGCCACTGCTCTCCAGCTTGGGTTACAAAGCAAGAGCCTGTTTCAAAACGCACACATATATTGGCTGGGCATGGTGGCTCATGCCTGCAGTCCTAGCACTTTGGGAGGCTGAGGTGGGTACATCACCTGAGGTTGGGAGTTCGAGACCAGCCTGACCAACATGGAGAAACCCTGTCTCTACTAAAAATACAAAATTAGCTGGGCATGGTGGCACATGCCTGTAATCCCAGCTACTTGAGAGGATGAGGAAGGAGAATCGCTTGAGCCCAGGAGGCAGAGGTTGCAGTGAGCCAAGATCGCACCATTGCACTCCAGCCTGGTCAACAATACCGAAACTCTGTCTCAAAACACACACACATGCACACACACACACACACACAATCAATGTAATACTTAGAAAATTTCATAGATAACTGCTGAAGATGGAGATGAAAACATATGGAGACTTACTTGCAGTTGAAATTTAACTCACAGACCTTGCCACTGTCTAAGAGCTTACACCATGTCCTTTGCCACTTGTCAAATGGTCAAAGTAGCTATGTTTAATTTAATTTGGTCTAAAAATATCTATGTTGGCATTGCATTCTGTAAGCTTTTGAGTGTCTTGATAAAAAAATTATCTATGGATTTCTATGTTTCTACACATCTTACAAGCAGAAGCTATGGATGACTTTGTTCTAGACCCTTTGAAAGGATGTTTATATATTGGACAGTCTCAAAAATAGATGACTTTTTCACTCCAGACAAAAGACAAATTTGCTTACTGTTTAGTAGAAGAAAGACATATGTCCCTTTCCTCCAAGGCAAAGGTCAGGGATACTTATTTCCTTTTAATCCCAAAACTCACATTCCCTAAACTCAGAGTTCCTCTTCTGCAGTGAAACTCACCGCATGTACAGGCATCACCCAACCCTCTTGGCAGCACTCTGTGGGAATTGAACTTAAAAAACAGGAGTAAAAACAATGATATTCTGGCTAACATAGTTTCTGTGAATAGTCAAATGATTATAGTTTCTGGCCTAAGAGTCTCATGTCTTCTGTCAACACACATACACCTGTGACAGGCTAACTGTGTTAGCTTGCAAGTAGAGTAAAATCTCAAACCCTTCACAGTTCTTGGATATTTGGTCAATGGGGATGACATGTTGACAGAAATATAGATTGTTGGTTGGATAAAAGGTATGAATACCTCATGGGCCACTTTAGGAGATACAAAAAGAATTGCTGGGGTCTTGTAGAAAACGCTCTTGCCTATGTGGTAATGTGTTGGTAGTAAGGAAACCCCACTCTCTCACCAGTTCATAAATTTTAGAGGATGAGGACAATAAAACAGGATAGAAGGAAGCTGCCTGAATGGTGGTTGGTTGTTTTTACTTCCGTGAACAGAAGGAAGAAAAGATGTTATGACACAGTGGCACCAATATCTGTGGCCCCTGCTGAAAGCAGTATGGTTGACTTGTCGGGTCATGGAACCCAAAAGCTGAAATATACTGTGTTATCAATAAAGATGTAGAGTTTTATGGAGACCAAAACCATTACAATGTAATTGCTTGAGTTGTACTGGCAGCCACTCTAAACCAAAAAGCTGATACAAAGCCTTGGTTTCTCAATACGGTAAATTTTAGGTTATATGTATTTTAACACAATAAAAACCAAACAAAAAACCCAAAACAACAACAACAAAACATTCATATTGAATGGAATAGAGCTGCTCTATTCCATATTTTACTGATTCTCCATACACCTGTACCCTAAACAGAGATATTTTAAGAAGGCAAGTAATTATATCTAGGACTAAGTTATTTCTATTTCCTCTATTTCCTAAGGGACCAAAGCCCATATATAACAGCTGAGTATTCTTTGGAAAACTTCAGACACAAGAAATGGACATGAATTTTTATGACATTAACCAATTATAAGCATCCCATTAACCATCCTACCTGATCCTGTGGGAGAAATGGATGTCTAAATTTAACACATAGGATTTGAGTAGTGATCACAGTGAGTAAGGAAAGCTAAAGTAGTCTTATGAGTGAGATGTACTGGATCAATTTAATGTACTATTGCTGTGACTTCCATTGTTACATACATATGGGTATTGATGTTTATCAGGTCCGTACTCTGAAAGCTCATAATTGCCAGAGAAGACACTCCAAATAAGGGACAACAAATATGTAGAAATTCTAGTACTTTTGTGGACATCCATTTCCAATGACCGCTTTGAACTACATGCCTCTGTAGGTAATTATTTATGTCATTGACATGTCTGTCAAAGAGTGCTTCTACCAGGGCACCTGGGGGTTTGGTTGAGCTGTGCCAGCTGTGCTTGCAGCCACTCTAAATGGAAGAAAATGCAAAGCCTCTTTGCCTCCCAGATACAGCTGCTAGTGACATCAGATTTAATAAGATTTCCTTTCTTAGTTAGTAGAGACACCAGTTAAAACAACATTCTGTTTGTTGGGTGAGTATACTCAGGCTCAATGACATGAAGATTGTCGAAGAAGCCTCACTTGTAAAACATACATAGTATATTCAATAATTTAGCTCACTTGGCACCAATAGCATCTTGGTTTTACGTAAAAAGGTCACAGCCATTCTTTTAAGAAAAACTATCACTTATTCTTTGCTTAAAGAAAATCTGTGGGCTCACTGAGACCCTAGATTCACAGAAGTTTCCCTAAATGCCTGAGACTTCACTGATGGTTTGATTAAGCTGAAGGCCAATGATGTCCACCGGACTGCGGAGGCTGCTGTTTTTACACCATAGAAATCACAGACAGATGTGTTGCTCCACTCATTGGGCAGAACTCCAGGCCATTATCACAGAAATGGCCAATATTTAGATAAATGAACTTTGTTGTATGTTTCTGCTGA
The DNA here is from genome assembly GCF_002776525.5 of Piliocolobus tephrosceles. Classification (NCBI taxonomy): domain Eukaryota; kingdom Metazoa; phylum Chordata; class Mammalia; order Primates; family Cercopithecidae; genus Piliocolobus; species Piliocolobus tephrosceles. The sequence goes on along the minus strand of NC_045439.1, from coordinate 64,795,210 downwards.
TTGTGAGGCTGTTTTCAATTGCTTCCCATTTTGGTGTGCCACTTGGAAAATAAAGTCCTGGCAAATTAAAAACATCTCTTTTGAGACCATGAAATGTGGGGAAAAATTATGACTGCTTATGAAAATATCTGGGTCACTCATGCAAATGTCCATGGTAAAAGATCATTTGCTAATGAGACTTACTAGAGTCAAGGTGTTAATCAGGCCTGCATTCCTCAGATTGCTACCATTATGGACTAGATCCATCATCAAGCAGGTCTCTGATTCACATCAACTGTTATAAACTAATCTACCATTGTATGCCAGACTTCTGTCTCCCATTAAAAGTTTATTAGGTTGTTTCCCAATGGAAGAGGACTCATGGCATTTGGTGTTGCCCATGTCTGCTTTGTATTTAAAGACTGATCACATCAGACTTTTGACCCCGGCTAAGAGCTTGTATCACGTCATACCACAGTTAACAGTTTTTCAGGTCATACATTACTTTTGCAGTTCAACCGACTGAACCCAGTTGTAAGGTGTGGCCATTAAAATTAATCTGTATCATTTTTTCTACTTTGTTAACAATTTGTTATCAATTTAGTTGTTAACAATTCAAGTCCAACAATGGTATTTATTCTGTTATCACAAAATAATTCAACAATAGGCTGATAGTTAAAATATTCAGCCAATCTTTCCAATCATCTACAGGCATTTTTTATTGCTACACACTGGAATATTCTTCTCTAAAACTGACTCAAAAAGATTTCTTATTCAATTCCTTCACCTCCTTTTGCCCCGTACACTTTAGTAAGTCAGTCTGGTCACTGAATACAGTTGCTACCAAAAAAAAAAAATCATCTTTTCTTGGTTGCTCCCTGAGTTATGAACAGGGTGAAAATGTGAGGCACTATATAGATGTAATCTGAAAATTTATTATTTTAGGTTCCCTTTTGTACAAAGAGAATACCACTCTTAGAGTCTTTTTACATATGATTTTAAATTCTGTATTGGTAAATAAAAACAAATTAAATAATAATGAGGAACTTTGATGCACAAATTACTAAATGAATAGATTTCTACAAATTAGAGAAAACATAAATTAATATTTAAAGTCTTTGGTATTGCTGCTGCTGTGATATATTGAATTTTCCCTTTGCTTGAAAATGATACTCTGAAAAATCTAAAACACATTAAGTATGTGTTAAGGATATTTCTGAGTCTATGAAACAGTGGAGCCGAAGAGCACTAAGTATTTGACTTTCTGGCACAAAAAATTTAAAGTCAACCCAAGGTACGTTGACTTCTACAAAAATAGATCTCCAACTTTTGACCTCAAAATTGAATACAATTGAAGGAGATTGAGATTGTCATTCATTAACTTTAACGTTACTGCCTTCCCTCTACTCCTCAAAAAACTCCTAAATTTCAGACTGTTTTTAAAACGTTGGAGGCTGGGCATGGTAGCTCATGCCTGTAATCGCAGCACTTTTGGAGGCCGAGGAGGATGGATCACCTGAGATCAGCGGTTCAAGACTAGCCTGGTCACCACGGTAAAACTTCGTCTCTACTAAAAATACAAAAATTAGCCGGCTGTGGTGGTGGGTGCCTGTAATCCCAGCTACTTGGGAGACTGAGCAGGAGAATCACTTGAACCCAGGAGGGGAGGCTGAGATTACAGTGAACCGACATCGCACCATTGTGCTCCAGCTTGGGTGACACAGCGAAACTCCATATCAAAAAAAAAAAATTGGTTTAGATTTTCTTTTTTCTGTCCTCATTTCCAGTTTTTGTTTCCAAAAATAACTTTCTTTTAGGTGGGTTCTTTCATTTAACTGATTTTCTGTTGGCTTGTTGCCTTAGTTTGGCAGCCAAAAAAATTCTGTACCAAATTGCATGATTCCTCAACTAGATATGAGCTTATAACACTGTTTTATTCTCATTATTTCTTGGCTCTTATATCTTGGTCTGCATCTGTTTAGACACCTGACATTTTCCCCTATCCTTATGGAGATAGATTTAAAAAGGCTCAAAGATTTATTTATTTATTAATATATTAATGAAAAAAATCTCATAGATGTTTGACCCTCCTTCTTTGATTTTTCCTCTGTACCTAATATCACCAAGAGGTAAAAGAAATAAATAAGCTTCATTGTCCTAGGAAATGATTGGACTTATAACCGTGAAGGAAGAGGAAAGAAGATTTCAAGGGCATTAGTTTTATTAATAAGGCCAAACCTGCCAAAATACTTTTTTTATGATTTGATATTCGTACATCCCCTGTGCAATTAAACAAAATTATATTTAGATCATAGAGAGTGAAAAGGCATATTTAGAGTCACTTGCTATATTTCTACTGCCTACAAAAACCCCCGACATTTTTATTTCAGAAAAATATTGACTTATTATTTTTGTAATGCTTTATTTTAACAATATATGTATGCTTTACATAATTTTAAGTCAAAGAATTAGAAGTTAAAAATTAAGATTTTGTGATGTGTTCTGTGCAAGGATGAATTTGATAAAGTTTCAGAATTAATCTTCAATATCTCTTTAACCTTCAGATCCTAATCTATTTAAAGTACATAAATCTCTAATGATAAATAGCCTGATATTAAAAAAAAAAAACCCTCACATGAATTACTATGGAACAGTTTCCATATTTTCTTCTCCTTTTCTCTGTTGTGATTTACCTTGATTTTAACCATGAGACCCATTATTTTTCATAACAGCTATTTAAATAATAAGTTAATTCATGGAAACATGTTAATAATTTTCTTTCACTGATAATATAATTACTTTGATTGATGTCCTTCTAGAGCTATATTAGCTTATATCCCAGAAATAATATTTAACAGGGAATTTCTGGTTTCTTGTACATTACATTGAATCATGTAATATTTTTGTTCTTAAAAAAAAATCACAGAATGTAATATTTTTGTTCTTCCAAAAATAATTCACATAATGATCAGTTGTATACCTGCAACTGGTTCTTCTCAAACCACAAAGTAAATTTCCTCCTACCATCCAATCATCATTAGTTGAATGGAAGTTGTTTTGTTTTTTACTGTTCGTGATTTGTCTCTCAAGATCGTCTCATAAATTAAGAACTTTTCATAAATTTTTAATGCCAGAAGTAAATAAACACTAATGGCTATTAAACATATGACAAAGTATTACACTTTTATATGAAAGAGGTGAAATAAAACAAAAGAGTAGTAAATGTATGACATTTAAAATATTTTAAAGGAATATAATATTTTTATTGTCACCGAATAGAAATTAGGTTACTGAATGTCTACTCAGGATACATATTCTTCTGTAGTCAGTTTTCTTTCCTAATTTGTACAGATGACAATGCAATTGGTTAAGAGACCTATTCCTAATCACCCTTTGTAACTAGTTTGGTCATGCGATAGAGTTATATCAAATAATGTATGAAGGCAATTGTGATATGAGATTTTGAGTAAGGTTGATAAGTGGCAAAGGTCCCTAGAAAGTGCTTCCTGTTTGTCGTTCCTTCCTTGTTTCTTCTTGCAAACTGTGATACAAGAACAACCTTTTTGTACTTGAGGATTGGAGTCAGTAAATAAAGGCAGTAAAGTAGAAAGCTTCTGGGTTTCTGATAACTACTGAGGGCCCACAAAAGCCTTGGACTACCTACTTCTGGACTTCTTCTATATAAAAAATAAACATTATTTGGCACTCATTCTGGGGAGACAGGTAAAAACTCTTATTGATGGGAGTTTATATTTCTAAATTTATGGACAATTAATCAAATGTATTAAAATACTTAAAATTATGTATCTCTATCAACGTCTTTATGCAAAAAAAAAAAAAAAAACTCAGAGTAATTCTTCTTGATATCTCTTTTCCCCCTCGCATCTAAATGATGAAAGAATTATTTTGGCTTCTCCATGTAATACATTTAGATACCAGTCCTTCCTTATTATACCTTCTGCCACCAACCTAGTCTAAGCCCCAAGTTACCATCATTTATTTCCTGGGTCAATGCAATAAAATCTTAAGACATGTTTCTTCTTTCAGTACTACATACTCTTTGTCTATTGAGCAATCAGAGTGTAAGGCTGGAGACAATGGAGCTGTTATCTAAAATAATTCCTCATTCTCCTCCCACCAAATATATACTTACTCTTATTTTTACTTGCTTGCCTTTTCTTCACTTTAATTTTTTTTTTAACATGTCTCCTCGTTAATTACAAGCATGTTATTATAGGGCTCATGTAGGGCTTTTTGACCTGTCTCCATCATTAATTATAAGTATGTTATTATAGGGCTTATGTAGCAGCTTATTTCTACCTGTTTATTTGTAGGGTCTCAAATTTTATTATAGCTTGACACAAATACTTATTACATATTTTTCAAATGGATGACTGAATGACAAAAACTAGAATAAACTCATATATTTAATATGAGCCATGTTTAAATTATAGCAAATAGATTCAATGAACACTTTGTTGTTGTGATAATAATTGTGTAGAATATTTTTGTTTTATTTAAGAAACTGTACTTTTTAGAAGAGTTTTTATATCTAGAAGAATTGTAAAGATAGTATGTCTTACATTTATATGGTATGTTTGTTACCAGTGATCAAGTATTAATACATTATTAACAAAATTCCATATTTTATTCAGTTTTCTCACATTTTACCCAATGTCTTTTTTTCTTCTAGGATTCCAGCCAGAGTAGAACTTTATATTTATTCATCATTTTTACTTAGGTGTCTCTTGACTATGACAGTTTTCATACTTTTCTTGTTTTTTGATGACCATCAGTTTTAAGTTGTAGTGGTCAAATATATCGAAAAATGCCTTTCTATTGGGATTTGTCTGATTTTTTTCTCATGATGAGTCTGAGATTATAATTTTGGGGAGGAAGAACACAGAGAAAAAGTGCCATTTTGGTAATCTGGTATCAAAGGTACCTACCGTCATATATTAGTCACGGTTCTCTAAAGGGACCGAATAGTATAGACATAATTACGAAGGGAAGTTCATTAAGGAGTACTGACTCACAGGATCACAAAATGAGGTCTCACAATAGGCTGTCTGCAAGCTGAGGAGCAAGGAAGTCAGGTAGAATCCCAAAACCTCAAAAGTAGGGAAGCCAACAGTGCACCCTTCAGTCTGTGGCCAAAGACCCAAGAGCCATTGGCAAACCACTGGTGTTAAGTCCAAGATTCCAAAAGCTAAAAAACTTGAAGTCTGATGTTTGAGGGCAGGAATCATCCAGCACAGGAGGAAAGAGAAGACTGGAAGACTCAGCAAGTCAAGTCCCTCCAGGTTCTTCTGCCTGCTTTATTCTAGCCGTGCTGGCAGCTGATTAGATAGTGGCAATGCAGATTGAGGGTGGGTCTGCCTCTTCCAGTTCACTGACTCAAGTGTTAATCTTCTTTAGCAACACCCTCAAGACAAACCCAGCAACAATACTTTGCAAACTTGAATCCGATCAAGTTGACACTCAGTATTAACCATCACAATTGATATGACTTATTACCACTAATGATCAATGTGAGTACTTGGCACAGATAGTGTTTGCCAAGATTCTCTATCGCAAAGGGAATCTTATCCCTACTTTCCATATTGTAGTCCTTGTGAAAAGAAGTTTTTAAGCTTAGTCTACATGCAAGGAGTATGCATTATACTCTCCCTCTTTGAACAGAGAATTTTCATACATTATTTAGTATTCTACTTTGGGGATTTGTCTCTTCTTTGCCATGTATTTTTTATGTAAGCATGCATTTGTATCAGTATGGGTCTATATGTACTTATTTTATAGTTTGGATTATAATCCAATGCAATTTTATTCATGTTGCTACTCAAATTATTTCAGCTTTGGCCATGGAGAGGCTTTCCAATTGTTTCTTTTCTTTTTTTTTTTTTTTTTGAGACGGAGTCTCGCTCTATCCCCCAGGCTGGAGTGCAGTGGCGCGATCTCGGCTCACTGCAAGCTCTGCCTCCCGGGTTCACGCCATTCTCCAGCCTCAGCTTCCCCTGTAGCTGGGACTACAGGCGCCCGCCACCACGCCTGGCTAATTTTTTGTATTTTTAGTAGAGACGGGGTTTCACCGTGGTCTCGATCTCCTGACCTTGTGATCCTCCCGCCTCGGCCTCCCAAAGTGCTGGGATTACAGGCGTGAGCCACCACGCCCGGCTTGTTTCTTATGTCCTTTGGCAGACTACCTGATTGCATTTTTTTAAAAGTGTGCTACTTTATTTTCTGACACGAAAAGGTTCTCAGACTCATGTTGTATATTTTCTGCCTTCATCCCAGACTCAATCATTTCTCCAAATAGCATTTTTTTTACTGTAGAATTAAGAAAGAAACAATAAGCCATATCTCATTTTTGGTTGCAGTTGATATGCAGACACAGATACACATTGAAGTGCTAGTAGTAGTGTTAGAATTATTTGTTGGGGTCCATCCCACAGACCCCAGCTGAACGATGGATGAATAACGTACTCAGACAGCAATATTTCAGTGAAGGAGTTGGCCAGGGGTCCGGCAGCTGACAGAAAGACTTGTAGCATCAGCATGCCCCTATTAGCTGGCCCTGCCTCCATTTATTCTGCACAAATTAATGACAAAGGCTTTGAGTCAACACAGCTGTTGGTAATTAACCTGACTGCCCACCCCAAGCAGAAAGCATGCACCCTAAAGTTTAGTCTTAAGACCACATGAGTAAACAAGCTATTTAGATAAACTCTCCCACATTCCTTTGTATCTACCCTAATCTATTTAACTAAAGGTAAGGGTATAAAGCTACCTTCAGCCAAGTGTTGTACTAAAGGTATGCAAACTCTCCGGCTTTCCAAGAGGGTCTGTGGCTATTTCCAATAACCAAAATTTTTCCCACCAGCCTGTCTGAACCCCAACAATTATTATTACATACTTTTGGCATAAATATTTTTTCTAAATATTATATATGTGTTTATATAGTTCTTACCATAAAAAAACCACTGAATGATATTGCATAAAATGATTAAGACCATTTTTTTTGTTGTTTGGACTATGTAAAAACTAAAATTAAATTTGGGCTCTAAAAGAAATTTGATCATCAATACTTCCAAGAAATGTAGTTAGATTGCATATAAATTTTAATTATATAGTAATAAAATTTTTAATTGCCTAAATATTAGTAGGCATTTATAAAGTAAAGCAGACGTTTTTTTTAAAAAAAAGGTTTCTGTGACATTCAAGTAACAGAATTCTCACAAGAAATTAAAGTTTAAAATACATTTTGAATCCCTTATTGAATTTACTAAATAGCAATATGGAGTCTTGCTAAATTGTCTACTATTAGGAACTGAGCATAAACTACATAAATTGGAGTGATATAATATGCTGCCATGGCAATGGAAAAGCTTATATTTTGCAGCTGAATTTTTAAATTGAAATTATGAGACTCATCAATCATTTTTATTTTTACACAGTGGTTGGTAGAATTCTGAGATTTCATATTTGCTTATTGCATAATACCTCCATTTATGTACATATTAAAAGGTGTTTTTAAAATTTTGATTAAGTAAATGCCCCATAAACCATAGAATAGTTTATTAAATATTAAGAATTATCATTGGTCAAATTTAGAACCATGTTACATGCATGTATTACAATTTATGTTTTCAAGCATATAGCTATCTATAGAAATAAAGAGAAATTACTACTTCTCAGTTATTTGAGATTTGTTATCACATTTAATATTATTAGTAAGCTCATGCATTATCACTATCTTTATTTCACAGACGTAAGCGGGTATGACTTTGCCAAATTCAGACAATTAATAAATTTAGGAATTCTGCTTTAAATTTAGGTATATTTGATTCCAGCTCAAATTATTAACATGGTACCATCAATTACAATAGGCGTCCTGAAGGTTCTATTGTATAGTCATATAAAATAAAAAATTTGAAAAGTTACACAAGGTAATATTATGATTTGTTCTGATAAATTTGTTACAAATAAGTAATATGCCAGCTTAATATTAAAAATGTTGAATGTAATTTTAAAGTAAAGCATTAATATATTTTGCAAATGTAGATTCATATAGTAGATTCACTTATGGAAGACCATGCCTGCCTCCTTCACAAAATCTATGCTGTGTTCCCAGCTTTACCACTCACCATTTATCATAGGCAATATAACACGTACATATACATTGCATTATTAATAATATATATTATGTTTATATATACTGTTAAATTATATAAGTGCATTTATTATGAGGATATTTAGAAAATTAGGGGCATTAAATATATGGCCACATAAGATACACATAAATTAACATTTAAAATGCTTGCCACAAAGTAAGCCGTGATAGACATAAATATTATTTACAACAACATATGCTATCAAATGTTTTGTAATGTGTATATAAACAGTTAATACATGAGTTTGTGGATTTCCTATAAGAAATGTTTGATATATTACTTCACTAATGTGATTTGACATAAGAATTCTCTTTAATTATTTACACAGACTCGTTGGGAAAAATGGAGTAATTAATATAATGAATCACACCATCTTACAAGCAACAATTTAGTTGTAATTATAGTAGTAGATGCAACCTAATGTATAAGAAAAATGAATTTTATAATGCAAATTTTTCTTTATACAATACAATAAATGTCCTATACTCAGTTACCCAACGATTTTATATTATCTAGTAAGAATATCTTATATATTATTTTACATTAGTTAATCATAGAATCATGTACCATATTTGCAAGGTCTAACTCCAAGAAAACAGATGAAATATTTTGGTTCTGACTCTGCTAACAGTAGGATCTATCTATCATCCCATTTTCTGTGACAGAGCAGGGAGGGCTACTACGTAAAATGATGGGCAGAGTTTTGGTAAAGGATTATGATGTACAGATAAAAATAATCAAAAACACAAAAAAAAGACCAGAAGATGTTTAGACCACATTTTTGTTTATCAGAAATAGAAGACAGAAAACAGGTTAAGACTAATGAATCCATTGCATATTTGTCCCTGTGTACTGTTGTTGCATATACCGTCACTCTTCACAGCAATCAAGATAAATGAAGGCTTCTATTTCTACCAAGTGAATCATTATTAAAACTTTACCAAAAATATTTTCTTTTCATATTGAGAAAGAGAAAGTACATTTTACCTATCTATTTTCCTGGTTAAGTTCTTTATGATTATGTTGAAAATGATTGGAGATGGGTTGCTGAGGATAAATGAAACACGAACACAGTGGACTCTTCTTCCTTTTTAGCAGCTAGACATATTTCATAATCTATTCTATAGGAAAGATGCACAGTATTACAGAGATTATTTTACTTAACTTTCTATTGTTAGAAGATTGCAATTAAAACCAGAATGTTTTCTATCATTATATAGGTGCTATGTTTTCAAGACTGGTTTAAATAGAAGGGATAATAGAATTACAGAAATGGCCAAAAACTTTCTTTCAATTTGTGCTACTTTATTTCCTTTGTAGATGTTATGGCATTAAGTTTAATGTTTGCTTATTATCCTTTACCTCTAGTTTCTCAACACTTGCTTATAACTTAATGTTTTACTATTTATGTACTCTCAGACATGCTTTGAGGCCCTTATCCACTTCCACACTAATAACAGCATAATCTATCACCCATCTCATTTGCCTCCATGTAATTTTCTTTTTCATTTTCCCCTTAATTATTTGCACTGAAAATTTAAAGCCCCATGTCCTTTGATTCTAATGCAGTCCCAACTTAAATATTGAAAATTACACATACACACATGCACACACATGTATGTCTGTGTGTCAAGGTTGTTTTTATCTGAAAAAAAAAAATAGTTGAAACCAGATAATTTAAATTTTGCCATTAAATCGCAGTTAATTACTTCAACAAATCATATGTAACTTGTTATATACTATTTGTATACTGAGAGTACTATGTTAGATAATTAGAGGGAGGCTCTAAAGTACAGGGGAAAATTAAAAGTCACATAGATTTTGGAATAAGATAAACCTGGCTTTGAATATCAGAGTTGAAAATATACCTATAATTTGGACACTTTAAAGCACCTTCCCTATTACTACTATGCTACAAAACCCAATCATCTTAATCCTGATTATTACCACTGCTGCTTATAGCTCTCCCTGCTTCAACTCCTGTCCACTTAGGTCAGTGATATAATTTGAATGTGCAAGCCAAAATGCAAAATGTTTCATTTGGAAGTATTACTCTTCCAAAATGCAAGCTTTGAAACTTAATGGCCAATGTGATGGTATTAAGAGGTAGGAGCTTTTAAGAGATGATTAAGTTACAAGGGTTCCTCCCCTCATGAATGGAGTTAAGGGCCTTATAAAAGATGCTTTATGCAGCATTGGGTTGGCTTGCCCTTCTACCGTCCACCACGTGTGGACACAGTGTTCCTCCTTTCAGGAAAATGCAGCATCAAAGTGCCATCTCAGAAGCACAGAATAGCCCTCAGCAGACAACTGAACATTCAGGCACCTTCATCTTGGACTTTCCAACCTCTAGAACTGTGAGAAAATGAATTTATCTTATTTGTAAATTACTCAGTCCTTTGTATTTTCTTAAAGCAGTACAAACTAAGACAGTTTTCATCACTGCATCCAGAATGATCCTTTTCAGATATTTTTCCTCCTCTGCCAAAAACACTCCAATGGGGATTTCCCTCTCAGTAAATGTCAGAATCCTTAGTATGGTTAATAAAGGTACTAAAAGTTGTGCTTCCTTCACCCTATCCTTAATTTTTCTTTTATCTCATCCCTTACTACTTTCTTCCTCAGTCTCCATTAGGTTCCTTCACCTCCTCTAGTCTTTCCTCAAGAGACACCATTTAACAGAGCATCCTCAAGCTACACTAACTTAATTTTAATCAAACACAAATACTTTCTATGCTATTTGTGCTTTATTTTCTCTTACAGCTTATCAGCATCTATAATATTATATATTTTACATATCAATTTTTTTCTGTGTATGGCCAGTAGATCATAAGTCATGTAAGTTTCTCTTATGTTTTGTTTTGTTTCATTTTTATTTGCTATATTGTGCATTCTGGGATGTTGGTTAACACTAGTGAGCTTTAAAAAATAATAGTTTACTAAAAGAATCAATTAATTGCAATGCTGTTAATTCTAAGATATTCGACACAAAAATCTCAGTAAGCTGAGTATTAGTACCATTATTTTTTGAAAGACTACTATATTATAACAATAACAATTTTGCTGAGAATAAGTGTAATTTGCAAAGGTCTCATTGTAAATAATTGTTGTATTAGAAGAATGTATTACTATTAGTGGCTACTATTATGTTACTACTCCTAATTATTATTTTTTTATTATTGCTAACTTTTTAAACAATTTAGATAAATGTAGTTACTTTATTGCTTGAACCCATTTCAGAAAAGTAATACCTTAAAAGAAATACAAAAATCTGATTTTAAAGTATCTCACCCTCTTGTAAAAATCTAGAAAACTGTACAGTTGAAGATAACATTTTTTCAAACACTGAACATCAGTCAGCAAAAGACTGTAATCTATCTCTGATAGAGGGAAAACAAATGAGGTAAGACCTAGGAAAGCCCTGCTTTATGCCCAGAAACTGTTTCCAGACTACAAAGCAGGAAGGTGAGACCAGACAGAGCCTAACAGTCTTATTGAGTTGAAAAGACAAAGAACAGATTTATTGGAGGCAGACTCAACAAGAATTTTTAGAGCAAAGAGCTGAAAAAGAGAAATGTGCACACACAGAACTTCAGAAATCAGCAAAGAATCCTCTTGAGTCTCCGACTGAATGTCATTCTGTATATACATAGGGAGAAATCCTATGAAGCCAGGCAAAGAACATATGCCTCCAAAATAATAATTACTGGAAAACTACAGACCAAAAAATTTCGAAAACTCCTAGAGGCTTGTGAATCATTCAAGTTCAAACCAGCCAGAGGGAAAAACTTCATAAGCACTTAAGCCATTCATTATACACCAGAAATCTTCATCCCTTTGTAGCAGAGTACAGCTAGCTCTGGACTCTGGATTTTACTCCAGAGCAGCATTAAAATGTAACATAGAAACAAGTTTCAAAGGTTCAAGCTGATATGTAAATAACTGACCTACCTGCCAGAGCAAAGTTAAATGCACTTTAAAAATTATTTTAATTCAGCTTTTGAAAATCTAAAGTTAATAATAGTCCCTAAACTAGTGGTCCCCAAACTTTTTGGCACCAGGGATGGGAGTGTGGTCAAGAATAGTTTGGGGGTGAAACTGTTCCACCTTAGATTATCAGGCATTAGATTCTCATAAGAAGCATGCAAACTACATTCCTCACATGCGCAGTTCACAACAGGATTTGAGCTCCTGTGAGAATATAACGCTGTCACCAATCTGACAGGAGGCAAAGCTCAGGCAGCAATGCTCTTGGTTCACCTCTTGTGTGGCCTGGTTCCTAACAAGCCAAGGACCAATAACAGTCTGTGGCCTTGGGATTGGTGACTCCTGCTCTAAACAATAGTATTTCCTAATCAAGCAAAAAGCAGGAAAATATTATTCATAAAATGGAGAAAAATAGCCAACAGAAACATTGGTTCAGAGCCCTAACCTTATGAATGTGTATAATAATTCAAAAATAAATGAAAATAAGAAATGCAAACTGTAGAAAAATCCAGCATATCTGAATTAAATATTTTACTGGATAGGATTATCAGCAGAGTGGGCACAGTAAAAGTATCAGTGAACTTGAAGATATATCAATAAAAATTATCCAAATTAATCACAAAGAAGAAACTACTAAAAATGTAATTAACTGCATTAGTGAGCTTTGGGAAAATATTAAGTGCTCTAATGCATGTATAATTGGAAGGACTGAAGAGGGACTAACATATTTGCAGAAGTTATGGCAAAAATGTTTTCAAATTAGATGAAAACTATAAATCTGTAATTCCTATTTAGTCTGTGAATCCCAAGGTGGGTAAACATACTTTTTCTGTGCAATTCTGGAGTAAAATTTATATTCTAGAGTTATTTTTACTCTACTATTAAGGAGTGAACCTTTCTGGTGTGTAGTGAATGGCCTAAATGTTTATGAGGTTGTTACACTCTGGCAGGTATAAGCTTGAATGACTGACAAGTCTCTAAGAGTTCTAGGAATTGTTTGGTTCATGATTTTCCAGTAATTATTATTTTTAGGTATTTTTTTCTTCGCCTGACCTCATGGAGTTTCACCCTGTGGAACATACACACACTATATTTTCAGGAAATCAGTGATAAAGATAATATTTTTCATAACAGAAAAATTTTAAATACATATTATGTGCAGTAAATCAAAGATAAGGAATACTATCATCAGAAATAATGCTACTGTGTCCAGAAAATAATAGAATGTCATATTTAACACAGGGATTAAAGAAAAAGGCTATGATGTTAAGAAGCTTAGTGGCACATGGTAAACCCTAGAGCAACTACTAATAAATAAAATAAAAAATATAGCTAGTAAACTACATGTTTGGCAATTAAACAATTCTTTTTTTTTTTTTTTTTTTTTGAGACAGAGTCTCGCTCTGTCACCCAGGCTGGAGTGCGGTGGCGCGATCTCTGCTCACTGCAAGCTCCGCCTCCCAGGTTCACGCCATTCTCCTGCCTCAGCCTCCCGAGTAGCTGGGACCACAGGCGCCGCCACCACGCCCGGCTAGTTTTTTGTATTTTTTAGTAGAGACAGGGTTTCACCTTGTTAGCTAGGATGGTCTCTATCTCCTGACCTCGTGATCCACCCGTCTCGGCCTCCCAAAGTGCTGGGATTACAGGCGTGAGCCACCGTGCCCGGCCTAAACAATTCTTAATAAGGATTTTTTCTTTTTTTTTTTTTTTTTTGAGTGATTGATGGAAATATCCTGTATCTTGATTTTGGCTCTAGACATGTGGGTATTTATATTTGTAAAAACGTATTGAACTGTACTTTAAAACTCTGCATAAATTGTATTGTGTGTAAATTATGCCTGAAATAATTGATAAACATTGTAAGAATTTTCTGAAGATCTCCTGTGGATTCTGACAAATTTACAGAGTAATGAAAAGTAAATCTTGTGAGAAAGTCGCTCTTCTAACTGTTCTGAAATTACGACTCTTTCTGACGTGGTTTTCCAAATCACTTTTCTCTAAAGTTCTTTCAGAAACTCATTATCTTTATTATTCGCCACCTCACTCTAACCTCAGCCTCAACTTTTTCATAAACTTAAATTTGTTATTGTCTACAGTAAACTAGTACTTCTTAGATTTCTTCCAATATCAAGAGGCACAAAAAATAGGATTAAAGATAGAGAGAAAGGGAAAGAGGGTAACAAACAGAGGAAAGAAGCTAGAGACAGGAAGAGAAAAGAGCTTACAGTTTAATACTTAACTTTCCAATAACTATCATTGTGTTTTTATTATTATTCTTATTTAACATATAGCATATATTACCTACTAACACAAGTTATAAATGCATAAGAAACGTGGCTAGGCAATATATCATTGTCATAATTTTGAGGTATTATTTCTTTTTCCTTTTGTTCTGCAACTTGGGGTTTTCTTGGGGGATTGGGAGATATTTCATTTATCATCATCTTACTAAAACTTATTACCAATAAGTAAAGAATAAATGTTTGTTGCCCTTGAAATTATTTCAAGAGTCTTCACCATCCTCCTCTCCTCCTGCTGCCTCTAACACACAGCTGGAAATAATTTCACTTAACGTATCACTTGTAAGTTTATTATAGCACTAATCAAGGCTGTCTGATTAAAGTGTCCATCTGGTAAATGATACATTGGAATAGTTTAAATCAATGTATTATGGTTATGGGTTGGTTTGAAGCTAAGACTTAAATATACCAACACCAATCTTGTCATATATTCTGATTTTCATGGGCAAAGGGAACGAATCTTACCCTACTCTTCTCAGCGTCTTAAATATGTATAAATAAGACTGATGACTCTAATGGACCCTGAAGTCCTCAGTGGAAAGAGGACTGGATAGAGGGATAATAGATTTCATAAAAGAAAAGTAATCACTTATATTGAGAACTCTTGCATGGATCAGAAGACTTAGCAAAACTGTGAGAGAAAGATTCTACCTGATTATGGACACCTACCTGCTGAGGGAGCTCTCTCTGTAGTGAAACCAAGAATACTTTACCAGTGACTGAATCAACTCTGTTGAGCAAGTCTGCGTTCAATGTCCATAAGAAGAAATGATAGACTTATTGGCAGAGCAAACAACTTAAGCATTGACTACAAGTGCAAAATACATTATCATCAAGAAGGAACGCTTAAATGGAGTGTGGAGCAGTTCAGATGGTATTAAATTGAGAGAGATTCAGGGAAGATATGTGAAATCTCAGCAACTACAGAGAGAAAGGCTGTTCCAAGGATTGCAGATTTACATCAAAGATGAATGAGATGGAAGCTCCCAGGAGAGCACCACAGTGGAACATGCAACACTACTTCAGGCAAGCTAAGCAGCAAGTTTCAGAAACAAAATTATCAGTTCAGGCAGGAGCTGACAAGGATGGTAAGAGTGCAAAGAAAGTGAAAACATGGTAAGTTTACTAAATTATGAATAAAATTCAGGTCTTCACTTTGGGAAGTGTATTCCAAAGAAATGCCCAAAAGAGGAAATGTTGAGATCTCACTATTTGGCAGGTTGAGATTGCATTTATGTACATGATTTTTTTGTAACCTTTCCTAGGATATTCACACTGATGGAGTTTTACTATTTTATGTCTATTTTAATGTCTATTAAAATAATCATGAAATTTCGTTGGTATGATAATGTATGCATCAATGTAATTTGATTTTATCATTAAACCTTGGTCATAGTTACTAATTTACTGATTTAATGAAGCTATCTAAAAGCGGGAGAATGGTTGAGACATCAAAAAAAAGAAGCATATTTTTCAGATTTCATCTGCTTTGTCCCGAATACAGTAGTTTAGTAAAATTGTATTAACTCAGTTAATTCAAAATAATGTATATTTTATTAAAAACCTTTAGTTCTATAAAACTCTTCCTGTTTCACAGTAGAAATCATTATGTCATCATACTGACTTAATTTCAAACTGCTAGTGATAACACAGTGATGTGGCCTTGTCATAAATTTAAAATAATATAAAATATAAAAATACATTAAAATATATTAAAATTATATTAATATATCTACTCAGGCCTTTCATTTTATATATTTTAGGCATTTCCCATTTTCAGAGATTATGCCTGTATTATTCTGAAAGTAAAAAATATACTATTGAGAAAATTTGAGTTTCCTTTTTTTCTAACATTGTCTGAATTTTTTCATCACATATAAAAATAATTTATTACTAGTAGTATATGCACAAACTTGTTCCACTATCAATTTGAAGTAATAAATAGTAATGATGAAATTAGAATAAATTATCTTTTGAAATGTGTAATATAAAAATTCCACTTTCATTGAAATGCTGTACAAGTCAATAATATGCCTTTGAGTTATACAAGAAGCAGAGTTTTGAGTTTTACATAAATCATCAAGAGAGTACAAAAGTGAAGTCAATCGACCAAACAAGGGAATTCTGCTCATCAGTATTTCATTTTTCAGTTACTTTACCTGAACATAGATTGTAGAAAATTCTCACGTTGCTGTTAATCATTAACATTTTTGGTTTTAGCATAAGGTCAGGTGATGTTTTCACACAGTTAATTTTATGAGTTGAATGGCTACCCGTGCAAGTGGCCTCATATTGTACTAAAAAGGCTATTAATAAAAATAATGGTCCAATATTTTGAATGAAAACATATGAGCATGACACTATTTGCCTAACTCTGCATTGAACTGTCAGAGCTGTTTTGGTTGGATGCCAGCATAGGTAATTTAGGTTCATATTGGTCTCCCCACTCAATCTATACAAATGTTTTGCAACTGAATCAATCACTCAGTGGTCCAGTTCGATGACTAAGGTAGCTAAAATGAATAGTTTAACCATGTCACAGCTCATTTGTGTATGTTTCAACCAAGAAGAGCTAACAGAAAGGTCAGAGAAGAAAATGTTCACTGAAAGTATATGTGCTCTAAAGGAAATATGAATCAGGTCTGGTTGCTTTGGGATGTCGGCCTAGTTGAATGTGATTTTGAAGGTTCAAAGGCTAGGAATTATGATTAATTTATTTAATAACTTTAAGACTTAAGAATTAAAATAAAGTTGAAGGTCTATTGCTTATATTTTGATATTCTGCTCTGATGTAAAGGCATGCAATGGATGTGTTTAGGGGAAGTCTCGGTAAGATAAACAGTGTTTTGTGTGTGTGTGTGTGTGTGTGTGTGTGTAGTCCACATTAACAAGTTAGAGATACACAGTGTAAAACCTCCGTGAAAACTATCTTATCAAAATTATTATGAATATCTCATTCATTTAGAAAATATTTTAAAATGCTAACTACAATTCTAGAATGTACACATATTTGAATTAATAGATTACATAAAATCACTTCCCTAATTCCCTGTGCTTCTACTGTTTTCATTTTTTCCCAGAAACTCAGTAATTATTTTACTTAAAAAAGTTTTACTGAGATATATATTATATGTCATATAATTCATCAATTTACAATGCATAATTCAGTGGTCCTTCATATGTTTTCAGAGTTGTATAAGCACCACCAAAATCAATTCTAGAACATTTTCATCATATAAAAAAGCAACTCTATAATTATTAGTAGTCGTTCCCTATTTTTCTCTCTTCTCATCACCTCTCCTCTTCCCTCCACCTCCGAGACCCAGGCAATCACTTATCTATTTTCAGTCTCTATATTTTTGCCTATTCTGAATATACTTTAAAATATTCCTTATGCCTAATTGTAATTATACATCCTTTGACCAACATCTCTCCTCTTCTTTCTCCCACCTACCCACCCACAATGTTATTCTCTCTACTTTTGTGAGATCAATCATTTTAGATAACACATATGAGTGAGATCATGCAGTGTTTGTCTTTGTGTGCCTGGCTGATTTTACTTAATATAATGTTTTTCAGCTTCATCCATGTTGTCTCAAATGGCAGAATATTGCTCTTTTGTAATGACTGAGTCATATTCCACTGTTTATATATGCTATATTTTACTTATTCATCTAGTGATGGACACACTTAGGTTCTTTCTATATCTTGCAAATAATGCTGCAATGAATATGAGAGTGCAGATACCTCTTTGAATACCGATTTTGTTTCCTTGGCATAGATATCCACTAGTGGGATTGATGGTTCATGCGTTGGTTATAAGTCTTTTTTTTTTTTTTTTTTTTTTTTTTTTTGAGGCTTCTTCATATTGTTTTCCATAACGGAGGCACTAATTTACATTCCCATCAACAGAGTGTAATGGTTTCTGTGCTTTTAAAAAAAGTCTAAATCTACCGAGCCATGCACTTAAAATTCTTCAAAATCTGACTTTAGCTAACTATTCTATCATTATCTTCACTCAACTTTTCCTCTAGTTTTTATTAAATGATTCTATTCTTAATATGGCATGTTTCAAACTATGTTTCTTAGCATCTTAAAGTTTTTCAGATAGGGCAAAGCCTCCAATGAACAGTAGAGTGGGTGTGTGGGTGGAGGTGCTCAATAGTTGAGATTTGCCCTCTCCTCACACCAAAAAACAGAAACAGCTCTTAAAAAAACTCCATCTTTTTTATTTTTCCCTTTTTTCCCCTTAATTTCTAATCTGGGTTTCTTTAGGGCAAAATATTTTATTTCCAAAATTTAAAATATGCATAATGTAATTTTCTCCATTTCTCTTTATTCAATCCCCATCTCCTTTAATTTGAGAGAGTAGAAACTTATTATTTTGAAGATACACACTCTATACTCAAACTGTTTTAAACTTTAGTGTCTGTAAGCATTTATCTCTAAGCTATTTATTAATTCCGCAAATGTTTGTTTAATTCTGTGCATACCACAGTGATTTAAACAAAGACTCTTGCCTTTGGAGAGATTCCACTCTAGCATAGAGAATGCAGAAACTTCAACATAAGTACAATAAGTAAGTAACTAATACAGTGTATTTAAAAAAATAAAAAAATAAAAAAAGTGCCATGAAAAAAGAAAAGGAAGAGTAGGGTAAAAGGGAATAGAGAATATCTTTTAGGAGGGGTTGAGGGTAGATTACATTTTTATATAGGATGGTCAGGAGTGGATCTAGTTTAGATGATAATAAATAGGCAAAGACTTGACAGCAGTGAGAAAGCTAGCCAAAGGGGATAATCCGAGGAATAAAATGTTCCAGACAGAAAGAACATCCAGTGCAAAACCTGCAGACTGTCTGGAGTGAGTCCATTGAGAAGAGTACATTTGCTGGGGAGTTCATTTATCTATCCAATGAAATAAACATTTAGACATATTTTCTGTGTCTTATTGCTAGACAGATAATCATACATGTTAGTTCTGAAAGAAACCATAGAGATCAAATCCAAGTGTGTAATTCAGGGGAAGGACATTGTTCCAAGAAGTTAACTGACACCTAGTGGCAGAAACAGGACAGATTTCAATTGCTCACTCCATCACTACATAGCAATAAATCCCTCTAAGGCTTTCTCCTAAAGTAGCTAAAATACTTTTTATTTAATTTAATTATTTTTTTATTTTCTGGGGAGGAGGTAGGGACATCTTTTAATAAAGACTTGGAGAAAACTAAGTAAATTTATTTCACTTGAAGGACTGCCTGACTTGCCTGTATGCAATGCCAGTTCTAGTCAATATTAACTGTTGTTTTATTTGCTAAGAAGAGCAGGTGAATATATGGACTTTGTCACGAATCTGATTCCCCTAGCACCTATAAAAAAAGTCGTGTGCACTTGAGGGTATAGATTAAAGTCAGATTTCCTCAGTGCCTTTAAATTTTCGAATATATCTGCCCTAGGAATGAATAATAGCTTATAGTTTTTCATGTACTCTGATTTAAAATATATGACTCCCACTCATTATTTCTGCAGAAATATAAAAATTCGGCCAATTTGATGTGGATGTGCTAATATCTGATTTTGTAATTTTAGGAAAAAATATGTACATTTTTACAAGAAACTTTCATAATTGCAGAGACAAATAGCCTATATGGGTTATTTTACCAAACATTATAATCATTGACCCATTGAAGGCAGCACCAAGGAAGATCAACTAAATATCTAGGTAGGAGCTAATATGTAGTATTGGTTGCAATATGTTACGCACATGCAAAAAATGCATGAATTAGAAAATATATATGCATTATAGGTACTTGTGGCATATATTTACACACACACACGTGTGCACACACACACAACACCTGTGTATCTGTGAAAATATGTGCCACAGGTACATATAATAAGAAAAAATCAAACACTATCACGGACATATACATCTTTATAATGACTAGCCCTATTATTTTAATATTTGATCATTTATTCCATTCCATAATAAATTTCTAAAAACATATAATACTTAATAATATCCATTAAGGAAGCAAAAATTAACTTCTGAGAAATGAAACAAATGAGTAGATAATACTATTAGAATTAAGTAAAATTATTAGGGTTTATACTTTTTGTTAACAATAAAAGAGTGCTGAACATTGTCAGAAATATGGGAAAGCCTAACTTCCCCGCTAAACAAAATTTTTATTTTATATTTATTGAGACAGAGTTTCCCTCTTGTTGCCCAAGCTGGAGTGCAGTCGCGCGATCTCAGCTCATTGCACCCTCCACCTTCCTGATTCAAACAATTCTCTTGCCTCAGCCTCCTGAGTAGCTGGGATTACAAGCAACCACCACCATGCCTGGCTTATTTTGTATTTTTAGTAGAGATGGGGTTTCACCATGTTGCCCAAGGTGGTCTCGAACTCCTGACTTCAGGTGATCCCCCTGCCTAGGCCTCCCAAAGTGCTAGGATTACAGGTGTGAGCCACAGCACCTAGTCAAAAAATTTAATGCTGACAACCCAAGCTTTCAGAAAGAGATTCTACCAAGTGTAATGGTGAATTCACCTACCCTCTGTTCACCTGGCATGCATTTTGTAGATGCTTTTCTTATGAAAACTGAAAAACCTCCACGAAATATAACAGAATAGCCATGGGTTAAAAACATATAAATTCTTGAGACGTAGTAGAATTATCTTTTTAATTTAACTTATGCAATACCGTATAAACAGCCCATAGAATGGTATACCTGGAAAAGAGTTAAGAGTAACATAGGGAGTACTGACAGTAATCAATTAGAATTTGGCTTTATTTGGAACTCATTTCCTTAGAGAAGAGTAGGTTGAGGATGTGTTATATTATTTAACTAATTAATTAAAGTTGATAGATTTAATATTTTTATAACATGGTGTATGGTCTCACGGGAAAAAAATGATGAGTAATATTTTGCCTCTGCTCTCCAGAAATCAGAATGTGGTGAAAGTCTTTCATGCAAATTAATCACCATAATACAGTTTAAATGCTTTAAAGATAAATGCCTGAAGCAGAATTGCTTGAGTCCAGGAGTTCAAGACCAATCTGCGCAACATAGTGAGACTCCTTCTGCACATATGAAATAAAATAAAATAAATTAATTAAAAATCAAAAGCATAATAAAATAAAAGTTATATGTCAAAATTTTAGAGGAGTATGTTCTATAAGCCATATGTAAATGTTTCATGATAATGAGGATAATGACAAAAGAACAACAGTCATAAAGATTTTAGTGATTGAAACCATTCACTCAATATCCACTTCTTGCTTTACCCTTAAGTAAGAAGGACTACATGAGTATATCATAAAAGTTAGGCACCAATTAAGGGTAAAGAAGACAATTCTAGCATATATAGTTTGTGTAACAAGAGAAAAAAACAAAAACAAAAACTTCAGCTGCACCCCATGTAAAAAGACACTACAGTCAGTTATGAAAGCTCTAGTACCTCCAACATACTTTAAAGAAAATATAATAATCACATTTTAAAATATTTCACTCAGATAAAATTTTCCATTCATTTTTTATATAAAATAAAATGTACTATATGTAATGTTATAGTAGTATAATTATTTATCCAATGTTTTGTAACAGAAGCAAAATGGTCTCTTAAAAGAGCAAAATATGGGCCAGGTGCAGTGGCTCACGACTGTAATCCCAGCACCTTGGGAGGCCGAGGCGGGCAGATCACGAGGTCAGGAGATGGAGACCATCCTGACTAATAGAGTGAAACCCCGTCTCTACTAAATACAAAAAATTAGCCGGGCGAGGTGGCACGAGCCTGTAGTCCCAGCTACTCTGGAGGCTCAGGCAGGAGAATGGCGTGAACCCGAGAGCTGGAGCTTGCAGTGAGCCGAGATTGCACCACCGCGCTCGAGCCTGGGCAACAGAGAGAGACTCTGTCTCAAAAAAAAAAAAAAAAAAAAAAAAAAAGAGCAAAATATGTCTTCATAATAATTTTAAACACATTTTTTATTTTCATGATATGCTCTATTTATTAATATTTCCTAAATAACTCTGTACTGTTATAACTTCAAAAGCTTCAAAACTTTACTATATGCAAAATCTTGGACTGTTACAAATGAAATGCTTCAGGAATATATTGGGTATATTTTCATTCAAAATGGTATATTTTACTTCCAATGCTAAGATTAAAATATTTAGCAATCATAGAAATTCCTGAGTTATCAACTATTATTTTACCTGTTCTAATTTTTGTTGTCATTGAGTTTCTAAATTTTCAATAACATTTTGTAGTATTCTCTCTAAATTGTTAATATGAATGCAATCTCACTACCTGTCATTGTATTGTTGGACAGAAGAGATTCCGGTAAAGTATCTGTAATAAAATGTTCATTTTGAATATTTCTTCAAAGAATTATGACAATTCTAGCAAATTAAATTATTTATGATTTTTAGGCCTTTATAACTTTATGCCAACTATGTTCACATGTACTATATTTGTTTTCTAAATATATGTTTCAGTATTTGCTTTACTGTCTTGTTACAATTCTTTGACTGTAAGAAATAGAGAAACAAATCAAATTCCCTTGAGCAAATGTGTATTTTTTTTCCTCCTGATTTTAGAAGACTAGAAACAATATGGTTTTGGGAAAAAATTGATCCAGAAACTTAAAGAAATCATCAAAATCTGTTCTCTCTCCCTTTCTTTCTCTTTTCTACTTCTTAGTGTGGTGAGGAAAATGTGGTGGGAATTCTTGATACTTACTCAGCTAGCTATAGCTATGACTCAACTTGGCCTTTTTGGGGTTTTTTTTGAACTCTTAGGGGAAATTCTGAAGAAAAAGAAAGATCTGTTTGAATTTAACATGTGCAAGATTAGACCAATAAAATGTAATAGTGTAACTGGAATTCCTCAAACATGTGCCTACACATATGGCCAGGAAAGCAATACACTGTGAAGGCAGCCCTACCCCAGTGACATGATTGGAATGGGGATAAAGCAATTCTCAAAGAAGGAAGGGGTGAGTTCCTGGACAAAGGCAGCTCCAAATGTGACATCAAAGTATAAATTGCAAAAAGTTAGAAGTGTGAGTCTGATAAGAAGAAAAAATAAACATTATTTCAAAGATATGTTCTCTTCTCAATGAGAGGAATAGTAAGATGGTAAACCTGATCCAGATATCATTTGAGAAACTGGAATAAATATAAATACATCAAAATAGCACACAGAAATACATCTTTTAATTATAATAATTTACAGTGAATCTCCTACAGAGTTATAAACCATAACTTTTATCTTTTCTATTAGATAAGAATTATTTACATTATTATTAGACTTGAATCAGTTGCTTTGGTACTAGTGTCAATGAACAGAAAAAAAAATCAAACAAAGGTATACACCTGTAAAAAATCAGATAATCTTCATTTGGACTGCTACATAACATCCAGCACAAAACTGATACAACCCCTTTGCTTTACTTACAAATTTGAATTTTTTTTCTTAATAGATGTAATACGAAGATTACCTAGCTTGGAGTTGGGTGTCTCGTTTCTAAAGTCGGCTTATTACTTTGAACCAGGCACTGAATGTCTCTAACACCTGGTTCCTCACATCTAAAAATCTGTTATTACAAACTTTGACTACATTATGTCTCTTAGGATGAACTATTCTGTTTTAAACTGTGGAATACATAAACTTATGTTTTATGATTTTACAAAAGAACTTTAGTAATATTCTATCCAAGCTTTACTCAGATCTAATTAACAAATACCCTTTTGTAACTATTTAACAGCTTTATTGAACCATAATTGTTATATAAATAACTGCATATATCTGATCTCTACAATGTGATAAATTTGAGTGTATACAAACATCCCAATACTATGACCACAATGAAGATAATAAAAATATCCAACACCTTCCAGTTTCCTTGTGTCTTTTTTGTCTTTGTGTGTACCTAGGTGTTTTGTTTTGTGGTAAAAGCCCTTAACATGAGATCAATCCTCTAACAAAGTTTGAAGTGTACAATACTGTACTGTTAACTATTAGAACCATGGTTGTATAGCAGAGCTCTAGAATTTATTAATCCAGTATAACTAAAACTTTATACTGGAAAGATAAAGATAATTAAAACATGGAAGCTATTCTAAATTATGTGAGGTCAACTATAAAGAAAAAATATGTAAACAATCACAGTGTTATAGAATTATATGTGCTATGATGAAATATATGTCATATATTTTAAAATCGTCTTGAGGTTTAAAACTGAACACAGCCAATACTAACTAAATCAAATATTTCATGGAAAAGGGTGGATGCTTCACTGAGATGGACTCTCTAACTCAGGAAAATAGGTATGTGTATTAATAAATATGGGCCATCGTTAGCTCTGAATATTTTTTTCTTTGTTAGATGGTAAACTTAATGATGGCAAGATATCACGTATCTTTTTATTTTTCAGTGATGTATTCCCAGGACTAAGTGTTATGACAGCAATTACAGGGTCAATATTTGTTCAATCTTAGCAAAAATACCAATATATAATCAAAACTAATTTTATAACTAAGAGTTTCAATAATATTTGCTAATTCAAAGTGAAACAAAATCTCACTACAATGCACTAGTAAAGATTTTATACATCCATTTTATATGTATATGTTTTAAAGTGCACTGAGAACAGCTCAAAGCATTAAACTACTAAAGTGTTAACACTAAGTATTGAATACTTTACAATATACACTCAAAGATGCACATGTTACAATGTGAATACATTTTAACAACAATATTTAGAATGGTATATTTATTCTATTTGTTTCCACAAGCAGTACATCTAACATATTTCTTGTTTTGCATACCCAGATAACAAATAGCTTTCAACCACATGTGAACATTCATGAACTATACCTTTAGACTAGTGAGAACTATTTTTAGAAGAAGAAGTAATGGGTGTTAATCTCGTTTCATGTATTGACTTGATTTGATAAAAATAAAAATCACCTGGAAATGATTTTTCTGGCTGGAAACATCTTTCAGTACAGTGCTTTGACCTACCCTGTTAGATCTCATTTTATTCTTATGTCCTTAAGCCTTCAAAAGCTTTCTGCTCTTTCCATTTATGAGCATGCCAGTGACATTCCCATGTTCCTTCTCATCTACTTTTTGATGTTCCTATACAATCTGATGATTCACCTTTCTCAGTGAGCACAGGGAATATTTTCAAGTACTATTTTTTTTGACAACTTCAAATCATCAAACTATATTGTATAACAAAGGCTACTCTACCTAAACTAGCAACTCATTTTATTTGATGTTCTAGCTGTCAGTTTTAAGTGCTTTGATTATTTCATCTTCTTTTTGGTAAAATAGTTTTTGTTCTGGCATTTGGTAAAGATCTTATTTCTAATTTTGATCACATCTTCATTACTTTTAGTAAGTGAGGAATATATTTATTTTATAAGAATGCTTGCCTTGCTTGTGGTCATTTTTCTTTTATAAATTGTTTTAGAACGTTACTACCTTGGACTTCTAGACTCATTATTTCACATAAGTTTTCAAAATTCTAATAAAATTAGAAGGAATATGAATAAGGTTACAAAGGAATGTAAACTGTTATAAGTTTTAAGCTCTAAACTTTTTTTATTTGTTAAAGATAGATATTTTCTTTATACTTCCTGTAACCTTGCTTTCTGTGGAATTAAGTAATCTTAGATCTGAATTTAATTTGATAGTCATTTTCTGCTTTTGGTGATTTCATAGTCATGCCAACTTCCTAATAAGTTCAATTATTTATATTGTTCTCAATTATTTTGTGTGAGTTACATTTGAAGCCAAAAAAAGCATCTTAAGAAAATTATCACACCTTACTTTGTGGGAAATATATGTGCCATCTTCCATCATTCATAAACCACTGTACTCTTTAGCTTTATTCCTGTGAAATGCTGATAATGCATTTGACACAAAGAAGTAATAGAGATGTATTATTTGTTTTCATTGCTAAATAAACGATAACCATACCAATGAAATTAATTAGTTAAGGCATTTTACAAATCAAAATGTATTTGGCTGTCAACAAAAAGGAAGACAATGTATATATAAACTTCATTTGTAAGTACAGTATTTCACTAATGCCAAGTAAATTGTTTGGGAACATCAACATTACAATATTATGACATACCTCTGTCTTTCACCTCCATTACCTGACAACTTTCATATTTTGAACTTGCAGCTTATATAACTTTTGCTAATTACCACACATTAGATGCAGCTTCCAAAGGGGCATGATTAGTAAGCTAGCAATAATGCTATATGAAGAAATTGGAATAAATGGATAATTGTATGAGGGAAAAAACTAACTTTTAATGCTCTAGTACTTCATATGAGGCACTGTGATTACATAAACATGTTTAATCCATTGAATACATTTTGAGGTCACTTTTTTTTGCTAATTCATATTTACTACTGGGAAACATTAAATATTAATAGAGTGTATCTCACCTGCCTCAATTACAAAACCTGTAAGTAATAGAATCAAAGTTGGGGTTTGGGTGCTTTGAAATTCATAGCTTATACTCTTTGTTGCTGTTTTTTTCTATTGTTCTTCCTTAAGCATTTCTATTTTGATTGACTGACTCAAATCACCTTTCTTGGCCTCTCTCTCTCTCTTTCACGTATATATAAAGGTTTATTTTACTATCAGGATTTCATGTGTAATAATAGTGAGAATGTCTTTTTCCCCAGAAACATTTTCATTTTAAAGTACATCCTTATACTGAAGTCATCAGCTAGTAAATGAAAAGTTGTTTTAAAGCTTTATATATCTGTCTGCCATAGCCAGGTTTCTTATTGTAGAAATACAGACACTATTTATACAGACACCAGATATTATATGCCATTCCTCTAATAGAACAAGCAATATAGCTAAATAGTTTTAAAAACAAGCTTTAGTGTGAGAAAATGATGATTTTAAATCCAAACTCCATTTCTAGATGAGTGAACTTTTGGAATATCAATTTTCAGAGATGACATTGCCTTTATTGTCTATTTTGTCAAATGGAGCCCTCAACGTGTTTTCTTTTTCTTTTTCTTTTTTTTTTTTTTGAAAGATTTATGATAATGTATTCAAAAGCAATGTGACTTTGTAGTGACTAAGATCACCACTGACCCAGAGAGAAATATAATAAGAAACAGATATACCTATTGATATGGTTTGGATCTGTGCCCCCACCCAAATCTCATGTTGGATTGTAATCCCCAGTGTTGGAGATGGGGCCTGGTGGGAGGTGTTTAGATCATGGGGGTGGATTTTTCATAAATGGTTTAGTATCACCCACTTGGTGCTGTCCTCCTGACAGTGAGTTTTGTTTAACATCTTGTCATTTAAAAGTGTGTGGCACTTCCTCCCACTCTGTCTTGTGGTCCTGCTTTTGCCATGTGCTGTGCCTGCTCCAACTTCACCTTCTGCCCTGAGTAAAAGCTCACTGAGGCCTTCCCAGAAGCCAAGTGATGCTGTTGCAATGCTTGTAGAGTCTGTAGAATTGTCAGCCAATTAAATCTATTAAAAAAATAAATACCCAGTGTTGGGTGTTTCTTCATAACAATGCATGAGTGACCTCATACACCTACTATGTACTAGGCATTATTCTAGTTTAGGCAACTGATGCCAAAATATGAGTCTTTTTATTAAGATGACCTAAAGGAAAACTTACTCCCACGAGATTAGAGTAGTAAGAGCCAATATTGTACCCCCTTTCTTTCTTTCTTTCTTTCTTTCTTTCTTTCTTTCTTTCTTTCTTTCTTTCTTTCT